>NW_021620582.1:2573227-2609242 GCF_004785775.1 Grammomys surdaster
CTTTCTTTCTTTCTTTCTTTCTTTCTTTCTTTTTTTATTTTGGTTTTTGAGACAGGGTTTCTCTGTGTAGCCCTGGCTGTCCTGGAACTCACTCTGTAGACCAGGCTGACCTCGAACTTAGAAATCCGACTGCCTCTGCCTCCCAAGTGTTAGGATTAAAGGTGTGCACCACCACTGCCCGGCTAAACAAACAATTTTTAATCTGTCTGTCTGTCTGTCTGTCTCTCTCTCTCTCTCTCTCTCTGTGTGTGTGTGTATCTGTATATCTTTGTATCTGTGTGTCTGTGTTTATACACCAAAATGAAGTTGGAGGTCAGAAGACAATTTGTAGGGAACATTTCTGGCCATCTACCATGTGGGTCCTGAGGATCAAACGTGGTGTCTCTTCAGGCGTGGTGTCAGGAGCCCCCACCTGCTAAGCCATCTTGGCAGTCCTTCAGTTTCTTATCCTTCCATCCTGAAATGCTCTCCTAAGCTAGTTTTCTGGTCCCAAAGGTTGTCACTGTCTAATTCACCAGCTGGACAATCAGACTGGTTTTCCTACAAAGAAGTGATATAGTTCAGAGATATGGAGGTCAGTATGGAGATAGGTCAGCTGAAACAAGTGGTCAATGATGCTTTTATTAGAGAGATCTGGTCCACATGGCTTCTGTTGCTCCTCAAAACTAGAGCCTTACCAGTATGTTTGCAGGTTGCCCGACTTCCTGGAGATATGTGAACAGATGGGACACCAAGGACAGACCAAAGAACTATTCCACCCAGGTGAGCCAGTGAGTTTATGTCAGGTTTCCCACTGTTGCGGGATATTTGATCACATTATGAACCCTGAGATTCTGAACAGGGAAAACCTGTTTCTTTCTGTGGTGTGGCTCAGCCTTAGCACAGACCTTTAACCCTAGAGCTTTCTGTTTACTGTGTTTCTGTTTACTGTGGAGGTTTGATCTGTTCCACATATATATATATATATTTCGTTTCTTTTATCCGGGAACTGAATGATTAAAGGCAGAGTAGAAACCCCCAATTGAGATGAAAGACTTTCTACAACAGTTTATGTAAACAAGTAGTTGTGGTAAAGCTCAGCCCTAGCACACACCTTTACCCCAAGAGCCCTCTGTAAACAAGAGCTAAATAAAGTCAACCCTAGGTCAAGAGGTGGATCAAGCAACCAACTGACAGAAGAAAACCCAGGAAAGAGAAAAGAAGGTCTTTGAATTGAAGGATGTTTAAGATAGCATGGAGAAGGGGAAGGAGCTTTCTCCTTCTGGGATGTTGATGGAGGAGGAAGGTTCTCTGCCTCTCTGAGCCAGCAGGCTTCCACCACAGCGTCTGATTCCCGACTCTTTGGTATATCCAAATGTTTGGGTATTTTTTTTTTTTTTTTGAGACAGGGTTTCTCTGTATAGCCCTGACTGTCCTGGAACTCACTCTGTAGACCAGGCTGGCCTCAAACTCAGAAGTCCACCTGTCTCTGCCTCCCAAGTGCTGGGATTAAAGGTGTGTGCCACCACTGCCCGGTTGGATTTTTTTAAAGACAAATTACAGGTGCTTGACTGAAGGGTTACTTATAGGAACCTGGGAAACTTATGGAAACTATTCCACTGAAAAGTAGTCTTCTTCCTGAATACGGTCCAGTGTTCTGCCTCTCCTCTGGTGGTGTCTGGGCGCTGCTGATACACCAGCTGGAGAGGGCAAGGCGATGTATGGGATGTGGAGCCTTCGGTCCTCCTCTCTCTTTGGGGTGTCAGAGCACTACTGTACACCAGGCTGCAGGGGAAGGTGAGGCTCTGGACGAGCAGGATCTGATCTGGTTTGGAACAAGTGCCAGAGGGGTAGGAGAAGAGAGAAGGCTTCTTTGGGAGTCTTAGTGATACAGCCTTCCCCATGGCAAACTTTAATAAAGCAGCTCTCTGAGCGGATCTTAGCTTGTTCATATTTCTTTACTGGGGGTGGATGTGAATGCATACGCTTTATTCGGGGTGAACCAAGGATTGTGTAATTTTGGAAAGGGTGTGAGATTATCCAGGAAGGGAAGGTCATTGGCTGAAGGCTATGCCTATTGGGATGCCTCATCCGCATGGAGAGGCAGGTGCTCCGGGTGCTATGCTACAGAGTGCCTGTGGTCACCTTGAGGGCCATGATTCCAGAGCAGGGAGGGAGGCATGAAGGAGCAGCCCCATTCATGCCATCTAAGATCTCCGAGATGCCTGGGGTTTGAGTATGCTCCACCTCACCAGTTTCATCCCCATCTGGTGGCACTGTCCACAAGCCCTACAGCTGGGGGATGGAGACATGGCTCAGTGAGTGAGAGCACTGACTTGTTTTTCCAAGGTCTATAACTCCAGTTTCAGGAGATCCTATGCCTTCATCTGACTTTCAGGGACACCAAGCATGCACGTGGTGTACATATTAAACGCAGGCCAAATACACATAAGATAAAATGAATACATTAATTAAAAACCCCACACAACCCTTAAGTGCTTATCAATCCTTTGGGAGGGGTGGAGCCTGGTACGAGCCACCTCATACATGTGTCTTGAACACTGTTCCTCTTTCCTTCTTTTTTTTTTTTTGTTTTTTTTGTTTTTTTCGAGACAGGGTTTCTCTGTATAGCCCTGGCTGTCCTGGAACTCACTCTGTAGACCAGGCTGGCCTCGAACTCAGAAATCCACCTGCCTCTGCCTCCCAAGTGCTGGGATTAAAGGCGTGGGCCACCACTGCCTGGCCCTGACCTTGAATTCTTAAGAGATCTGTTTGCATCTGCTTCATAAATCTTATGACGCTGTCCTGTTTTTTGAGATAGGATCTTGTTTTGTAGCTTAAGCTAGCCTTTTTTTTTTTCTTCTTCTTCATCTGTCTTCAGACACACCAGAAGAAGGCAGAGTGAGTTCTACAGAGTGAGTTCCAGGACAGCCAGGGCTACACAGAGAAACCCTGTCTCAAAAAAAAAAAATCTTCCTCCCCCCAAAAAAACCAACAAAACAAACAGCAATAATAACAAAAAGCACGGGGTGTGATGACACACTCTTGTAATTTCAGGACTTGGAAGGAGAGTTCAAAATCAACCTGAATTAACTATATGTAGAGTTTCATGCTAGCCTGGGCTACACAGAGACACCTTGACTCAAAAATAAAAACCAAACAAACAAATAAAACACCGAAATGATGATGATGATGGTGGTGGTGGTGGTGGTGATGGTGATGATGGTGATGGTGGTGGTGGTGGTGATGGTGATGATGGTGGTGGTGGTGATGGTGGTGATTATGATGATCCCAAACCACAACCTTACCTTTTAAAGCCCATACTGGGGAAGGATTTCAGAATATGTAGTACTTAAGCCAGACATTGAGGGACAGGATTTAAATGCTGAGGACAGGAGACGTATAAGTGGAAAATGTACTAGGAACAGAGAGAAAAGAGGCTGTGGTGAATGGATTTGGACCTGACTATACTGGTCTCTCACGGGAATGCTGCTTACAGACGGGTGTCTCTGTCTCTGCATTTCAGCGTGGGCTCTGAGGATCAAACTCTGTTGTCAGATGTGTGGAGCAAGTGCCCCTACTCACTGAGTGACCTTCCCAGCCTAGGATCACCATCTTCCTTGTCCCCAGGCAGAAGGGAGACTCAAGGTCTGGCACTCTTACCCCTCAGTAACCTGCTTTCTGGGAGGAATTTGAGTGTCTTTCTCCTTCTCCCTCTTACAGAAACTCTCTTGCCCTTTTCTGTGTTCAGCACAGTCCATGTTCTGTTCCCCCATCTTTCCATGAGTTGGACATTCTTTCATGCCTAACGTCCCACACAGCCAAACTGTGGCGGGCCCAGCTCTCCTCCGCTTGCATCTGCCCTTCTATGGGGTCACCCTGATCCTGTGCCTCTACCCCACTCTGGATAGACGCCGGATGACAGACAGGAGACTCTATTGGTGACTCTTACCTGCATTACAACAATGGAAGGTCAGACTGACAGGTGGCGTTTTTGAAATGTAGGAGCCTCTGCAGGCTTGTTCTGTCTCCCCTTGGCAGTTCTCTGAGGTGGGTGGAGATCTTTCACCAGCCAATTCCAAAGCCTGATCTGAGACTGAGGAGACATGAACCATTAGCTCACATGTCTCACTCACTGGTCCTGGCTACAGCCCAGCTTCTCCACAGCGTCCTTCTTCTTTCCCTGCTGACCCAGGCCTCAAATGCTGCCCTGCTCCTTCCAACTTTCACTCAGCCTCAGGGATGGCTCTTCAGGATGTGTGCAAGTGGCAGGCCCCGGACACTCAGGGACCATCCGTTCGCTTGCCTCAGGCTGGTGGCTGGGCTGTACCCCGGGGCTGTGACCCTCAGACCTTCCTGCAGATCTGTGGCCCCAGGCTGGCTCATGGCACCACCACCCTGGCCTTTCGCTTCCGTCACGGTGTCATCGCTGCAGCAGACACTCGCTCCTCCTGTGGCAGCTATGTGGCATGTCCAGCCTCACGGAAGGTCATCCCTGTGCACCAGCATCTCCTGGGTACCACCTCTGGAACCTCTGCTGACTGTGCCACATGGTACCGGGTGCTACGGCGGGAGCTGCGGCTCCGGGAACTGAGGGAAGGCCAGCTGCCCAGTGTGGCAGGCACAGCCAAACTCTTGTCAGCTATGATGTCCCGCTATCGAGGTCTGGATCTATGTGTGGCCACTGCCCTGTGTGGCTGGGACCACTCTGGCCCCGCTCTCTTCTATGTCTACAGTGACGGCACTTGTCTGCAGGGGGATATCTTCTCAGTGGGCTCTGGATCTCCCTATGCCTATGGAGTGCTTGACCGTAGCTACCACTATGACATGACCATCCAGGAAGCCTACACACTGGCCCGCTGTGCTGTTGCCCATGCCACCCACCGCGATGCTTATTCAGGGGGCTCAGTGGACCTTTTCCACGTTCGGGAGAGTGGATGGGAGTATGTATCCCGCAGCGATGCCTGTGTGCTGTATAGGGAGCTACAGAAAGCCCGGGACTTGGAGCAGGAGCTGGAGGCAAAAGCTAGTGAAGTCCATCCTGAGCCTGCCACTCTACAAGATGCTCAAGACAGTGGAGAACTCTTTGTGAAGCTAGAGGAGGTGACACCAGAAGACTGTAAGATAACACTGAAGACTGAAAACATGTGAGAAAGGACAGACCTTGGGGACTGCAGGGACAAAAGGGGTAGGCCAGGGAATGAGGCTGCCTTGGCAGGGTTAGTTCTGGGAGCAGCCTCATGGCATCTGACTCTGGCCCTTCTGGGTTGCCTGCTTTTCTTTAAGTCCCCATTCTCTCTGCCTCCCGGAACTACTGATGTCTCTGTCCAACATGTTCTGATGACGCCTAATGGATGGTATAGTCTCCTTCTGCCTCTAAAGTGACTCAACAAACACTTGCTGCATGCCTACTGTGTGCCAACTGTCATGCTATGTGCTGGACCCTCTTTTGTCATTCCATCCTGGTTGCTATTCTCATTTTGGTCCTTATCTGGTTTGTTTTCTCTTTCAGCTGGTCGCCTTCTCAACTTGGTCAGGCTGGACAGCCAGGAGAGAGTACCTAGGACCTAGTTTAGTGGTGGCGGTGATGGTCTTGTCTCTGCTGGCCCTCCACTCCCACCATGACTGTAACGGCTCTAATGACTCCACCTCTACAGAGTGCAGTTCTCACGGCAGCTTTTGCAAGCATGATTGTTTATTGAACCTGGACCAAGTTTAAAGAGTGATGGGACTTACCCAGGTTACAGTCGGTGACAGTACTGTGGGGCTTAGACACTCTCAGTCCTTCCTCTCTGCACTTTTTCCTCCCAGCCCCCACTGTCTTGCCTTTTTTTCTGCCTTCCTTGCAGGCTTCTGGGGAATGGGCCAAACTCCTGCCTGTTGGCTGGAGATGAATGAACTCCAAGGAACTCATGGGCTTGGAGGAGTGAGCTCAGAGAAACTGTCCATTCCTGGTCTCATCTTGCTGTGTTGGCCAGGGCCTGAGACATGCCCTGTAGCATACGTGGCCCTGCTCTCTACCCTGTAGACCTCTCCCTGTCTCTTTGGTCCAGCCTCTCCTGGTTGCTCCTGCTGGAGAATGAAGACCAGAGGGAGGGTGCTGTGCCTCTCGTGCCAGCTAGCACATCTGCCCTTCCTGGCCTACTCTGACTTTCTAGGGAGCCTGAACTTGGAGATACAGGCTTTCACCTTCAGGAGCACCACTGACCCCCACCCCAGGGCTGGACAGGAGGTGGGGTCTGGATAAGGGGCGCTGAACGAACTTTTCTCTCACCTGAAGTCTCCAGACCTAAGACTGACAACTGCTTCTCCTTCCTTGACAGTGTGCATTTAGGCTTAAGAATTCCTTGAAATCAGACTTAGACTTATAGATTCTTACCCAGATTCTCCAAACTCAGGAGAGTCAGAAGGAAAGTTGGGGACCCCCCAGAAAGAACAGAGGATGAGTAGTGATGACTTACAACTTTAATCTCAGTACTCAAGTGGGCAGCAGCAGGTGGATCTCTTGAGTTTGAGGACAGCCTAGTCTACAGAGTGAGTTCTAGGACAGCAGGCCTACACAGAAAAACCTGTCTCTAAAACAACAAACAAACAAACAAACAACTTAAAAAAACAAACACCTCAAACCCAGAGGACTACAGAAAGGTACCCAGTACATAGGGACTAGCTTGTGAGCCAGGGTGAAAATCTGGCTATTGGCCTTCACAGCAACCTTCATCCCTTGCAAACTCCCTTGGGGAGGAGATATGGGTCTCTAGAAGTGATATCTACAGATTAAGGACACTTGGGACATCCTAGTCCTGAAGAAGCAGATGAGGAGAGGTAACTTTTGCACAAGCATGAGTGGGTTCAGATTCATGGCCATTGATGGGGGCCTTATGTCCAGCAATAGGTGAATGATTTAAGCTAGGTATCTACACTTCGGTGTGGTGGGTGAGGAATGTGTCATTCTTCTTCGGAAGAGAAAGGAGCAACACTTAAATAAGAGCAGCCACTGCAGCCTGTGTGGCACAACGCCAGCCATCTTGCACAGTGGAGAGCCACAGAAAAGAGAAGGTTGGGGCAGGGCTGTATACTAGCCTATAGCTACTCCTTACCCTGCTGCTCTACTTGGGGGCTTTCAGGCAGTGAACAGAGGCAGGGGCAGAGGGGTGGTCTCGGACCTGAGATGAACATCTGAGACCAGCCAAAGGGTTGCTGTGCAACTCAACCCCCTGAGATGCTCTGTGCCTCTCTTCCCAGACTGGACAAGGAGGCTAGAACCCTGAAAGAACAGAACTTGGGTCTACTTCCATCTCCTCCTCTGTCTCCTCCCTCTCCCTTCCATGGTCTTATCTAGTCTTTCTGGCAGGCGATGAGATATTTAAACTTACAGGTTTCACTGATAAGCTAGTTTTCCCAAACCCTGGAAATTTTCAAGGAGAGATGGCTCTGCAGGTAAAGGTACTTGCCACCAAACCTGATGACACGAGTTCAGTCCCCAGGACCAACATGTGGAAAGATAGGAAAAAGATACACTATGTAAACACATGAACAAGAAAAAAATTTAAACAGTTTTTGAGGAAATGTTTAAGTGTTTTGTTGTTGATGTTGTTGAGTGTATGCGTGTATATATGTGTACCACATGCATGCCTGGTGCCCACCGAGGTTAGAAGAGGGTACCAGGTCCCCTGGATGCAGAGTTCTAGATGATGGTGAGCTACCATGTGGGTGCAGGGAATCGACTGAGGGTGGGTGGGGGGGACCTCTGGAAGAACGGTCAATGCTAAATCATCTCTCCAGCCCCAGGTTCCTGTGTTTTTGCTTTAATTTTTTTTGACTCATGTGCATGGGTATTTTGTTTCATGTATATATTGTACCACATACTTGCCTGCTGCCTGCAGGTCAGAAGAGGATATCAAATCCCCTGGAGTTAGTGATGTGTATGAGCCAGCATGTGGGTGCTGGGAACTGAACCCAGGTCTTCTGAAGAGCAGCTAACGCCCTTCACACCTGAGCTATTCTTCTAGCCCCAGGAGTTTAAGTTTTTTTTTTGTTGTTTTTTTTTTGTTGTTGTTGTTTTGTTTTTGTTTTTCGAGACAGGGTTTCTCTGTGTAGTCCTGGCTGCCCTGGGAGTTTAAGTTTTTTAATGCATTGTTGAGGTGCCTCAGCATGGTTGGTAGGGCTGGGCAAAGCTAATGTTCCTTTTGAAAGTACCCTTCTCAGCCGGGCGGTGGTGGTGCACACCTTTAATCCCAGCACTTGGGAGGCAGAGACAGGCAGATTTCTGAGTTCGAGGCCAGTCTGGTCTACAGGTCTACAGAGTGAGTTCCAGGACAGCCAGGGCTACACAGAGAAACCCTGTCTCGAAAAACTGGAAAAAAAAAAAAAAAGAAAGTACCCTTCTTTCCCTGAGACTGGCCCATGAATCATGCTTTCTCTGGTGTCCTGCTTTGGTTGCTGCATCTTCAGTTTCTTAAGACCCTGGAGGGATAGACACCTACTTGCTCTTATGCAGGACTTTTAATGCAACTTCAGCAAAGAAAATAACCAGCAACGGAGGTCTCCCTGTAAGCATCTAGGGGTTTCTTACCCCACCTTGAGAGAATTTATTTCCCAAATAATAGACATAAATCTTTATAATAAGCCTTAAAACACTAGAGTTGGGCAGATGTCAACCCTCTAAGCTATTTTGTCTACATCCCTGTCACTAACCTTGAGATGTCACTTGCCATGTTCTGCCTGGGCCGATCCTACTCCAATAGATCGGCCCTCATGGCCATGTGCTCATGATCCAACTACCCCATGGTGGCTTCTTCCTTCTTGTCCTCTCTCATCCTGTGGTCCCTGACTGAGACATCAAGCCTGAGAACCAAAGTCCCGCCTACCTCTCTTCTGCCCAGCTACAGGCTGTAGGCATCTTTATTAACCAATCATGGGTAACTTGGAGGGCAAGGTTTATACAACAGAACCTGTTATATGTGAGGATCTGCTCTTCTCAGAGCAACCAGGTCCTGGGGTACAGAGTTTAGCATTTGAATACAAACAGCATCTGACCACCCCACTCTCTCTCCTCCTACCTGCTCGTTCTAAATCAGCAACTCTGGAAGACATGAGGTTTGCTCCCAGCTGTGTGACCTCAGTCTCAGGCCTTAGGAGATGCAGGCAGGAGGCCTGTTGTGAGTTTAAGGCTGGTTAGCTGGGGCTCTAAAGTGAGGTCCAGATCAGCCGAGCTACAAGGTGAGACCCTGTCTTTCCCATCAAAGCAGCTTTCTCCAATTGCCAGCATTACACATTGAGTAGGGAGGTCACAGAGACTGGCCAGGTCCCACCTACTGCTGGGTAGCCCTAGACCTACCTGGAGAAGAGGCCTGAGGCATGTGCTATTCCTAAAGCACACGGCTCCTTTGCCTGGGGAAGTGGGCACTGGGGATGCTGGCAGTCCTGTCCAGCTGGCACCCCACCTGATGGATTCTACCCCTTAACCACTGACATCCTGACTCTTCTGTGCTCCATGAAGACCAAGACCTGTGGGCGGGGGAGTGTGTGTCAAAGAGGAAGTGGCAGGTCCTAGCCAGTATCACCCATTCTACCACAGGCCACCCTTTAATAGTACCCCAGGCCCAGGCCCGGCCTGCTGCCTTCAGCCCTCTACCAACCCTCACTTTTGTTGCTGCTGTTATAGCTGGTGTGCAGCCTCCTCTTTTCCTCTTCTTGGTCTCAGTCTTCACAGGAGCTCTCGCCCTGAATTCCCCTTGCTCACACCTCTCTTGCCAATCCCACAGACTGTCTGAGACAAATGAAAGTGGACCTGAAGAGTTGGTGGTGGGCATGGCGACAGTCATTATCCTTCTGCTCCTCAAATGTGTGTTCCCCACACTCCTTCCTCTGACAGTCTTAAAGTGGGTACCTCCAAGGAGAAGGAATGAGCCAGGGGTAGAGAGGCTTAGACTGTTTCTACTCTTAGCACAAAGGAAGCTCTGTCCAGAAACCTGAGTGCAGAAACAGAAGCAGGCTCCTACTTTACAAAATAAAGTGTTTATTATGAAATTAGAGATGGAGGCCCCTCCCCTTCCTCCCTTTTCCCTCTTCCCCAGCTGCCTCCCCTTTCTACCCCCCCCCCCAACCCCCTTCCCTTCTGGGGCCTGAGAAGCACACAAGACAATGCCCAGAGCTGGGTTGCCCAGGGCAGGCTGACAGCTGGGCAGAGAGCTCCAGGGAGATGACCACGTGGGGCTGAAGCTCTTGCCCTAGGAGGTGGGCTGGCTCCCTCCTTCCTTCTGCTAGAAGCCAATGGGGCCAGGATGAGGCCATGAGTGATGGATGGAACCATGCGGGCAGGTCTGTAAGGGATGGAGTTGGTTTAGGAGCAGGAGTGGGAGAGCAGCTTTGGTCCACCACACTCCTCTGCGGTCAGTCCCTGGCCACTGACCTGGAGCAGAGCATCTCCTGCAGTAGGGTGGGACAGCCGTGGCTGGAAGATTCTCTTGCTTTTGGGATGGATAACAGAAACAAAATAAAAACACAACAAACAAACCAAAAAGCCAGTCACAGGGACTCAAAGAGAAGGGAGGGACATGTGGGCAGGAGACAGACAGAGAGAGCATGTGCGTGGGCAAGGGAGACAGAATCTGAACGATTAGAAGTACGAGACAAAAACAGCCACAGAGTCACAGTGAGAACAGAGGTCGGGGGTAGATATAAAACCCAACCCATCCCCGACAGTGGAGAGTCACAGACAGGGACCTCTGGAGAAACACACAGACTGAGGAGTGGGAGGTAAGAGGGAGGGGGAAAGGAGGGACACATCGGGTCCCTGGGCTGCCGCAGCCTGCCTGGACCCTGTGGGGCTCACTCAGAGGGCCTGTGTGCACTACCCCACCGCAGCGCAGCGGCAGGGCCAGGGCCGGCCTCAGGGGGCCGGGGGCTCCTTGGCCCCATACAGCTCTGCCAGAGTGCGGAAGAGTGGGCCCCAGTCGTCCAGTGGCTCAGCGGGGCCAGGGACACCGCCAGCCTCGCTGCCCGAGCCCAGGGAGCTGAGCGAGCCGCAGGAGGAGCCTCGGCCCTCATAGCCGTACACCTGCACCGAGTCGTACGGGGGCACGCTGGGGTCCTCATCCGCCTCCCGCAGCCGCAGCGCCAGCAACTGCGCCACATCAGCGGGGCCCGGTGGCCTGGGCTGGCGTGGCGCTCGGGTCCGCGGCAGCACGTCGCGGCGCACTGGCGGACCGGCTGCTGGAGGAGCGGCTCCGTCTGGGTTCTGCAAGGCTGTGATGTCGAAGGCCTCGGTGTCCTCCTCTCCACCACCCTCGTCATCATAGGTGATGATGTTCTCGCGGACGTCCTCCTCCTCCAGTACCATCAAGGCTTCCTGCTTCTGCCGCCTCAGGGCCACGAAGAGCACCACCAGGGCTGCACGAGAGCACACAGGCCACGGAGCCAGCTGGTTGTCATGCAGGGCCAGACGAAAGCTGAGGCAGTGTGGCCAGAGTCTACAAGCCCTAGATCTGACACTTGACAATCCTTGTTTGAATCCTGCCTTTGCCCTTTATTTGCTATGTGTGAGAAATTTACGTGAAAAAAAGTTTTATCTCTTTAGGTGTTTGAAAGATTAAAATGAAACGTTTGTGTCGTGCCCAGCACCACGCTTGGCACAGAATAAGGGCCTGATCAATTTTTATGGCTAGTTACTTTCATGGATTTGCAGCTCCAGTAATTACCAGGACAGACGTTTTTCTCTTGGACCTATCAGGTAACAGGAAATCCAGGCCTGAGGTCATTCATGACCTATAGACCTGCTTTCTCCTTCCCCAGAAAACAGGCCCAGATATCACATCTCGTCCCACTGTAGCCCGACTCACCAAAGAGGGTGCCCAAACAGGTGACAATGGCAAGCAGGGCTCCAGTGCTGAGACCAGTGGGTGAGAGCTGAGCCTCAGGCCAGCAGGATGCCATGGAGCCATCAGGCCGGCAGCGACACACACTCACGGTCACCGTGGCAGTGCTGCTCAGGGCTGGCTGGCCCCAATCCCAAAGTTCTATAGGAACCAGATAGGGGGCCTGGCGGGGTGGAGCAGGGCGGGAAGGCAGCAGCAGGCTGGCAGAGCCATCTGTGGGAAAAGGAAGGTGGCTGAGGTACCTTCCTGTAGGGTTGGTCCTGCCCATAGTGCCAGCTTCCCAGGGAAGAGTTACGGAAGGAACACACACAGTACACAAACAAGTGTCACTGACACCTACTTTTTCTGATGGTTCCTCAGGTCAGGCAGGGGCAATTGGGCTGGGGCAGGGGTGGGAAGGAGAGGAGGGAGACAGGCATGGGTATGGATGCAGAAGGCCACCCACCTCGGTTGTCCCGGATTGTAAAGTTGGCATCAGGGCCCACAGGACCTTGAAGGGAGACTTGGCTACTGTTGCCAACTTCATCTCTGTCTAGAGCCCGGATGATCTGAATCAACTGGGAAGAAGATGGAAGCTTTTCAGTGGAATGGCTGCTGGCGGCCTTGAGACGCCAATGCATCTGCCTCAGATGCTTACCTGGCCAGGGGCTGCAGAATCACAGACAAAGATGTCGTAGGGCTCAGCCAGCTGGGGAGCATTGTCATTTTCATCTAGGGTCTGGATGGCCACTTGCACACGGGAGGATTGTGCAGAGCTATCTGAAGCCAGAATACCAACATAAGTACACCATACATGCACATACCATATACCTGGTCAGAGGCATATGCATAGAACAACATGAGATAGTGTGTAACACACGGGCAGCAAACCATGTTTTAAAGTGGGTGGCACTATGCCAAGAACATATGTGTTTACATAGATATGTTCACATAAGATAATTATACAAGACACATGCAAATACAAAACGGATGATTCACACACAGCAACTCATGCAAGATAAGCACAGCACATGCATACATGAAAGGTAGGCAGAAGGGACATACAGGGTATGTAAATAGAAACCATGAAATATATAAAGTCATACCATACATATAGCATGTGGGTGTTGAAGACAAATCAAACATACACAAAGCAGGTATGCTTAGTGAGTGTGGCCTTATCCCCCATCCCAGCCTGGCCCACAGGGACATGAAACACACACACACGCACGCACACACGCACGCACACACGCACGCACACACGCACGCACACGTGCCATCAAAGGTCTGGGAAGTCGTAATAACCGCAATTTGTCTCACTGAGAGTTGACCTTGTAGGAGGAAGAGCTTCATGGTCTACAGGGTGCAGAGCCTAGGCCCCACCCTAGGTGGCTCCCTACCAGGATCTTGCTTTGTTTCTCATGGCCATGTCATCTTTTGTCTGGGTTGAGGCCAGGCAGCTGGGCCTAGTGAAATGGGCTGAGCCTGGGGCAGGGCGGGTTGTGTGGGCTGCCTGGCCCTAAGGTAACTAGAGACAGGACAACAGGAGTCCAGTCTTTCACTGCAGTAAGGGCCATGAACTATTAGCCAATGTTAGGGCGGGGATAAGAGTAGGATTTTGCAAGAACATGAGGAGAGTAGGGGCCACACATACGCAGAGCTACATATAAACAAGCAACCAGACCAAGGTAGCAATGCATGTAACATACACCACACATGTACACACAGAATTATCTCTACAGATATGCTTGCAGCTACAGATACACAATACTGCCAGAGAGGACACAGCTGCACAGACAGAAACACATATACACACATATATTTAACAGAAGCAGGAAGGTAGAGGAGAGAACAGCTCACAATGTTGACTGACTGACTGGGTCAGATACCTCTGCCATTTATTTTCTGTGTGACTTTGAGAAGTCACTTAACTTCTCCTTATGAGTTTCCTCACTGGAAAACAGGGAACTAATCATATCTCCCTATCTGGTTGTGATGACTGAACGAGTTGATCCATTTTTGGTACTTAAAGTAGTACCTAATACACAATAAGCAATAACTCATCGGTCCACAAACCGTCACAGACAAAGTGTCCTCTATAGCTACTTGTATACACCACTGTACAATCGAATCACACAAATACCACAAATATAATTCTATGTAAACACTCAGGTGTGAACATGTAGCATCATATCTAAGTCATAAGTATATATGTCTATGCACATATATATTTTTTCTTTATATATAGGATCTCATCTACTTCAAATAGTCCTTGAACTCCCGATTCTCCTGCCTTAGCCTCCCTAGTGCTGAGATTATAGGTGTGTGCCACACAGCTGTACAGGTCACATGTGAACTATACTCATTCCTGAGCACATGCCCATATGAACATATACATACGGCTCTTTGCTGGCATGTACTGATATCTAGCTATACAGCCATAATGCTAATGTACAATTTAAAAACAGCAGGGATGTGAACAGAGGCATAAGGTGCTACTTACAGAAGGGTGAGGGGTTTCCCTGTCTTGCCAGGGCAGAGAACTGAACCGGGTGGTGCTGATGGTGGTGGGGGCACAAGATGGGCTCCACATATGGAACTGGCACTCTTTCCTACTTCAGTGTGTGGGGACAAGTCCCTGCAAGGCTTCTAGAAGAGCTCCTGTTTGAGGGCTGCTGACACACTCCTGCAAAGTCCTTTAAAGTCCTTTTCTGGCCCTGGCAGTTTGTTAACACTTGGGTTGGGAGGTGTGGCTCTGGGTTTGAGCAAATCAGGCGAGGCATAAGTGCCTGCTCAGGCAGGCTCCCCCACCAGCCCAAGGATGCCTGCTTCACGGGCTGAGGGCCAGGAGCTGAACACAGGTGAGGTTGCAGCTACCCTTCCCCACCCACACTCAGGGATAGCTCTCTGCCGCAACGATGCTCCTCAGGGCCCAGGACTTCTCACCCAACTCTGTGGCCAGAATGGTGAGGTTGTGCCAGACACGAGCCTCGCGGTCCAGGCGCACTGCTGTACGGATAGTGCCATCTTCGGGCTCAATGGAGAAGCAACGCTCTGGATCCGAGTTGGGGAGGATCGAGTATCTAGGGAAAATGGGCTGATCTGGGACTTGCCCCCTCTCCCAACTCCCTACTCTCTGTTCTGTTCATCCTGCCGGGTCTCAAGTCTCATCTTGCTAGAGTGTCCAAGTGTCTTGAGCAGAGCCGTCAGTCAGGCTAGAGTCCCTGGGAAGCCCTATGTCACAGGGGGACTGGATTCCATAGGAGTTGTAGAAGGAGAGACACTCCCTGTGTTTCAGACTTGTCTCTGTTCTTGGAACCTAGGGACCTGTGTTTCATCCCTGCTCTGCCTCTGACCACCTGAGTGACCTTGGGGGAACTCATTTGACCTTGTTTAATTAACTGCAAAATGGGAGGGACAACAGGACTTCCCTCAGAGAGCTGTGTCAGGGATGCTGGCCAGGAAGGTGGAAGAGTGGAGGTTCACAGGGTGGACCACGTCAAATCTGAACTCCAGCTCTGTCGCCCCACAGTGGGCAAACAACTTAGCCATTCATGGTTGGCCCGTAAAACAAGTAGAAATGATGATACCCACTTCATAGGGACATTATGACAATTAAATGTTATCGAGTGGGTAAAATGTGAAGCACTTTGGGCACGATCAATAGCGATCCATTTATCAAATGAGAATGCATCTGCTTGAACTGCCACTAGGAGGCGCCACTCCAGTCTAGCCAAAGAAATAGGTGGTGGCGACCTGGGCCTTCCAGAGTTCCTCCAGCACTTAGACCTGCTGACCAGGAAGCTGGCATAGGAAGTGGGGTCTTTGCTAAGTAATATGGTTTGTCATGTAGATGGCGCATCCTATGAATAACTAGCCTCCTTCAAGGAAGCCCTGTCCCTCCCCAGCTCACAGCCCAGCTAACCTGATGGGGCTGGCTGGGGAGTCCAGGTCACTGGCTGAGATCCGGCCCACCAGGGTTCCTGGGGCCTTGTTTTCAGGTACTGCTAGGTGGTAGGTGTCCTGGGTGAAGGCGGGAGGCTCTGGAGCATCCTGCACTGTCACTCGTACCGAGGCCACATCCTTGAAGGGACCTCGCCGCAGGTAGGCTGGGTCAATGAGTGTGTTGGTGGCTTCCACACGGAAGGTATAAGAGCGACGAGTCTCGAAGTCCAGGGGCTATGAGGAAGGGAGACAGAGAGTGAAGTATTGGGAAACTGGGGTGAGCCCAGCTCACAGGTGCAAAGTCTCTTTTCCATGTGCATCCAGTGCTGAGGAGAGGTGACCATGGAGAGGCATGGCCTCAGTGGTCATGAGTAGGTGGCACACTGCGTAGCTGGTGATTCTAAAAGGTAAGATTGGTATGACCCCCAATCCCCAACAGAGAGGTGCTAAGTATGGTTCTTGGAAACTGGTTAAAAGTATTGGCAGCGGTGGGGCAGGAACAAGGCTCCTGTGAGCCTGCAGTGCAGGGGGCGGAGGTCCTCGGCTTTGCTTTTTTTTTTTTTTCTGGTGCTGGGAATGAAATCTCAGCCTTGGTGCAGGGTAGGCAAGCTCCCTACCATCGAGCTTTGCACTCCAAGCTGAGGCTGCAGGTATTAACAGGCAGAAAGCTAACCTTCCGGACAGTAAGGAGCCCGTCCTGACCCTGGGAGTCTGTGCTGATGCTGAAGGCCTCTGATCCTTCCCCATCCAGGATGCTGTAAGCCATTAGGGCATTATCCCCTAGGTCTGGGTCCTGGGCCTTAAGCCGGCCCACCAGGGTTCCAGGTCCAGCTGTCTCCACCACTGAGAACTGGTATAGACCTCAGGGGAACAAGGAGGGAAGATGTGTTCTTAAGAGAAGTCTCCAATCCTCCTCCCTACCCCACAACTTTTTCCAAAGTCTGTATGTAGGTAGGGCATCAAAGGATTGTTTGAGCAGAGAACTGCCCCCCTTACTCTGAGGGAACTTGGGGGGGTTGTCGTTGACATCACTGAGGGTGACTGTTACTGTAGTGCTGCCTGACAGCCCCCCCATGTGGCCACCCATATCCTTGGCTTGAATCACCACCAAGAACTCCTCTTGGGTCTCCCGGTCCATGTTGGGGATGGCTGTACGAACCACTCCTAAGGGAGAAACACTGGGTCAGGGGTGCTTGTCCCCATGGCTGCCCTGTAAGGCTCCAAAGTCCACTCTTACCAGTTTGGGGGTCCACGGAGAAGAAAGGCAGTCCATCCAGCACCGTGTATACAAGTTTGGCACTGTTTCCATAGCTGGGATCATCAGCATCGTGAGCAGTCACTTGGATTACAGACGTCCCTGTGGGAGATTCCCGCACCCCACTCAGCAGCAGCAAGGCCAGAAAAGAAGAGTAGACTGAGGGACCCCAGATGTGAAGGAGGCAGAGTTAGTGAATTCTAGGGTAGACAACCAAAGCAGACGGAGGAGTAAAGAGCCCCAGGTAAGCTAGGTCATCCAGGGCTGGGGCGCTCACCAACATTAGACATCTCAGGCACAGTGGCATGGTAGGGCCCAAGGGGAAACACAGGTGGATTGTCATTGATGTCCTGCACTTTGATGATGAACTCTGATGGGGGTTCCAGGGGCCGGTTAGAGGCTCGGTCCACAGCTTGGGCCAGCAGCACATATTGTGCCTTCTCTTCCCGGTCCAGACTCTTAGTCACATGGATGTTGCCTGTGGCCTCATCAATCACAAATACAGTGCCTGCCCCCTCCCCAGTCAGCAGGTACTTGGTGCGGCCCTCACCCCGGTCAACATCTGAGTGCAGCTGCAAGAGGCAGAGAAAATGGCAGAAAGCTCCAAGTGTGGACTCACAGGGTTAGAGTCTAGGTTTGGGTGGTGTGTGAGGAATGCTGGGGGAGCAAGGTCATTGCAGACTGATGAAGTTTCTGGGCAGGGCCTAAGGGTCTGACAGACTAGAGTAGTCATGGAGAGGGTTGACCCTTACCTTGCCAATAAGGACAGGCTCTGGACCAGAATATTCCTCAATGACAAAGAACTGGTTCCAGACCCAGCTCCTTCGGGTCCGCAGCAGTGTAGGACCTGAGTGTCCCTGGGACCCTGCCCAGGCTGGGACTGGAGCTGCCAGGCGCCCCATGCAGCCCCAGCCACCCAGCCAGGCCAACAGGAGCCTCACAAGGCCCCACATGTTTGTAATCCAGCCAGGGCTCTTGTTCACTGGCCCCAGGTGCTGAGGCTGGGCCGGGCCAGGTGGCCCATGAGCTGGCTGGGGAAGATGCGTTGAGGCTACCCCATGGATCCACACCTGTAGGACAAGTAGCGGCTGAGGATCAAGGAAAGTCTAAACCGTACTCCTCTCCCGAATTAGATACTGAAGCCCAGCTCTCTAAGAAACCAGACACCTCACTGCCCAGAACCCATCCAAGACAGACAGCCTGAGCCTTCCACCCAGGCGCTGCTTGGATTCACTTCCAGCCCCTCCAAGCCCATAAATCTCAGGTCAGTCAACTCTGGAAAGCTGGGAGGGAAAAGGAAAGGAGAATGCTAAGGGGACTTGGAATTTCAAATCCTGTTCCTGTTCTACCTTGGGCACATAGCTAGGGGACTAGAAAAAGGTAGATGAACCGACAGAGAAAGGGCTTAAAACCAAGAGGTTGGTATTCATTGACACACAGCCTTCCTTATCTGAAGGGTCAGGCTGAAAGACAAGGAGTGCAGCCTGAGTCGGGCTGGACTTAGGAAAGCCTCCCCTGCCCCCCAGGAACCCCACCTCTCCAGACTGTCTCTAGCCCCTTCTGCCAGCAGCAGTCTTTAAGGGGAATTGGTCTAAGGAAGCAGAGTGGGGCTACAGCTGGAAGGATTGGGAACAGGGTTGCAGGCAAGGAGACAGAGAGAGGTGGAGTGGAGGCTGACCCAGGGGCTGGAGGCAGTGTGATTGAGGGCTCTGGATCAAGAATCAGGGATGGTCTGGCAGACAGGGAAGACCAGATAAGAAAGATAAGAAACAGACAGATCACGGAGAGAGAGGGGCAGCAAGAGAGAAGCAAAGACATCAGGGAAGCAGCCTGAGTATCTGAAAGGCAGAGAGGAGTCCTGGGTACCAGGCTTGGGAACTGGTAGAGGCAGAGGAACCTGCTCTCTCTCTCTCTCTCTCTCTCTCTCTCTCTCTCTCTCTCTCTCTCTCTGTGTGTGTGTGTGTGTGTGTGTGTGTGAGAGAGAGAGAGAGAGAGAGAGAGAGAGAGAGAGAGAGAGAGAGAGAGAGATAGATCAGGCCTCGGAACTTCATTCTGGTAGAGTAAGCTACCAGGAGCAGTAGAGGTAGGGAGGGGCTGCGGGAAAGGAGCTGGAGAGGACCCTTCCCATTTCTCTCCCTCCTCTTTAAGGGGCCCATGGTCAGGTAGCTGTGCCCCTCCTCCTTCCCCAAAGCAGACACACACCTGACAGGCCGTTTTGCTCCCAAGAGAAAAGAAGCCAGAGGGCAGCAGGGGACCAGAGAGGCAGGCGGGACGAAGAGGAGAGAAGGAAGGAAACGGAGGATTGGGGAAACAGGAAAGCAGGAGGGAACGAGGAGAGGAAAGGAGAGCGGGAAAGGGAAAAGAGGAGAAAGCTAGAGGAAGAAAAAGGCAGAAGAGGTGAGAAGAGACAGGACAAGAAGGAGAGAGAAGGGCCAGAGAGGCGGAAGGGTGAAGAAAAATCGGGAGGCAAAGGGAGAGGTGTGTGAGAAGGGAGAGAGCAGAGCGCGGGAGAACCGAGCCGGCACGGCTCGCAGCCAGAGCGCACCGCAAGCTGCTGGCCCCCCGCTGCCCCCGCGAGGATTCCCGACCCGGGCAGGCACTCTTACCTGTCACTACCGAGGGGCCCGGGACCGCGAGCAGCGCTCCGCCCGCCTCCGTCGCTGGCTCCCAGGGGCGCAGCCTCAAGCAGATCCAAGCCGGCGCCGCGGCTCCGCTGCAGGTCTGAGCGGCCCCGGCGAGAACAAGGGAGCGAGACGGAGGGGGCGGGGGAAGGAGGCTCCGCCTGCGGAGGAGAGGCGGCTCGCGCGGGAGAGGAGAGCCCTGCCTCCGACCCTCCCCAGCCAGTCCCCGCCCCCGCGGCTCCCGGGCTGCTGGGCGCATACAGATGCGGGGCCCCTCCCGGGCCGGCCCGCAGCGCGGCAAGGTACACGGACAGCAGGGCTAGGCTCTTATTCCCAGCGCCTGGCGGAGGGGACCCAACACGATCGGCCAGCACAGCACCTGCGGAGGCACACCGTGAGGCGGGGCGCTGGGAGAGCACTGCGGGAGACCCGGTTCCCAGTTCTGGGTTCGGGTGCGGCTGCGAGGCTACCGCCTCAGGATCTTGTGCGGGTCACAACAGCGAGTTGTCAGCTAGGGTGAACTTAAGTACGGCAGGGGAAGCTCTAGGGAGCTCGCCATGGACAGGGGCACATTGGTGGGCAGTGAGAACCTTTTTTGGGGGAAGCTCTTTGCAAGATCTAAAGTGTTTGCACCCCCTGGTGGCAATTGTGGGAAATACCTTGAAGGGTGACCAAATGCCTAATTGTGCAGGGGGACCAGAGGCCGACCCCGCCAGCTGTTAGGGTATACTGCAAAAGAAACAGGCCACCCTATTTCTCAGAGAAAAAAGACATACAGCTTTGGGCTGATTAGAGATAAGGCGGGATGAAGATTCCTGAGGGAGGCTGATGCTCCAGAAGGACGCCGATGCCCACCATTTTCACCCCATTCACCTTCCCCTTCACCCACTCTTCCCAAGGAAAGGCACTCAAATGCTAATTAAAACTAAGTCAGATTTTTATTTTTCTCCATAGACCACATCATTTAATAATAAAAAAAATAAAAATAAAAATTGAACAAAAGGAAAAGGTGGATATAAAGTGGAACCAGAGGGCAAGAGGCTGCAGGACAGAGACCGGGGAACTGCAGGGGCCTGGGACTCAGGAGAGGCTGATTCAGCTCATAGGTGACCCAGTCCTGGCCCCAGCTGTTCCCAAAAGGCTGTGAGTACCAAGGGAGGTGGAACGCAGGATGGAGGGAAAATGAAGTCTGGGACATTGGTTATTCCCACTTATGGCCACATCCTCCCTTCATAGCCTAGCTCTTCCCTCTCAGACTTAACAGGAAGAAAGGAGAGGGCCAAGTTCCAAGAGTTAGGTTGGGGAACAGGAAGAGTGCCACTGCTCCATTTGGTATATGGGGATGTGTGGCAGTCATAGTTCAGCACTGAGCAATGGTGGGAGATGCCTGGTTCCAGGGTGGTGGTGACTGTTCCTATCCCTCTGTGGCCTTTAACCTCCCAGGGCTGAGTGGCAGGTACCTGCAGCTCTCCTATTGTTTTCTTGGCTAGCGGCGCCCACCCCGGTCCCGTACAGGTGTGCTTCGACTCCGGCTTCTGCTGTGGCGCTTGGTGTCTCTGCGATCTCTCTCCCTGCCTCGGTCTCGGTCTCTTTCCCTATCCCGATCTCGGTCACCCCTGTCTCTCTCTCTCTCCCTGTCCCTCTCTCTCTCTCTGCTGTGCTCCCTCCGTTTCTCTCGTTCTAGCTGTCGGTTCCGTTCCCGCTCAGCTTCCTTCTCGCGTTCCTTCTGTTCTTCTTCTTCTCGTTCTTTTCGCCGCTTCTCCCGCTCCTTGGCCCGTTCAGCTTGCTCTGCCTCCTTCTGAACAATCTGTGGTCAGGAAGGAGGGACAGAAGCAGAGAAGTGTATCACAGTCCTGAATTGACTGAAGTGTCTGAACTGACCCCAGTTTATGCTTCTGGCCTAGATCCTGAACTCCTAGTGCAGGGTCACTGTCAGTTCCGTTATTACACAGGAAAAGGGGCATGCATGAGGGATGGTGTGCCCCACCCACCCCCTGAACACGGCAGGGGCTGCTGGCACCAGTCTGGTATTTCTCCAGTTTTCATCACTCTAGATGCAGACAAATCGGAGTAGCATTAAGCCTAAAACCCTCCCAGACTTTCATTCACATCAAGGGGCCACCAAGATAGCTCACTGGGTAAAAGCCCTTGCCACAAAAGCCAGACAACTTAGTCCACCCTGGAGTCCATGTAGAGGCGGAAGCAGAACCAACTCCACAGAGCTGTCCTGACCTTTACATGAGCAACATGGCAAGCATATCCTTCCTGTCCCCAACACACACACGGAGATTCTTACAGAAATGCAAATGTAGCTATTAAGAAGCAGAGACGACTCTTATAAAAACACACACTTCTCAGCTAACAAATCAAGTTCCAAGGAGCTTGGCTAACAGACAGCTTCTCAAATCCCACAAGCTCTAGTTCCTGCCTTGTGGACCGAGTCCACTTTCACTTTCTCTAAGTTGACTAACGCTTCCTCTCTCCCTTTACTTTCCTAAGCCTATGCCAGGGCCTTTACTGTCAGTCATGTTAATCTCCTGGGTGCAATGACCAGCTCTGGCCACTGCTCAGCAGGGAGAGTACTCACTTGGCTCTCAGTCAGTGGGAGCCAATAGATGCAGGGCGCTGCCTTAGTCTTACGGAAGAGGTCATCCAGCAACTTGGCAGGCGGCTCCTCCTGGGCTTTTTCTAGGGTGGGAAGAAGGAAACCAGATCTGAAACATAAAATCCTCTGACCCAACCCACCTGGGTCCCTGACCCTCCAACACCAGACATGCTCCCAGCTAAGTAAGTACCTTTCTTCTCACTCTTCTTTTCTTTAGATTTTGCTCGCTCTTTGCGGCGGCGGTCACGGGACCGTGATCGGGAGCGAGGTCCCTCTCGAACTTTGTCCCGATCCCATTCTCGCTCAGACCGAGTCCTCTCCCGTCGCTCCATTTCCCGTTCCCGTTCTGCCCACTGCTCCCGCACTGCCCTTTCCTGTTCCCGCTGCTCAGCCCGGGGGTGGGGTGGTGGCTGGACTGGGGGTGGGGGTGGGGGATGCAGGGGCCTTGGTGCTCCCTGTTCCTCTGTCTTAGTTTCAGATGGCCGATCTACCAAGAGTCCCCGGTGATAGTCCAGCTGTGGGCAGAGGGACAAGGACCATCAAAATAGAGATTAAGATTACATCATTCCCAATGAGGGAGCCCAGGTACCAGGGGTACAGAGAGAGAAGGAAAACCCAGGCTCTTAGTGACTGCAGGTTTGGTGAAGGTCCCAGGACTGACCAGCATAGCTGCCTTGGCCCATTCCCTCCTTTTCTGAGGTGTCTCACCTCATCTTGCTCAGCATAGTCAGCACAAAGGAATTTGGGGTTGGACTGGGGCCACTTGACCCCATGCAGAGCTGTCCGGGTGGCAACGGCTTCCTCTACTGTTGAGTACTGGTAGGAGAGGCAGAGAGGCATGGTGCACTTTTAGTCCTCCCCGCTGCTGCAATGCCCTCCATCTGCCCACATTGCTCACTAAACAAGTATGTGCCTGAAACTAGTCAGCCCCTTTGCCTCACCGTCACGAAGCAATGAGATTTGATCTTGTCAATCCAAAAGGCCTCTTCCACCAAAGTTCCTGTACGCCCCAATAACTCCTTCAGCTGGCCTAAAGTGAAGGGACGAACCTGCCAATGAAAATCAACTTTCAAGGTCTTAAAGAACACCTACACATCTAGCATCAAGTCCTTCCATGTGTGCGGGGTGATGATGGTGCATGCCTTTATCGACGGCACTTGGGAGGGTGGCAGGTGGATATCTTGAGTTGGAAGCCAGCCTGGTCTACACAGAGAAACTCCATTCAGGGTTGTGGGGATGGGAAAGATTTCCCATGTGGGGCTGAAGAGATGGTTCAACGGCTATGAGAACGCTGGCTTCTTTTTCCAGAGGATCCAAGCTTGAGTCCAGCACTATTTTTTTTTTTTTTTTTTGGTTTTTCGAGACAGGGTTTCTCTGTATAGCCCGGGCTGTCCTGGAACTCACTCTGTAGACCAGGCTGGCCTCGAACTCAGAAATCCGCCTGCCTCTGCCTCCCGAGTGCTGGGATTAAAGGCGTGCGCCACCACCGCCCGGCTGAGTCCAGCACTATTAAGTGGATGCTGAGAACTGACTTAAGTCTCCTTCAACAGCAGTAAGGTCACTGAGGTATCTCTCCAGCTCCCACCCAAAGTGTAAACCCCAAAGTAAAGGAGCCTTCGATAGAAGAATGATGACTTACCAAGTTGGAGATGTGGACAATGTTACTGATCTTGCCCCTGGGTGGGGAGGGCACCTGGGCAGTTCGGACTGGGTCATCAATTGTAATGGAAACTCCAGACTTCTGTTGGCTAATGGACCGCCGGGTTAAGGTATCTCCTAATGTTACTAAAAAGAGATCACAAGAACAGAGTTCAGTCTCAGCACTGCTTGCTCCTTTCCTTTTCTTCTCCACCCAGCAGCCACTCTTCCATCCAGATATGCCAAGTATCCACAATGTGGCCAGGGGCAGGGGCAGACTCTCACTGTGGAGACTCCAACACTGTAAGACTCAAACCCAGCTCACAATAGTGTCTAGGAAACACCAGACACAGAAAACTTCTGAAATACAAGGCAGAAAGCATCAAATGTTCAAATGGGTCCAAACATGGGCCTCAGAGAATTCAGATGGCCGCTGTACCTCACCCACCTTTCTTTACTTCAAGTTCCACAGGTGGGGGCAAGGCAACCTCCACTGACACCTGGGGAGGCACAGGGGGCTCTGCTTCAGGCTCTTTCTCTTCTTCCTCTTCCCTCTGCCCATTCTCCTGACCCTCTGCGGGTACTACCTATAAGACATCAGAAGACAGAGGTGTTCTCTCCCCACGCTGGCACGTTCTCCTCTGACTCTGGCTCCAGATAGCAGTCATATTAATCTCTCCACTGGTGCGGGTTATTCTCCACAGCCCTCACCTTTTGTTTTATGTGTTTTTTTTGAGATACTGTCTATGTAGTCCTAGCTGGCCTTGACCTCAGAGATGCCCTTGCCTGCACCTCCCTGGGACTAAAGGCATGTGCTACCATGCCTGGCTTAATAAACAAAAACAAGCAATTTAATTATTTGTGTGCACTTATGTGTCCACGAACACATGCAGTGACTTTTGTGAGGACAGCTTTGGGAGTTGGTTCTCTCTATCACATGGGTCCTGAGGATGGGCATCAGGCTCTGTGGCAGGCCCCTTTACACACAGAGCAATCTTGCGGGCCTGAACTATTTTTCTGCATGAAGCAAGATGTTAAAACTATGAGGCTTTGCCAACTTTAGTTTTCAATTCTGATACTGTAGTACAAGCTGCTGAAACAAGTACACAAATTGAGCCGGGCAGTGGTGGCGCACGTCTTTAATCCCAGCACTTGGGAGGCAGATTTCTGAGTTCAAGGCCAGCCTGGTCTACAGAGTGAGTTCCATGACAGCCAGAGCTACACAGAGAAACCCTGTCTCAAAAAACCAAAAAGGGTACACAAATTGGTATAGTTGTGTTTTAATAAAATCTTCTTTGCAATTACCAGTGTTTGACATAACCCGGCCGGCCCTCAGCATAGGCGTTCCCTTCCAGCACATTACCTCAGCTTGTCAGCCGTTGCCCACCGCCTCACCCCTGATGCTGGGTGCAGCACTTTTACCTGAGTGACTGTCCGGCATATTTTCAGTCCTTTGTCATGGGTCCCATCGTCACCATTACGCTCTGTCTCATCCTCAGAGATTCGGGAGTCATCAGCATGAAGATCCACAACAGCCTCCTGCCCCGCCAGGGGTTTGATGTCGGGGATGAGGCTCTGGGACACAGACACCCCCGCTACCCCGTTACACTGGGCCCATGTCTACTCCCACCTGAACATGTCTTATCCTCCCTTCCCTGGTTCCGCCCACCTCACCTTGAGTGACTCAGTGGTGATACTGATAGAAGGTTTCTTCTGTGTTGTAGCAGTGCTGGCTCCCCAACGACGTTTTCGACCAGGCTGGCCCCCCTCTGTGTCACTGTTTCCAGCTTGCACCCCCTTGGTAGCTGCTGTCCCCAAAAAATAGGACCCAACAGTTAGATGGTCTCAGGTTCCTAACTAGCTCACACCGTAACACTTGTAGATTGCCTTTGGCTGGAGCTTTAGTAAAAGGTTAATGTAAGAAAAGATTGGGGGGTGGGGACGGGAAACTAAGAGTAAACAAAAATGATGCTGTCTCTTCCTTACGGATGGGAACTATTCACCTGTAAAAAGGAGGAGGTGGGTAACTAGCTGGAGGCGCACTTCAGACTAAGTGCAGGAGAAGCTGGACACAGACCACACTGTAAAACTCTGTGCTCCTTGCTGGGTGTCTGTTGCACATGTCTTTAATCCCAGCACTTGAAAATGCAGGGGAAATCTCTGATTTCAAAACCAGCCTGGTCTATACAGCAAATTTCAGAGCAACTAGAAAATAAAACTACCACTGCCCAAGTTCCTCAGCGGGCAACAGTTGAAGTTTACTGTTAGGAGGGGCTGGTGAGATGGCTCAGTGGTTAAGAGCACTGACTGCTCTTCCAGAGGTCCTGAGTTCAATTCCCAGCAACCACATGGTGGCTCACAACCATTTATGTGATCTGGCGCCCTCTTCTGGCCTGCAGGCAACATACAGGCATTATGCTGTATACATAATAAAATAAATACATCTTAAAAAAAAAAGTTACTTTCAGGAGCACATTTGATTCCTGTGTGTTAGAATAAAGTATAAAATGGAAAGCATCACACAGGTGTCTTCAAATTCAAATTCAAGGTCAGATGCTGGAAAGGATATCTCCTCTAAGAGTTGGGTGTGGTAGGGAGCACATGCCTGGAATCCCAGCTACCTGAGAGGACGTGGCAAGATTCAGTTTTCGGTCAGCCTGGTCTACATTAGCAAAAACCTTGTCTCAAAAATAAGTAATAAGAGAACAGATTGGAAATGGTCTGAGGTACAGTGCTCTCCTTAAAGTGTGCTTGTGGTATTGGGTGCCTAGCATGTGCAAGGCTGTGGGTTCAATCCTAAGTAACATGCATATGCACGCATGAACACACATGCCCCAACCTGTACACACGCACGTGCACACACACACAAGTGGCTGGAGAAACATGATAGGATTGGTTCAAAGGGAAACAATGGAACCTGCATGTGTAGGGAAGGCAAAGGCTTGCTAGGCCAGGGGGCAGGGAGAACTGCACCCTGAGAATTTACCGGGAATAAATGAAATTTTAATCATCTGTGGACATTTTTATAACTTTTACCAGGGATTTGGGGCTAGACTTACAGACAACGGAGATTTTCCTCTTGAATGATTTGGGCATCGAACTCTGTATGGAGAAGGTAAGGAAGAAAGAGAGAGAGACACCCCACAGAGAGGGGGGGGAAGGTTAAATCAGGCAATCTTATCAGAAATGCCAAAGACACACAGAGACAGAGAGAAAGAGAGACACTGACAGAGAGAGACCAAAACAGAAGCAGCAAACGGCAAAAACGAAGCAGAGTCAATGCACGTTAGAGGGAAATGAAACCAAACATCACGGGGAGGAAGGTCGTCTACGTCACCTCACACCAGTGTATTAGCTTTACCAGAAATAAGATGGAGAGGGACTTAGCCACCTCAGCTACTTCATTAGTTTGTAGGATTTTTGAAACAGAGTCTCACTTTGTAAACTTTTGGTGATCCTCCTGCCTCAGCCTCCCAAGCACTGGGATTACAGACATGAGCCACCATATCCGGCTCCCTCTCAGCCCTTTAAAGTTGCTGGCCATGTCCTCAACTGTATCTAAGGGATGAGGACACAAACCCAATGAGCTACGCCCAGACTTGGGTAAGTGGGTCCTCCTAAGTCCTCCCTTGCCAATTTGAAAGATATGAGAAAAATCAACTCTAGAGATGGCAACTTGAACAATCTTCCTTTACTTAGTGCCCAGTCTGACATCTTGACAGGATGTGGGATACTTGAAGACCACTCAGAGCAACACCAAGGAAAATAATTATACTAGGTTCGCTGTAGATGAAGCACCTAAGCTGACAGGTAGCAGAGAGAATGAGAATGTCTAAGTTTCTCTTGTCTACTTAAGGAGGTTTTGGTAAAGGGCAGGCTGATCCAAGGAGAGCCTCAGCCTACCCAACCCCCGCCCTTACTCCAGCAGAGCCTTAATGCTCCCCTCAAACAGGGCTCAAACCCAGGGGCTCTGGCCAAGGACCAAAACCAAAACAAATCCAGACAGATTTGGGCAAGCCTCTTCCCAGATACACAGTGGGACTAATATTACAGACAGAGCAGGGGCAAGGGGCTGGGGGGCACTTTTAGATTTAGGTGCTTATTTCTGGAAAAACTAAGACCACCCTTCCACCCTTCTAAAGGGCAGGGCAGAGCCCTCTTAATCTCCTTTTCCCTCCCACCCCCAGCCCCACTGTGTCATCTAACCAAGTCTCCTTGGTCTGTGTTAAGGGCCAGCCTGACCCCTAGCTAGGTTGCTCATGATGGGTAAGTTAGTGAGAAAAGGAAAAAAAAAACAAAAACCAAAAAACAAACAAACAAACAAAAACAAAAAAGAAAGAAAACAAACCAAAAAAACCCAAAAAACCAAACCAAAAAAACTTAATCAAAACAAAACAAAAAAGAAACCACGAACCAAATAAACTAACTCAACAAGGAAATAAAAAAAAAAAACAAATAAAAAAAAGATTAAAGAAGTAGAAAATAAAAGAATAAACTAGGAATATGACAAATGTTCCAGGTACCATCTCACACCTGGGATCTTCAGTTCAGCCAATCGCACCTCACTGTGTACTGTATCTAGTCAACCGCCGGTCCAATCAGAATGAGCCCTCCCTGCTAGGCGTTGTGCAATTGGTGGGGGGTTGGGTTGGCAAAAAAGGTGGGCGCACGGCGTGGTAGTCAGCGTGGCACTGCCAGAGTCCTCCCAGGGGCGCAGGGGGGGCGGGAGGGAAACGTGTGGGGGGACGCTGCCCAGTTTCCAAGATGTCAAAACAGTTCACTGGCGATGGCCAGCCTCAGCGAGGGGCAGAGGGGGGGATGGGGGCAGAACATCAGTCCTGGCCCTGTAGGGCTCATCGTGCAGTCCCTGATGAGATGGCCTGTGAGTAGCAGGACTGCTCCTTGCCTTTCATGAGGCAGGCACGACCCTATGTCCACCAGTGGCAAGCTGCAGCAATGCCACCACCCAACACTTGGGATCCAGATGACAACTCCAAAGTCCCTTCCTCCTCTGAGTGTATCTGGGGAGAGGTCCTGTCACCGAGTAGGATCACGGTGCCTCTGATGAAGGTAGCCTGGGGTGGCAGTAGTAGGTGAAATTCCCCAGGACCCGGTACACATTCAGCAGCAAGTTCAGAGTATGTCTTCTGGGTTGTAGTTGGCATCTCTTCAGGGACTCCAGCTCAGACAGTGGTTCCAGTCAGGTGGATGAGTGAGTCCCTGCCTCCAGGGATGGAGGAGAAGTTGGAGCAACCAACATGCCTCTGCCCTTCACCGTGGACAGCAGGGACCAAAGGAAAGTCCATTTGATGAGCAGGTGGTGACAAATGGGCTGGGCTGTCATCAGCTTTAAATCCCTGGGGTACAGACCCTAGACTTCTCTGCAGGGCTCCCACTCAAGTGTTTACAGCATGATACTGTCTTCATGAACATTTGGCTCTCTTAGGTTTTTTGGTCCCTAGATGGGGATCCCAGCAGTCTGTAGCAAACAAGGCAACCCACAGTCTTTGATAGGTAAGGGCATGTGGGCAGGCGCCCCAGCACTGGCACAAACTCTTCTTGGGGTGTCCCGAGTAGGGAGATGATTCAAGTCCACCCCTTTCCAAATGCCTTTTGTTTTCAATACAAGTCTCTCCAGAACAGTGCTCTTCTTAGCCCCCTGATGTAAGCAAGACAGGGAGGCAAAAGGGGCCCATCACAGAAGCCCACAGACATGCCCCCTCTGGCCAAGACACCTGGATAGCAGACTCGGCTCTGATTGGGCGGCTCAGTAGCATCGGGTGGGTCCAGAGGTAGAGGCGGCATCAGCGATTGGCCAGTTGGGCAGGGTTATATTTTACGGGCGGATTACCGTACATGAGGTACTTGGACAAAGTTTTACGGGGAAGAAGGACCTTGTAATAAATAATATTCTGCACATCAAATCACTTTCACCGGCCCCCACCCCCGCAACACACACCAGAGAAAGGCTACACACACAACAGCCCCTCCCACCCTGTAATAATACCACTCCCAAACCCAGCTAATTCTATTTCTTTCAGGGCCAAGAAGACTTCGCTGGCTCCAATGGGGGAAGCCTCTTGAATTGGGTACAGGAAAAAACGGTAATATATGTGCCAAAAAACCAAAACCAAAACCAAAAACTAAAAAAACCACCAACAACAACAACAACAAAAAAACAACCCTAAGACAGAGGGACTTCTGGTTCACCCCTTGGGTTTCTAAGAAGCTACACTTCAGTAATTAGACCACTGGGGGGCAGAAGAGCAACAAAAATTCCTCAGCATGGCTGACTTGGTAAGAGACCCAAAGTCCCACTAGGTGGCGTTGAGTGCCATTAAGCTTTTAAAAAGGAGGGAAAGCTCAAGGAGTTAGCTTCACAGAAGCTTCAGCAGCAAGAAAGCTGCACTTGGTTTTTTTTTGTTTTTGTTTAAAAAGGGCCATTAACAGACTTCCAAATTAGGAGCTAGTACGTACTACTACTTCTCACGTAGAGAAAGGAAATCAAAGACCTTGTCCATAAGGGGTATCCCTTGCTAAACCAGCGATTTCTCCCTTGCCCTATCCTTGCCCTGCCTTGTCCCCTTTAAGTCATCCCACTGTGTAAGAGGGATCACTGAGATGGCCTATTCTCCCGAGGCCCACGCTCTGCCCACCCTCCCCAATAGGTGGCTTGGCTAGTTACCTCTTTCTTCTCCTCTTCTTCAGCACTGCCCTCTGGGCGGTCATCATTGCTGACTTGGTCTGCAACAGGCATAGGAGGCTCTGCCACCTCATTTTCAGGTCTGTTTTCACTGGTGTCCATGGTCACTTCCTCCTTCTCTTCACTGACAGGATGGAAGAGGTTGAAGGAAAGGGCAGGAGAGAGTGAAGGGGAAGAGAAAGCAAGATGTTAGCTTTGGGGCCATAAATCCAATAGCTCCTTACTTGGGTGGGATTGTAGCCTTTTAGATCAGACTAGAACTCCACCACCATGGGAAAGTGGGAATGTTTTCCTTGGGGGGGAAAAACACAGATTACAGTGGTCATGGCTGCTTAGTACCAGACAGGGACAACACTGCTACCTTTATGTGGGTACCCAGCACTCAGAGGTCTTAGGTACTAACTACACAGTTCTCTTGCACAAAACCAACATTTTCCTCTGAAAGGTCCTTCAAAAGTGACCTCAATTTGTCTATAAGGCTATAGCCTCCCTATTCACTGGTCAAGACACCTTAATTTACACAAGAACCTAAAGGAAACCTGCTTCCTTTATTAAAAAAAACAAAAACAAAAACAAAAAAACAGAAAACCAAGACTTTCAAAAGGGCATAGGTGTAGCAAATGATCCTGACCTTGTGTTTAATCTACTGCTAATTAGCAAGGGTCTGATGATCCACGTGGGCTCAGACACCAGGAACAGAAGAGTGAGGGGTTATATATAGGGCAGGGTATGGAGTTGGTAAGTGTTCCCACTTCTCTCTCCTCCTAGGAAAACCTAAACTACTAAAGTATGAAAACTTGAGGAATCAGGCCACTTTCACCTGCTCAGAGCAGACACTGTTCTTACATTTGACTCTTACCCAGTCACTCCCATTCCCTCATTCCAACTTCCAAGAGATAAAGAGGGCTGGCCTCCCAAATCAGTAATGCCCTCCCCCACACTAGACAACTCCCCCTAAACATGGAACCCACTCTCACAAGTTAGCACTCAGTTCAGACAAAGAAATCCAGAGATTCCATCAGATAAACTATCTTCCTACTTTTTTGCCACCATCCCTAACTTCTAATCCTGACACCCCAAGAAACCAGATTAAAACAAAAATCAAAATCAGGATGATCAGGGATACAAGTGACAGAAAAGGGAAACCAAGCCTCCTCAGGCCAGGATCTAGTACCAGAAAATTCAGCATTCCCACCAGGCTGTGTGACACACGAGAGGTCAGAAAAGCCTCTCCAGTGTAGGCAGGGAGAGATGCAAAGCTGAGGGGGAGGGGGCAGTCAGGATTGGGCCCCCAGCTAACAGGCCCCCATAGAACACGTGATTTTCTGCTTAAATCTTGAAGAAAGGCTTATCAAAAACCCAAACCAAAACAAACAACCTATTGCTCAGAGAGGGCAACTGGGGCCAATTAGAAACCGAGCAGGAAGGACAAAGGGAGAAAGCGGAATGCCTGAAAACAGATCAAAATGAAAGACAGGGAGAGCCAGGAGGAAGCTGAGGAGGAGGCAGCGGCGAGGTGGGGCAGGACACATGGGGATGCGAGGCTCTCACCCTGCTCTGCTGTCTGAGAACATCATTATTTTTTCTCCCCCTGGAAGTGCTGTTTATCCCTTTCTGGAATGGAAGAAATAACAAAAACCAAACAAAAAAATCCTAAAAAAATTAAAACAAAAACCCCGAAACAAACAAACCACCTTCCTTGCCCCGAGATCCCACCACCTCCTCCCAGTCACCCGATCCAGAGAGAGAATCAAGATGCAGCAACTGGGGAATCCAAAAAAATGGTAAATGGAAGGGGAGGTGGTGGTGGAGCGGGGAGGCTAAAATAGATCGGGCGTTTAAGAGATAAGCGTTTAAGTCCTCACGGCAAACCCCGAGTTCGGCTGGACTGGTCTCTCTGGAGGAAGAGGAGGAAGAGGGCCAGGTTGCTGGTAGTAAGCTGGCTCTATTGTATTGGCAAAGCGGCAGCGATCAGCCGGAGACATGCAGGGGAGCCATCTTGCCACTTACCCAGCAGCCCGTGTGTGCGGATGGGGGAGGGCCCTGATGCAGCAGGGGAGGGGAAAGAGGGAGGGAGCTGAGTGAGCAAGGTTCTTATCCTCTGGCAGGCCACAGGGAGTCAACTGGCTCCAGAGGCTAGGCCTTTTCCCTTCTTTTCTCAGGTTACAACAGCTACAGCCGGCTAGTGCTCCAGGGCCAGGGTGCTTTCTCCTAGTCTTCCCAGAGGGCAAAGGGGCCAGGTGGAGAGGACAGTTACAGCTGCCTGATTGGAAGACCCAAATTAAGTGAAGGGAAACAGCAGAGTTGGGAATGAGAAATGATTAAAGCCAAAGCAGAAACACTTTTAAAGATGAACAAAGCATCCATCTACCCTTAGAACACCCTTTCTTATGTGCCCACCACTGCCCACCCAGATAACTAACTTGCTGCTCACCTCTGCCAATGTAACCTGTCTGTTTTCTAGGAAAGTTGGAGGGAAGTGGATAAGCCTGGGAGAGTTTCTTTTCCAAAACAGAGGAAAGGGTGGGTGTCTCTGACGAGAGCCACCATTTCCAGTCTTTAATAAGCCCACTTGGCCTACCAGGCAGACAGGACAATGCAGGTGAGAGGTGTTCCTTGGGGCAGGGCAGGATGAGATAAGCCCAGCAGTGAGGCTGGGAGACAAACAAAAACCAGGCATCGTGGGCCTTCACCACATTAGATATGAGTGGGAAACAGACCTTAACAAAAGATGCAGTCCTGCCTACAACCCCAGTACTTGAGAGACTGGGGCAGGAGGATTGCTATAGGTTTGAGACCAGCCTATTACAAAACAAAACACCACCGCCACCACCCTCCTCAAACCAAAAACACTCCAATAAAAAACCAGTAAGTAATAGCAACACTGCACAGACTCAACAAGCTTATCTGCCAACTGAAATGCACTCAGCTCCTTTCCCTAATAGCAGACAGAACCCTCTTCAGACAGAGAAATCCAGAGATTCCATCAGATAAACTATCTTCCTACCTTTCTGCCACTACCCCTAACTTCTAATCCTGACACCCACCCCCCAAATACTAGATTGGAAAAAAAAATCAGGCCGGGCAGTGGGGGCACACGTCTTTAATCCCAGCACTTGGAAGGCAGGGGCAGGCAGATTTCAGAGTTCAAGGCCAGCCTGGTCTACAGAGTGAGTTCCAGGACAGCCAGGGCTACACAGAGAAACCCTGTCTCAAAAAATAACGACAACAAAATAGGGTTCCCATCCCCCCAAAAATCAGGATGATAGGGGGTACAAATGACAGAAAGGGGAAACCAAGCCTCTCCAGGCCAGGAACTAATCCCTGAAAATTCAGCATCCCCACCAGGCTGTCTGACACACCAAGAGGTCAGAAAAGCCTCTCCCCAGGGGTGGGGTGGGAGTGGGTGTGGGGATGGGAAGACAGAGAGAGAGAGACAGAGAGACAGACAGACACATAGAAACAAAGGTGAGGGGGAAGGGAAGGAAAAGCTTCTAAGAATTTGTCTTCACACTCACTCTGTATGGGTCAGGCTGGCCTTGAACTCAGATTCGCCGGCTGCCTACCTATGCCTTCAGAGTGCCAGGATTCACCCAACCTCATTTTGATCAGAGCTTTTAGACAGGAATCAAATTTTCTCTGTGCTGTTTAAAATCCTAAACTTATATGCCAAAAAGTGTATGCTAAAGTGATGTTTAAAGTGAAGTTTCCTTTTACATAGTGATTCTTGTCTGCTCAAAGGTAAGGCAAGATCCTGTATGGAGGTTAAAAAGGAAGTGAATCCAGGAATGAGACTGGCCCTACCTGTTACAAATTGTATGACAGTGACCACATTTTGGCTCCTCTCCTATATTCTGTAAGTGTTGCTAACAATAACACCCACCTCAGGGACAGTGCTAGCTTGGTGTGGTCTGGATGCTGCTGCAAGTGGAGATGTGCAGAAAACATAGGCACAGGCAGCAGTCACCGTGGCTCCTTTTTTTTTTTTTTTTTTTTTAAAATTTAAAGGGCAGACACTTTCTCTGGTGGTAAAATACTCAGTGATGGGGATGACAGGTTTTGACAATGCCCTTATCGCTCTGAATAATAGGTAATCATGAGGTTACTTGCCACCTACCTTTACCCTGCCATGTTCCTCAGGGGTAGGGACTGTGTGCCTTGGTCCCTAGCTCAGACTTGAAGACAAATAAGTATGTATGCACTTCTTAATTACAGTATAATGGTGCGTAACAAGTGGATACTTAATAAACATTTGTTGGTCTAAAAGATTTTTTCTCTCTGTATCTTCATGTATATATGAGCAGTGGATCCCACGCATGTATGTATGTATATACCTGTATGAGCCTACAATGTGGAGGCAAAGAACTAATGTTAGCAATCACTTTCCTCTTCCACATTACTAAAACAGGGTCTCTCCCTAGGTGGTGGTGCAGGCTTTTAATCCCAGCACTTGGAAGACAGGCAGGCAGATCTTTATGAGTTTGAAGCCAGCCTACAAGCCAGTTCTACACAATCAGTTAGTTCCAGGACAGCCAGGGCTACAGACAAACTCTATTTTGAAAAACGAAAATGAGACCCAGAACTCGATGATCAGGCTAGTTTTCCTGGCTAGCTGGTAATCCCTGACTTCTAGGGAGGATGGGATTACAGGTGGGCAGCAGGTCTACCGGGCATGTCCACGGTTCTGGGGATCTGAAGTGGGGTCCTCAGAACTCTACTCCTTAGACTTGCTGAGAAGCACTTTAACCATAGAGCCTCAGCCACTAAACCATTTCTGGAAAAGTATTCTGTTTTTTTTTGTTCTGTTGTTTTTGAGATGGTCTCACTACATAGCCCCAGCTGGCCTGGAGCTTGCTTGGTAGATTGGACTGCCTTGATCTCAGAGATCCGCCTGTCTCAGCCTCCCAGGCACCACCACATCTGACCTCTACATGGAGTTCCCACAATAGTATTCCACAGAATAATGTACATCTACTGTTCTAATGGACATCTGCTGTTAAAATACCTCTACAAGTATTTGTTCGGAGAGTTTTTGGTTACTGGAATTTTCTCCTATGGACTTTCCCCACAGTCTCACTAGGTACAGGACTGCTGCTGGAACTCACTTGTAGCTTAGGCTACTTCAAATCAACAGCCTTCTTCATGCTGAGATTACCGTAAGAACTGCCAGGTCAGGCTTCTGCTACTGGATCCCAGGTTGGCCTGGAACTTGTTCTGTAGGCCCTCAGCTCCTAGAGACTTTCCTGCTTCTGTTCCATTGCTGGGATTAAAGGCATGTGCCACAACTACCCAGCTATAGCTCTTAAAAAAATGAATAATCCCATTTTCTCCTTGGCTTTTATAACATAGATTTGTGCCTTCAATTTTCACACACACACACACACACACACACACACACACACACACACACACAC
>NW_021620582.1:2609252-2622830 GCF_004785775.1 Grammomys surdaster
CACACACACACACACACACACACACACACACACACACACACACACACACACACGCAACAACAATTTATGAAATAAGAGGCTATGAATTTGAAAGAGCACAAGGAAGTGTATGTGGGAAGTTTCAGAGGGGGAAAAGGGAAGGGAAAAATGACGTAATTATCTCAAAAAAAGAAAAAATAGATTCATTATTTTATGTGCATGAGTGCTTTGCTTGAATGCATGCATGTGTACCATGTGTGCCTGGTGTCAGCAGACCACTGACACCCCTGAAACTGGAGTTACAGGTTATGAGTCACCATGTGAATGCTGGGAATCAGACCCAGATCCTCTATAAGAGGAGCCAGCACCTCTAACCTCTGAGTTGTCTCTCTAGCTTCTTCTATTTCCCTTTGATGAATTTTACAGGACTCAAGAATTCCTAAGATGCTATTTGCAGAAGATAATAAAACTGTCCCATCTTTTTTAGACAAAGGCACATTTCTCCATTTCATTAGCTCTTGAACAAATATCTCTGACCTGTCATGTACTGGGAACAAGAGAAGAAGACAGGGATCCCCATGTAAGCCCATACACACAAAGCAGCACTGCTCAGAAGGAAAGGACAGAATTACTTAAATACTAACATTACATTATAATATGAATGATATAAGAGACACTTAATGGAAAAGGCAACTTCTATAGGTATATAAGTTTAAACTTTAGTTAGTATTCAAAGTCCTAAGATGCTAAGGACCTCATATGAAAACTTATTAAGAAACACTGAAACCTGATACCCTAGGAGCTTAGTTACAAGACAAAACATGGGTAGTTTATCAGTTTATCCCAATATACAAATTACTTAGAGTACGCAAAATCTGATAATAAACTATGTTTTTCGTTTGTTTAAAATTTGGAATACTGGCATTAAGTCTCCCAAGGAGCATCAGATTGCTGTACTGGTTTAGAGAAGTATTTCATTCCTCTTCTCAAGGCATAAAGACAAGTAAGCACAGCATCAAGAGTCTGAAGCTGCTGTTGGTTACTAGGTTGTGTATACAAAAGGCTGTGTTTAGAAAAGGTTGGTTATAAGAATTAACTGCTGCCCAAGAACAACTGCAGCCACAAAAACAAACAAATCAACCCCCCCAAAAAACAACAACAAAACCAAACTTTTCACTGCTACTGCTTTTTTTTTTTTGGAGACAGTCTCATTGTAGAGCCCCTGTTCTGGAACTCTCTATGTAGACCAGGCTGTCTTCACATTTACAGAACCCTCACCTACTGTCAGCACCTCTACTTGTGTGCTGGGATTAAAGGGGTATGCTATAACTGGCTTATTTCTTACATTTAGAGCACCTCAGATAGAATCAGAATCAAAATAGGTTTAACCAACTAGAGTAAAAATGATCCTTGAAGTAAATTCTAACTTTTTCCTGTTAACAACAGGAAATTCTAACCTTTTCCTGTTAGCAATATTTTGCTACTGTTTTGTAGTTATATGATATTGAGATAGATAGGAAAAACAAGATTTAAGCCACCAATATTCTTCTTCTTTAGTATTTTAAAAAGATCTTACTTTTTAAAAGTTGCACAAGGGCTCTAGAGGGCTACCAGGCTGCTAAGATTGGGAGTGCTGTCAGTCAGTTGAAATATAGGAAACCCACAAAGATTTATTTACTAAATTCTTTGTGAGAACAGATACATGGGCTTAGGCCTTTGAACACATTTTGGTTAGGTTGCTGAACAGATTGTCTACCACAGATCAAGGAAGACAATGGACAATTTTAGTATTTGCCCAAGCTTTTACCTTGTCAGAATCAATATGATCGGATTATCTTAGCCATAAAGTGAAGGTCAAAATCACCTCTAGCAGTAAAAAAAACCTTCTGTATAAAACCCTAAGCTTCATATATCCCACAAATGAATGGAAAAATCCAGAAATAAAAGCCTTTCCAAACAGCAAGCTAAGCCCCTCTCTTGCTAGGGAACACTGCAAACACTACTACTGCTTAGCTGGACAGGAACAGTTCTCCAAGGTGTCAACAACTTTACTTCTTTTCCTTTCCTTTTCTGGTTTCTGAGACAGGGTTTCTCTCTGCAGCCCTGGCTGTCCTGGAACTCACTCTGTAGACCAGGCTGGCCTCAAACTCAGAAATCCGCCTGTCTCTGTGCCCTGAGTGCGGGGATTAAAGGTGTGCCCCACAACACCAGGTGTGAACAACCACTCTAAAACTGCCAGTATGCAAGGCCATGCTGTACCTTCATGGACCCAGGAACATGACATATTATTTTGAATGACATACAGAGAGCTTTCACCCTTCATCATAGATGGTGTGAGCTTGGAACTCTCAACACCTTCCAGAGTCCCTGAAGTCTCATTTCATGGTCCTAGGGAAAAAACCCTCTCTCAAACGGCAATGAACTTGTTTCACAGTAGGAAAACTAAATAAACCTTTTCAAAGGGAGCAAGCTTTTGGTTTGTGAATCAAAAAAAATTATATATATACATTATATATATAAAAAATATATACATAATACATATATATATATGCCACAAGATGGCAGCAGAGGCAAGAATATGAGAAGACTAGCAAAACTACTGCAGTAAAGCACTAAACCATCATTAGTCACAAGAAATGAGACCATGCCATTTGCCCACCACCCTCCAAATTAGACTTAAAAGACAGTTAGACCTCTCATAAGTATGTAAACGATCAGACTATTATACAGAAGGAGATAATACTGGTAGCCAAATTTAAAAACACACAAATACAAAGCAATAGGACATTTTCCAAAGCAAGCCAGAATTCCTGCTGTTTAAAAGGGAAGCAATCTCACTCTTTCAATACTTAAATAAATGTTTAAAGACAGGGTTTCTCACCATAGCAGGTCAGCCTTGAAACTTACTATGAAGCTAAAGATGACATCCGATCCTCCTGCCTCCACCTATGTAGTCCACGCTGGCCCTCAACTCAAAATCTGCCTGCCCTAGGCTCTAATGCAGTGGCACCATGCTCAGGTTTGTGATAGTCCTTTATTTATTTATTTATTTATTTATTTATTTATTTATTTATTTATTTATACACTGCAACTGTCTTCAGACACACACCAGAAGAGGGCATCAGATCTTATTACAGATGGTTGTGAACCACCATGTGGTTGCTGAGAATTGAACTAAGAACCTTTGGCAGAGTAGTTAGTGCTCCTAATCACTGAGCGATTTCTCCAGGCCTGTGATATTCCTTTTTGTTTTGTATTTTTAAGAGACAGTGTCTCTCTCTGTAGCCCTAGCTGTTCTATAATTGTTATACAGACTAGCCTCCAACTCAGTGATCTATCTCTGCCTCCCAAGTCCCGAGATTAAAGGCATGTATCATTAAGCCTAGCCTATACAAGTACTTGATATGCAGCATTGGTGTGGAACTTGTCAACAGGTCTGACTTCAAATCTATGGCAATTCTCTTGTTTCTGTCTTCCTGAGCATTCTTGTATGCCTACTGATTGATTTTGCAATAGATTTTCATCTAGCTGCTGTCAATCTGCCATGTGCTTGCTGGAGTTTAATCCTCTGGCAGTCCCCTCACAAGTGGGATTACAGCCACAAAACAGCATGCCTAGCTTGTAGACCATTCTTTATTAAACTGAGCTCTTGGGCTCAGATGTGATTCGAACACTGAGTTAGGATTCTGTATTAAGCAGCAGGGTTACACTCAGGTGTTTAACTGTTTAAAGCAGTTGTCTATTTCAGCTCCAAGATTCCACATGTATTTTCTTTTTTTGTTTTTTCAAGACAGGGTTTCTCTGTGTAGTTCTGGCTGTCCTGGAACTCACTCTGTAGACCAGGCTGGCCTCGAACTCAGAAATCCGCCTGTCTCTGCCTCCCAAGTGCTGGGATTAAAGGCGTGCGCCACCACTGCCCGGCCTCCACGTGTATTTTCTTATGCCCCATCACTACTTTCCAAACCACCTTAATGTTCTGGGAGTTGAGGCCCTACCATAGTGACATTAAAGTCTGGCTTCTGTCCATATAAAAATACTTCCTTCATGTTTTAAAAGGAAATCAGGACTGCTGAGTAAAAGAAACCCTATGGAGCAAAGGTTGATCCCACACTTGCCATTCCTTGTTATCTCCTTACTTACACAGTGTGATGAATCCTTTCTGATTCTGGTAGACGAGAGATCTGAGTCTCTGAGGTTTGAGGCTGTGTGGCAGCTGGTGGTTCTGCCTCTTCAGCTTCACACTTCTTTGGGCTCCCCTGTTAATATTGAGAGCAAAAAACAAACAAAATAAAGGATTTAATCCTGTTATATTAATTTTTTTTTTAACTTGAAGCTAGTAAAAGACAGAATAGGACACACATAGTAGCAATTTCACATAAGGCCGTCTTCGTTATTTTAGAATGTGGAATGGGATAATGGCTTAGGATCATTTCTAAATAAATTGTTTTTATTTCATGCAGGTTCTCATTTTGTAGCTCTGGCTGGTTTAGAACTCACTATGCAGATCAAGATAGCCTTGCAACTTACTGCTGCCCACTTACTTCTGCCTCCTGCATGCTCGGATTGAAGATGTAAGCCACCAAGCCTGGCTAAAGGAACTTGACTCTCTAGGCCAAGGCCTGTAATCTCAGCACTCTGGAGGCTAAGGCATGAGGACTTGCAAGGTATGAGCAAGACTCTGGTTTTGTTTTTGTTTTTCTCAAGATAGGGATTCTCTGAGTGGCTATGGCCATCCAGAAAATCACTCTGTAGACTAAGCTGGCCTTGAACTTGGAGATCTGCCTGCCTCTGCCTCCCGAGTGATGGGACTGAAGGTGTGAGCCACCACCACCACCAGCTCCCATAACCTCTTTTGAGACAGGGTCTTGCTATGTAGCTGAGACTGGCCCTGAACTCAAAGCAATCCTCCTTAATACTAATATATAAGCCTGTGCTATTGTACCTGGCTCTAGGACTTGAGGGGTGGGGTGGTACATGCCTTAAGTCCCAGCACTCAGGAGGCAGAGGTGACAGATCTCTGAATTTGAGGCCAACCTGGTCTACAGTTCCAGGATAGCCAGAGCTACAAAGAGAAACCTTATCTCAAAACAACCAAGCCAAACCAAACCAAACCAAATAAAAAAGCCACAAGAAAGAGCGTCTCTCTATTATACAGATCTGGTTGTCCTGGAACTCACTATTGTAGACCAGACTGGCCTTGAATCTCAGAGATCTGCCTGCTTCTCAGTGCTGAGATTAAAAGTGTATGCCACCACATCCAGCTTACAATTCTTTTTGAAAGAAATGAGAAAAGGCCTCCCTGTGGGGGCAGGTAGGTGGAAGGGCTCTGAAGAAGAACATAACTTAAGCTACCTAGAGATGAGAATGTTGCTGTTCAACTTTACACAAAGCTTTGACCATCCAGGGTGTTAAGGTCTATACACATGCTATGAGGTATGCACCTGCATACATGTTAGTATGTTAAAAAAGAAAAGGCAAGGCAGGGTGGGGGGAACTTGAGAGATACAACTCTGGGGTTGAAAGCCTTGGCTGCTCTTATAGAGGATTCACATTCAGTTCCCAGCACCCACACAGCAGCTTACAAGCAAAGTTAACTACAGTTCCAGAGATTCAATGCCTTCATCTGTCTTCTACATTCACACAGTTCATTTGATTCATGCAATCGAATACTCACACACATAAATCTTTTTTTAAAAAAAAAAGAGGTCAGGGTGATAGCTCAATAGATGACGGCCTGAGTTCTATTCCTGAAAACCACATGGTGGAAGAATCAAGACTTGGCCTCTGACCCACATGCATGCCATGGCACACACACCAACCTCCAACAAACAGACAAATGAATGACTGTTGGTTTAAAAAAAAGAACAATTAAGAAGTGTTCTCAGCCAGACAGTGGTGGCACACGTCTTTAATCCCAGCACTTGGAAGGCAGAGGGAGGTGGATTTCTTAGTTCGAGGCCAGCCTGTCTACAGAGTGAGTTCCAGGACAGCCAGGGCTACACAGAGAAACCCTGTCTTGAAAAAAGAAACAAAAATTACCAACAACAAAAAACAACAAAAAAAGAAGTGTTCTCAACCATCTGCATTTCTTGACTCCCATCCAGACAGATTCTTGAATTTCATAGTGAAGATACATGCTGGTGCACTGCACATACCTGTAATCCTACCAAGTGGAAGGCCAAGGCAGAACCATTAGTTTGAAGTTGGCCTGAGCTATACAGCAGGACCCTTTCTCAAAAACATGAACAATGAGAAAATCAGGCCTACCTGTTCTGGCTGTAACCTGTGGACCACGTGCTTTTGCTCTGGCTCAGGCTGGCTCAGAAGCCTCCCCCGGACAGAGGCTGAGAACGTGGGAGTCTTCTCCTTTGGTTCAAGGACCTGCAGCTGTGGCCCGGATGGAGCTGCAGCCTCCTGACCACAGGAAGGATCTTTGGTTTCAGTGTAGCTGGTGTTGCTGTCTCTGGAGACTCCAGGGCTCAGAGACTAAAAACACAAAAGGAAACACAAAAGGGAAATTATTTTATATTCTAAATGTTTTGGAGAGGTGAGTACGAACAGATGCTGTACATCCAGGAGACCACCAGACTTTTCCCAGCCTTTCATGACCCAATCCAGAGTCTGGCTTTACCTTTTTGATAGAGAGACTGGACTTGATATATACCCAGGATGACCTCGAACTGATCCTTTAGCCTCTACCTCCCAAGTGCTGGAAGTTCAAGCTGGGTTACGAATACCTGACCTTCTTCTAGCTCTTTTTGTCTCATGTGTGTACTCTCATTTAAGTGAACAATCTCCAACTACATATTCAACAAATTTACTAAGTTTCATCCAGTGGCTTACACTCTCAAGAAGCTTGTATTAATGAGAGGTTTATTCAATATGCTTTGTAATCAAAGGGATTCAGAATGGGCGGGGATTCCAATGACCAATGCACTGACTCTGTAATGAAGAAAAGTCAACGGTGAAGACTATAGGACTCTTCTATTCCTGTTAGAAATCATTATAGTTTATTCTGCATTTCAAAATTACTAGAGACAGGATTTCTCCATACTCACTTTTCTGCTGCTGCTTGATGCAGAACGGGAACGAGATCGGGAACGTGACCTGGACTCTGATGTTGACCTGGAGCCCACCTTGGGTCTATCATGAGGGTTGGCATGAACTCGTATTTGGGATACATCTCTTTGTTTAGATCTTGGAGATGACTGTGGGCGGGAAGCTGAACTGTCAGGAGATCGAGATCTAGATCTAGAGCTGGAGGATGAAGGGGAGGAGGATCGGCTCGAGGATGAGTCAGCTGACTGTTTCAAATTGTGGTCTGGGAAGAGTGTGTGGGAAGCTCTTCTGCCCTCCTTCTGTTCCAAAGATTGTTTCTTCATAGGTTCCTCAGTGATCCCTTTGGCGGGTGCTAACTCCTCTACAGTTAGAGGGAGGAGGGGAACAGATTTTTCTTGCTCAGTTTCAACACCCTTCTGGGCTGAGTATTCAGGCAGTATGCTTTTCTGAGCCAGAGGCAGGACGTTCTCATCTGACACTCTCTCTGCTGGAGACTCTGCTTTGGTATCTGTAGTACTTGACAAAGGAGACAGGCTTCTTACCAGCTGCATGGTATGAGGAGACACTATTGGCTCCCTGATTCCAGCATCTGTACTAGGAGGAGATAACTGAATGAGGACAGGGGGTGCTGGGCCTTCCACTGGCTCTATTTCTTCCTCTTCCTGGAGTTGTATATGAGTTTGCGGAGATGACGCTTCCTTGGTAAGTAAAGGTGGGGGTGTTTCCTCTTCACTGACTATTTGTTCTGGCTGCAGCACAACTGGGGCCTTCTCTAGGTCTTCAGGAAGCGGAGGCGGGGAAGGAGACTGGGATTTTTCCTCTAAACCTTGTGAAGATTTTACCTCATTTTCTTCTTGAGGGAGAGAAACAATCTGTGTCTCTTTCTCTTGTTGCTGTCTGGCCAGATGACTTCTTCTAGCTTCTTCCTGGGATCTTGTAACTCGCCCTCCTTTCTCTAACTCATCCTTTTCCTGGGATCTTATGAGTGGAGGTTTCTCATCCACTACCTTTTCTGGTTTTGCTCTGGTCATCTCTTCCCCCTCTTCATCCTCAAACTGTTTCAGGATTGGTGCCTCAGCCGCTCTAGATTTCTGTCCCTCATCTACTTCCTCTTCCTCCTCTTCATCATCATCATCTTCTTCCTCATCTTCTTCCTCCTCCTCTATTTTTAAATTTCTATCTGCTCTGACCCTCAGATTTCTAGATGGTGTCTCTTGATCCTCTTCCTCCTCAGCAGCCTGACTGTACTCAGGGAGCTTAGCTCTTGCCTGAAAGAAAAGACATACAATGGTTTCAGATACATCTGTTTGAAGTGAACAGAGAAGAAGCATCTCTCAAGGCACTCTCGGGAAGGAGAAATTCAGCACACAGGAAGTGGGTAAGACAGTAACCGCTGCTGAAAGGACTTCTCAACAAATACAAAGCTGAGAACACAAGAAGCATGGCAGTGAAGTGGCTTCTCAATTGTGGTTTAGCTTCCAATCTCTTACTCACTTTTAAAAAGATTTATTTTATTATTTATTTTTGTACATGTGTTATCCTTGTAAGCACAAGTGCCAGCAGAGGCCAGAAGAGGGATTCCTGGGAACTGAAGTTACAGAGGCTGTGAGCTGCCATAACTGTGGGTAGCTGTGGGTACTGGGGCTACAACTCAAGTCTTCTGGAAGAGCAGCCAGTGTTCTGAACTGCTAAGCCATCTCTCTAGCCCTGGTTCTAATGTTTTTTAAGGCTTATTTCATGTGGATGAATAGTTCGCTCACATGTATACAGGTACATCATGTGTGTGCCCAGTTCCTAAGGTCAGAAGAGATCTTCACCTCTGAGCCACTTCTCTCCAGACCCTGACTTAATTTTAAACTTTTAACATTAATACAGACAGAATATCTACAAGGTAAAAGGGAGAACTAACCTATTGTTACTTAGCATTTCTTTATCACTTTGGCCTTCTCCCCCTTTTCTCTTTGAGATGCAACACCACACTCTGCATCTCATCTTCCTTCTCCTTCTTTCTCTCTCTTTGAAACAGGATCTCATGTAGCCCAGAGTGGCCTCAAATACAGTGAGCAAATGTCTCTGTTCCCGAGTGCTGAGAATCAACTGGATCACACCTAGTGCTGTCATAACTTTGCAGTCAATTACCCTGCGGCTATACTTCTACACTGTTCTTCCTTAGCATTGGATCATAGTTTTAATTAAATAACTGTGTCACATGTCACATCTTGTCTTATTACTCAGTTAAGAATACAGTCCAGCCTATTGACTTTCATATTTAATTATTTCAATATTTAAAAGATGCAGTTTGTGTGTATGTGTGTGTGTGTGTGTGTGTGTGTGTGAGACTCAAGAAGACAACTTGATGGGAGCTGCTACTCCCCTTCTGCTGTGAGGGTCTCAGAGATTGAAACCAGGACATCAGGCCTATACTCACTCAGACCTCACAGTTAAGTTTTAAAAACCCACATATGTTCATGTCAGCCATAGTAGCACATGTTGGTAACTCCAGTATATGGGAAAACCAGACAACAGGATCCAGTAAGGGTGTCTCAAAAAAAAAAAAAAAAAAGTTAAAAATGTACATATTTGATCAGAAGCCTGAAGGTCAGAGCAGATCTAAACCACAAAACAAAACCAGTGACTAACATGAGGAGCTGGCCACACAGACAGAGATGGCAGCTCTAGAACAGCCTGAGATGCAGAGAGCAGTCTGCCTGGAGGGGTTAGGTTACCTGTCTAACCCTGGATGATCGTCTTTCTCCTTTCCTCGGTTTCTCGTCATCAGATTCACCTTTTTCTTCAGAAAAAGAGGAGCTCTTTCCTATCAAACAAAGAAAATCAAGTCATACTCATGAAATGAAAGCCTTGACTCAAGACTTCCTAAAATCCAACCAACTATTGCCTGCAAGGTGTTGCACAAACTAGTTCTACATTTTTTCACATATATGCTCAAGGCTACACAAAGGTTCTTTTCTAATAATTCTTGCTATGAGGCTGGAGAGATAGCTCAGCAGTTAAGGGCACTGACTCCTCTTCCAAAGGTCCTAAGTTCAATTCACAGCAACCACATGGTGGCTCACAAACATCTGTGATGGGATCTGATATCCTCTTCTGTTTTTTTTTTCTTTTTTCTTTTTCGAGACAGGGTTTCTCTGTGTAGCCCTGGATGTCCTGGAACTCACTCTATAGACCAGGCTGGCCTCGAACTCAGAAATCCGCCTGCCTCTGCCTCCCAAGTGCTGGGATTAAAGGTGTGCGCCACCACTACCCAGCTTTCCCCCTCCCTCCCTTTCTTTCTCCCCCTCTGGCCACGGTCGCTCGCTCCTGCCCAAAGGTACTTATTATCATGTATGAGTACACTGTAGTTGTCTTCAGACACCTAAAAGAGGGCATCAGATCTTATTACAGATGGTTGCTGGGAACTGAACACATGACCTCTGGAAGAGCAGTCAGTGCTCTTAACTGCTGAGCCATCTCTCCAGCGCCCCCCCCCCCTTTCTGGTGTTCTCAGATAACAACAGTATTGTCACATACATTAAATAAATAAATAAATAAGTAAATCTTAAAAAACAAAGCAAAAAAACTCTTGCTATGCATTTTGAGGAATATTTTAATAACTCAAAAGTAAAGTAACTTCCAGAAACTTCAAACTGCCCAGCAGGGGTACAGAAATACAAAGCATACCTAGTTCTATAATGTCTTTTCATATTGTGAAGCAGAATTTGAGACTTTACCATTCTGAAGCCAGGAATGGTCACTCACACGGTCACTCAGCCTTCCAAAGGCTGAGGCAGGAGCACTGCCATGAACTCAAGGCCAGCATGAGCTGCTGCTATATGTTGAGTTCCAGGCCAGCCTGGACCACAATGTGAGACTCTCACAAACATAAAAGCAGGAAGTTCTCACTGCTTTGTACCCTTACCAAAGTTATTCTATGTATACAGGTGTCTTGCCTGCATCCGTGTATATGCATGATTTTTACTTTGTCCCTTCAGAGGCCATAAGGAGGTATCAGATCCCCTGGAGTTGGAGCTACACATAGTTGTAACCCATCATGTGAGTGTGGGAATCAAACCCAGGTCCTCTGGAAGAACAGACAGTACTCCCAATTGTGGAGGTCCTTCTCTAGTCCTTGTATCACATCTGAAAAGTGTGTCTAGTACTATTATTTGTTAGTCCTTCTTACCAACACTAGGAATTAAAACTCATGGCCTTATACATGCTCAACAAACACTCTAGGGAGCTGGAGAGACTGTTCAGAAGTTAAGAGCATTGGCTGCTCTTTCAGAGGACCTAGGTTTGATTTCCTGCACACACATAGTAGCTCATAATCATCTCTAACTCCAGTTTCAGGAGATCTGATATCCTCTTCTGGCCTTCCCAGGTACCAGGCATGTACAAGGTGCACAGACACACAGGTAGGAAAATACCTATACATTAAAAAAGAAAATTTTAAACAAAAACCATGCTACCATTAAAGTATACTCTCAATCTCTTGTTTTGGCTTGAGACGAGGTATTGCTGTCCTGGATCCTCCTGCCTTTGATTCCTGAGTACTACAATTTATATGTGTGAGCCATGCTGACTCTACTGGCTAGATTTGACCAAAATATTACGATTAAATATACCAGTCAATCTGTACAATCATAAACTCAAGAAATGAATAAAAAGTTTTTTTTTTTTAAAATGGAAGTTAGGAATATAGCTCAATAGTATGGAGTACTCTCTTAACCAAGTGGCAAAGACCTGGGCTAAAACTCCCAGAGATAAAAAGGAAAAGGCTGAGTGGTGGTGGTACATGCCTTTAATCAAGCACTTGGGAGGCAGATGCAGACAGATCTCTGTTGGAGGCCAGCCTGGTCTACAGAGTGAGTTCCAGGACCAGCAGGGCTATGTAGAAACAAAACAAAAAAGTACACTGACAAATTAATTCATGCTAAATGAACAGGGCTTTAGAACTGGGTCCTCCTAACTGTTTTATACACTGGTGTTCAAGATGGAAAGTTTTTTCTTCCTTTCAAGGAAAAGCAAGCTTGAAAATGATCAGTCTAAGCCATTCAAGTCTAGAATGTTTAACTAGAACATTATAGTACAATATAGAAGATCTGAGCACAGCTCAGTGGTGGAGCACAAGCTTATTTGCAGACATGTCGTACTAGGTTTAATCTCCAATGTGGGCAGAAGTCATACAGAATGGCATTATATGGATAAGAATTAGTTTAGGAAACAGCAGGGGGATGGAGAGATGGATGGCTCGGTCGCTAAGAGTACTGGCTACTCTTCCAGAGGACCTGGGTTCCACTTCCAGCTGTCAAATGGTAGCTCACAACCAGCTGTACCTCCAGTTCCAGGGGATCTGATGCCCTCTTCTGGCCTCCACAGGCACTGCAGTGTGGTATGAAGACAAATATGTAGAGAAAACACCCATACAAACAAAATAAAATTTAAAAACTAGCATAAGAATAGGAGGTGCTCATCAGAAGAGTGGGTGGTTTCTGAGGAGAGTGCTTGTCTAATACTGCACAAAGCTTGGGTTCAATGTCCAAAGGGAAGGACAGCAATAAAAATAATTCTATTCTAAATACTTAATTAGCTAAGACATAACTTTAATAAAGCTCAGAAAGGGTGGATGTGGACGTGGACTGGAGATGGAGCTCAGATGTTTAGCAGGCACAAGGGCCCCACTTCAGTCCTGATCAGGCACCACCAAGAAAGTTTAAAGCACACACAAATCATGACCTATATGAGTAGTATTTAAACCAGCGCAAACAAGCCTGGTTGCTTAAGCTGACCCAGGATCTGCTGCTGTTCTCCATATACCAATAATTTAAATTAAACTAGGCTTTCTTTTATAATAAACAAAACCAAACTAAAACTAATAAAACCAACTGTTTTATAAATTTTTAATTCCATGATAACTTGATTAACAAGATCTTTGAAATGATATACTTTCATATCTGAGCAAATAAACATTTGCATCACTTGCATTAAGATTGTTTATATAGGATCTACATGACATACAGTGACAATCTACACTCCCACAAACATAGGAGGCATCCTAAGACACTACTGGCTGGCTGGGTGGCAAGTGGTACATACCTTTAACTCAGCACTCAGGAAGCAGAGGCAGGAGGATATCTGTGAGTTTGAGGCCAGCCTGGACTACTAATTGAGTTTCATGATATCCAGGAAACCCTATCTTGAGAAAACAAAAAACGAACAATCCCTCTCCTCAAACAAAACTACTGGCTGAATGACACAATCTCATAATTCACTGACCTGAATTAGGTTATATTACAAAGTAAATAAAGCTTAAAGCTAAATGGAGAGATGCTATTTTCCATAAATTTAAAAGCAAAGCACTTGATGGATGTGGTAGCCATGCCTTCAATCCCAGTACTAAGGCAGTGACAGGCAGATTTATGTGAATTTGAGGCCCATCTACATAAGTGAGTTCCAGGACAGCCAGAGTCACTTAATAAAGAGACTCTGCCTCAAAACACACACACACACACACACACACACACACACACACACACACACACA
>NW_021620582.1:2622840-2625562 GCF_004785775.1 Grammomys surdaster
ACACACACACACACACACACACACACACACACACACACACACACACACACACACAAAACAAGGCCAGGTCTGGCAACACACACCTATTATCCCAATAGGTGAGAAATAGGAAGAAAAAGAATTCAAGGCTATGCCGGGCTTCCTACTGACTTCAAAGTAAAACTGAGAGAGTAAGATGTCTCAAAAACACAAGGGTCAGAGCTATAGCTCACCACCACAGCACTCATAAAAAAATGGTACAGCTCTCGGTTCACTCTCTGTCAAAATACAAAACAAAGCAAAGCAAACCACTACTAACAAATAAAAAAATAACAAAAAAAATGGCAATAAAAAAGTTGTATATGAAGATGGCCAGAGATGAATGCCTTTAGGCCAAAGGCAAGTTTTATTAAGTTGTATTTTAAAAATTAAACATACCCAAGTTTAACAGATTCATTCCCACCCACAGTAAATTCTAGGTAGGTCTACTGTACATTATTTTGGATATTATACCATAAAACCTCAGTAGGTTTCTGGATGATTACTTCTTTGAAAGCACTAAGAGATCATCAAAAAGATCTGGGAAAATAGGTAAAGCTGTTCAGAGTTTTGACTATCACTGTTTTGTAAAAGTTATGAAAACTGGAGGGGATTCTCAGAATGAAGCAAGGAATCACCAACAATACAAAACACAAGGAGATGGAGAATAGCTTTTTAATTAGGTGACATCATGGGATCCATGCTTGGGATAGCACAGATTTGAAGTCAGATATTAGGTGAATCCAATGCTAGCAATGGGCTAATGATAGACAAGATAAATCTTGGAAAGCTTTATTTCTAAAAAGTCCAAAGCCAGAACACATCAGGAGGAAGGAAAAATAGGTAGATAGACAGTGAAAGGCGCATTAGCATGGAGAATGTAGAAGGGCATTTAGGAGTAGTTTTGGATTGTTTTTTGAGACAGGGAAATGGCTATGTAGCTCAGGCTGACTCCAAACACTGCTTACTTCTGTTTTAGCCTCTTGAGTGCTGGGATTATGGGAATGTGCCACCACTATTAGCTGCAAAGTAGTTTATTTATCTCAGAAGACAAATCTGTGGACAGGTTTCATAGGAATTAGGCAAATATGAATCACAACGAAGACTACTAACGAGGTACCCTTAAATATACAGAAGCAGCAAAAATAAACAGACCTAGGAATGATGCCAAATCTAGAGTACTCAGCCTTCTAAGGAATGTGTTTGCCTTAGATTCTCAGCAACCTGACTGAGGAGAGAGGGAAGGAGGGAAGAGGGAAGGGGGGGGGGAGAGAGAGAGAGCACGAGCACGTGAGAAAGCAGAGGCACAGTGCTGTGGGATGAGAAGTGAGTAAGGCCACCGTGGGCTCTGTCAGATGCATGATGGGAAGCGAAGGAAAAGAAGGAAAGCATCTCACTGAGCAGTGGTGGTGCACGCCTTTAATCTCAGCACTTGGGAGGCAGAGGCAGGTGGATTTCTGAGTTCAAGGCCAGCCTGGTCTACAGAGTGAGTTCCAGGACAGCCAGGGCTACACAGAGAAACCCTGTCTCAAAAAACAAAAAAACAAAAAAATAACAACAAAAAAAGGAAAGCATCTGATATTTTCAGCATTCACTTGAAGATGTTCCTCTAGTTTTCCTAGGCTAAGTTCTTAAAAACAAAACAAATATCTAATGGGCCTGGAGAGACGGCTGGCTGATTGGTAAGGAATAGGTTCAGTTCCCTGCCTCCACACTGTGGCTCACCATGTACAAATACATACATGCAGACAAAAACATTCACCCTTATAAAATATATCTTAAAAAAAACTAACAACTATCTTCTTGTAGGAGTTTTCTTTATAGCATATAGGTGAGACTTTGCTAAAATATAAAGAAAAGATCCTAATAAAATACAACCATAAAAATTATTCTATAGTTAGTCATTCATACATCAAATTATTTGAGAAAACTAACTGGCAGATTAAAATGTGCAATCTCAGGACTCACACCCCCAAGACTTACAGAAGACCCAGGAACTCATGGTCTAGAATGTTTAAATTCTACAAAAACACCTTAGTTGTCATTAGTGATTAGCAAATATGTTACCAGAAAACTTACTTCAACCAGAATCTTACTACTAAAGAATAAAGCAGCTGTTAAAAGGCAATGTGGCCTTTTCCTCATACCTAAATGGAGGGGTGGTGTGTTCCAGCAGGGCTGAGCTCCATCAGCCCTGACTCCTGGTGCTCACTCTGCTTCGGGGATGGAGACTGGCAATCTATCACAGGTCAGTAAACTGGAACAAGAACAGCTTATTGCTTTGGGTTTTCCTTTTCGTTTTTCAGAGTCTTGCCAACCAGACCCTGCTGTCCTGCTACTTAATAGTACAGGCTGGCCTGGAACTTGGGGCTCTCCTCTGCCCAGTCTTCCTAGCATGGGTGCATATGGTTTCACCACTATATTGGCTTCTTACTCACTTTTACAAGTATTTAATGTATGTAGGTGAGCATATATGTACTGCAAGTGTGCAGAGGTCAGAAGACATCTTGTAGGAGCTGACTCTCTTCCTTCCACCATTTGGGTTCTGGAGACTGAATTCAAGTTGTCAGGCTTGGGAGCAAGTGTTCTTCCTCTCTGAGCTTATCTTGTCGTCTTTCCACATCACTCCTATACCATTTTTTCTTTTCTTTTCTTTCTTTCTTTCTTTCTTTCTTTCTTTCTTTCTTTCTTTCTTTCTTTCTTT
>NW_021620582.1:2625572-2646700 GCF_004785775.1 Grammomys surdaster
TTTCTTTCTTTCTTTCTTTCTTTCTTTCTTTCTTTCTTTCTTTCTTTTTTTTACAGTGTTTGTGACTAAATCCAGGACTTCATACTAGGTAAGTGCTCTGCACTAAGCTACATCACCAGGCTCGTCCCACCTCTTCATCTTTTTTTTTAATTGTTGAAAATTAGATTTTATGGCCAGCCTGGTCTAGAGAACAAGTTCCAGGTCAGCTAGAAATTACGTTTTATTTATTGTGCGTATGTTTATGTAAGTATGTGGGAATGCATATGCCACTACATGTGTGGAGGTCAGAGGACAACCTTTGAACGTTCTTTCCTTCAAGTTTGGTAAGACCTATCTTTACCCACTAAGCCCACCCACCCTCACTCCCTCACCTCATCACTGTCACTGAGACAGGGTCTCTCTACAGGTCCTGGCTGTTCTGGAACTCGATGCAGATCATGCTGGCCCTAAGCCATCCTCCCTCTGCCTCCCAAGTACTGGCATTAAAGGTGTGAGCCGTCACTCAGCTTCACTTTTTTACTATTGGGTCTCGATAAATTACAAAGTTGTCCACAACTCAGAATCCCCCTGCCTCATCCTCCTAAGTAGCTGGAATTGAACACATGCTGTACTCTACAACTTCCTCAACTCCTGCTCTCACTGACTTCTCACTTCACCTCTTCCTCTATCAATTATAATCACAGGTTAAGTCCTGCTGAGAATCTAAAACACCAGAACTGGCTAATTTTTCAAAACCTTTGCTTTTGAAACCTATTCTATTTAAGGATACACTATTCATTTTAATTTTAAATTACATTTAGGGGGCTGGTGAGATGGCTCAGTGGTTAAGAGCACTGACTGCTCTTCCAGAGGTCATGAGTTCAAATCTCAGCAACCACATGGTGGCTAACAACCATCTGTAATGATATCTGATGCCCTCTTGTGGGGTGTCTGAAGACAACTACAGTGTACTTACATATAATAAATAAATAATAATAAAAAAAAAAGAGCCGGCAGGTTTTATTTAAAAAAAAAAAAATTACATTTAGAACGGAGAAGATGTGTGTTTGTGTGCCATCCACCTTGATTTTCAAGTAAGGATCACTAACTAGCCAGGAGCTTGCTAAGCAGGCTAGTCTCAGGGATACCAGTCCATAGTGCTGGGATCACAAGTACACCACTGCATCTAGCTTTTCTTTTCTTTTTTTGGGCCTGAGTTCTGGGGCCCACACTCGGGTTCTCAAAAGCACTTTATTGACCGACTGCTGCCTCCTAGTCCCCAGAAGAACTTCCTCAAAAACCACAAGTCTTTACCCTATGAAAACTTTCAAGAGTTCCCTACTTACTTTGGAAATGTTTAAAATTCATATTTACTGGCTTGGCACTTGAAGCCTTCTCTAATATTATTTCAATCTACCTTTTAAATTGTTTTCTAAGTATTCTTGAAAATTAGTAACTACTCTGTAGATATCAGTCCAAGTGTACTATACCCCCTTTAAAAGTATTACAGGGGCTGGAGACATGGCTCAGCAGTTAAGAGTACTTGCAGCCTTTCCAGAGGACCTGAGTTTGGCTCCCAGCATGCACACTGGGAGGCTCACACACCTTCAAGCACCAGAATGACCCCCTCCTCTGGCTTCTACTGACTTCTAATGATCATCTCAAATCTATACTTCTGCCACGAGGCTTTCTCTAATTACTGCAGTTGTGAAGTAGCTCACTTTTTAAAAAAATTTAACTTTATGTACATAAATATTATTTTTGTGCCTGATGCCCCTGGAAGCCTGGAGAGGGTATCAGACCCTTTGGAACTAGAGATACATATGGTTGTTAATAGCCCTGTGGATGTTGGGAATCAAAACCAGATTCTCTGGTCTCTCACTCTGATGATATAGTAGTGTATAACAAAAATACTAGCACTTGGGAAGCAAGGAAGATAGACCTCAAGATTGAGGTTAACCTGGGGCTACAGAGCAAAATAGCCCAGCATGGTGATGAATGCCTTTAATCTTAACACTCAGAAGGCAGAGGCAGGTGGTTCTCTGTGACTGTGAACTCAGCCCGGTACACAGCAAGTTCTAGGACAATAGAGAGACCTTGTCTCAGAAAAACAAAAACGAAATAAAACAAAGGGCAGACACCATCAATCAGTGGGTAAACACACCAACCTGTCAAGCTGAATTCAATCCCTAGGACTCTTGTGATAGGAGAGAGCAAACTTAAGTTGCTGTCTGACCTCCACATGTGAGTCTTGGCATTGGTGCATCCAAACACACACACACACACACAAAATGAATGCAATTTAAAAAATCCTATGGTAGAAGGCTAAGGAGATGGCTCAGTGGTTAAGCGCATGTGCCACACTTCCTGAGGACCCTAGTTTGGTTCCCAGCATCCATGTTAGGTGGCTCAAACACCTGTAATTCCAGCTCCAGGGATCCAATGCACTCCTGTGAACAGACCTACACAGATATACACAATTAAAAATAAAAAATAAGAATCTTAAAACAATCCTACAGTATGTGCCATCATTTGTGTCATTTACTTACTATCTACCATTTTTTAAAGTTTTATTTATTCTTTTCACCAACAGACATAAAAGATATGTCTATAGCAGGAATTGAATACATATTCTCATGGCATTTATTTGAGAATGATGCTAATTCATTTCTAACAGAGCACCCTCTTTGCCCCTGGCTTTCTGGTCTGGGATAGCAGAGCAGTATAGGCAGAGTGGGCCTATTCCTTCCCTATCTGGAGAAAAGCATGGTCTCTGAAGAGCTCATCAATCATTCCAGAGTTGTCAGTGTTAACTTTTAGATGGGGGGGGGGCCGGCAACACACATACCCCCCCATAAAAAGAATTGCCTGTAGCCAGCTAGATGGCTGAAGAAGATAAAGGCACTAAGACTCAGCGTGACAATCTGAGCTCAATTTCTAGGATACACACGGTAGAAGGAAGAGAGCTGTCCTCTCACAGCCATATATGTTCTGTGGCATGCATGTTCTCTCTCTACCCCCCTCCCCCGACACACTCCACCCCGGAAACAAACAAATGTAGCAAGGGGAGGTGGGCTGGAGAGATGGCTCAGTGAGGAGCACTGGCTGCTCTTCCAGAGGAAGTGAGCTCAATTCCTGGCACCCATACAGTGGCTCACAACTGTCTGTAACTTCAGTTTGAGGGGATCAGACAACTTTTGGCCTTATGGACACAAGGCACAAAGGTAGTACACACACATAAAGGCACAACACCCAGACATATAAAATTCCAAAGGGACAGAGCACCTGCCTAGCATGTGCAAGGCTCTGGGTTTGATCCACACACAAAGGGAAAAAAGGAAAAGGAACACTTATTATCAACAGAATTTTCAGTTAGGGTCGTAACTCAGTTGGTGGAGTGCTTACCCATCATGCAGTAAGCCCTGGGTTTGATCTCTAGCACTGAATAAAGTAGAATGTGACGGAGCATACCATAATTTACAAATTGGGAAGCTGAGTCAAGGCAGGAGGACTAGCAGTTTAAGGCCATTCCTGGTTACTTAGTGAACTGGAAGCCACACTAGACTACAGGAGACTCTTTGTCTAAAAAAAAAAAAAAAAAAAGGTGGCGATAGCTCAGTGGTCAGTTACTGCTCCTGCAGAAGCTGCAGGTTCCGTTCCCAACACCCACATGTCAGTTCACAACTACCTATAACTCCAATTCCAGGGCATCTAGTATCCTCTTATAAGTCCCCGTAGGCACCAGACATATATGTAATGCATATCCATATACACAGGCGAACACTACTCACACAAATAAAAATAAATAATAAAACAATTTTAAAAATTTCCCTCAGAGACTCAGACTAGAATCAAGAAATATAGACATTAACTAATCTAAGATTTTAAAATTAGCCTCAAAAGTCCTTCATTTTCTTTTAACCTCACATAAAATTTCTCTCTCTCCAATAAATATCTCCAAAAAATTTAAACTTTTCTAGGAATTCTATGCTAATCAAACGAACTAAAAACACATATATTCTAAAAGTATTAAATATGGAGGGACTGTCATTTCTGATAACCACTAACAATATTAACAATTCAAAATTCTTGTTCCTTTACACATTGCCTTACTACATTGACCTAATGTCCACTATCACACATATACAATGCCTTGAAAACCTTCATTTTAGCTGGGCAAGTGGCACATGCTTTTAATCGCAACACTAAGGAGGCTGAGGCAGGTGGATCTCTGTGTTTAAGGCCAAACTAGTCTATATTAGTGTGTTTCAAGATAGCCAGGGCTATATATCGAGACCTTGTGAAAAACAAGCAAAACAAAATTAAAAGTCTTTCCAAACAACAAAGGCTATATTTATAGTCTTTTACATGAGATACTATGGAAAACCAGACACCTAATGCTGCCATAGTAAAGTGAAAAAAATTAACCTTGATTGAACCAATTATATGGAGCTCTTTACATTTACAAAATTCTTTTTTTTTTTTAAAGATTTATTTATTTATTCCATATATCTGAGTACACTGTAGCTGATTCAGACACACCAGAAGATCCCATTACAGATGGTTTTGAACCACCATGTGGTTGCTGGGAACTGAACTCAGGACCTCTGGAAGAACAGTCAGTGCTCTTAACCACTGAGCCATCTCTCCAGCCCTACAAAATTCTTCATTGTCTTTAACAGTACTTAGCATAACCGTAATCATGTAACCATTTTATCAAGTGTTCACTTACTTAATAGACTGTCAATTTCCTTATGGCAGATACCTTTTTCAATAGTGTAGTCTAGCACATACCTGGTATACACCAGGCATGTAGTAAAAATTTGTTGAGGGATGGAGAGATGGCTTAGCAGTTAAGAGCACTGGCTGCTATTGCAGAGGTCCTGAGTTCAATTTCCAAGACCCGCATGGTGGCTCACAACCATCTATAGTGGGATCTTACGCCCTCATCTGTCTGATGCTCTCTTCTGGCATGTAGCCATACATGGAAATAGAGCACTCATATACATAAAACACGTTAAAAACAGTTGAGTAATAAAACAGGTGTCAAATATGGGAGAGGTGGTGACTAGATGTATATACATACAACAAGTAAATGAAATAAATTGTGACTGTTGCTAAATTCAGAGATATAAAAGGCTGAAGAGGTATAGCGAAATCATATTGACTTGTAAGACACTGAGCAATTAACATGTTAGCAAAACCACATTTCAAAGAGGATATACTTTCTCTAAAATCAAGACACCAAATATCAGTTTCAGAGAATTCTCCTCAGACTTTCATGGAGGCTTAGCATGAAAGGAGGCATCACTACCTCCCCCACCAACTACGCAAGCTTGACAAACAGCGCAGTGGGGAGGGAGATACGTACGGGGTGAATGTGTGCTGAGCTCCAGCTCTGGTCTGTCCAGGCTGCTCTGAAAGTCAGGAGGCAGCAGGGAAGCCACTCCCTCAGGATGGGTCATCTCGTCCTCCGACTCAGCTGAAGCTTCTGCAAAGTACACATTGGGTCGGGGCAGGGAGGGAGTGAAGGGCTCAGCATGTGGGAATTCCACAGGAGTAAAGGATGGCAGGCACAGTTAGAGACACAGAGATATATACTATGAAAAAGAAAGCCTCCCTGGAACTAAGGTCTCCCTCATCTAAAGGGTGCCATGACTTATTTCTAACTCCTCCTCTTCTCAGACTCAAACTGATTATCTCTCTCCCTGACAAAGTTAAACTGTAACTCATCTGGCTTCACAAAATACGGAAAGCAAATGAGCAGCAGTCTCATCTGACCTCTTCCTGGAATTATTTAAGACTCAGCTACTTGGTGACAGAAATTAAAACAAAGACCTTGTTAGAAGTGACAATTCGGGCTTACCTTCAAGTTCTGCAGCTTCTCGAGCTTCTCGTTCCAGACGCTGCCTAAGTAGCTCCTGCTGCTTTTCCAGATACTGCTTTATGAAACTGTTCTGGCTCATTTCCTCCCCAATCTGTATAGAGGAAAACCGGATGAGAAAGTCTAAGGAAGGGTAACCACTACGTGATTAGGAAGGTCTGAATGCAGGTAATGGATACCTGAGTCATGAAATAAGATACAAAGCTGGAGTTTTTTTGTTTTTTGTTTTTAGTTTTATCCCTGCCATAGATTTGTAGTTTTATATTTTGTTTTTGTCATGGATATGTGCATAAAAATACACTTACACAGTCCAAGTATAAAACCCTGTGTGAAGCTCCACAGCTTCAGAATGGCCATTCTAACCAGAGAGAAGCTCACGGTGATGTACATACTTTGGGTCTGGTTAATTTAGCCACACAATATTTTTATTTGAAAGTTCTGCCGAGCAGTGGTGGCACATGCCTTTAATCCCAGCACTTGGGAGGCAGAGGCAGGTGGATTTCTGAGTTTGAGGCCAGCCTGGTCTACAGTGAGTCCAGGACAGCCAGGGCTACACAGAGAAACGCTGTCTCAAAAAAACAAAAAGAAAGTTCTTTATAATGAAGTTTTTTTAATTAATGGAAGTTTTCTTTTTTATTTATGTATATCAGGTGTTTTGGCTGCATGTGTGTCTATGTATCACCTATGTAAAGTATTTGGTACTGAGAATCAAACCTGGGTCTTCTGGAAGAGCAGCCAGTATTCTTTTTGTTATTTTGTCTTTTTTTTTTTTTTTTTTTTCAGAGCTGAGGGCCTTGCGCTTGCTAGGCAAGCGCTCTACCACTGAGCTAAATCCCCAACCCCCCAGTATTCTTTAATTACTGAGTCATTGATCCAGCCAATGCTCCCCTTTAAAAGAAAAAGAATGCTTTAGAAATGCCTATCATAAATTTAAGTTTGATATGTTAAAATGTTTTAAAAATAATTATGAGATCTGGAGTGATGGTTCAGTGGTTAAGAGCCCCAGTTGCTCTTCTAGAGGACCTGGGTTCAATTCTCAGCACCCACATCAGCTCACAAAGGTCTGTAATTCCTCAGGTCCCAGGGGATCCAATATCCTCACATGCAGGCAAAACATCAATGTACATAAAATAAAAGTAAGTCATTAAAAATTTTACTCCTGGGCTGGAGAGATGGCTCAGAGGTTAAGAGCACTGACTGCTTTTCCAGAGGTCTTGAGTTCAATTTCCAGCAACGACATGGTGGCTCACAACCATCTGTAATGGGATCCAATACCCTCTTCTGTCTTGTCTAAAAAGAGTGACAGGACAGTGTACTCATATACATAAAATAAATAAATAAATCTTTAAAAAATAATTTTACTCCTTTAAAAAAATTTAAAATGAAGCTATGTGATAGTGGCACATACCTTTAATCCCAGCACTCAGGAGGCAGAGGCAGGCAGATCTCTGTGAGTTTGAGTCCAGCCTGGTCTACACAGAGTGATTCAAGGACAGCCAAGGCTACACAAAGAAACCCTGTTTTGAAAAACCCAAAAATTAAAATAAAATAAAATAAAATAAAATAAAATAAAAACTACAAAACATTTTAATAAAAGCAACAAAGATAAATACCTTATAAAGAAACATGAACTTAAACAATTTCTATAAACAATAAAATCTGATGATAGTTTCTAAACATATAAGACTTTACTCTTTAGTTAGGAGATTATAGAAAGAGAACTATCTTAAAAAGTATACCAAGGAAAGAGAGAAATTCCATGGAGCCAGTCTACTCCATGTACCTCGACCCAAGAAATACAATTCTTGGAAGGTTCTTTCTGTCTGTCTGTCTGTCTGTCTGTCTGTCTGTCTGTCTGTCTTTGCTTTTTAAGACAGTTTCTCTGTGTAGCCCTGGCTGTCCTGAAACTAGCTCTGTAGGCTAGACTGGCCTCAAACTCAGAGATCCACCTGCACCTGCATCTTGAGTGATGGGAATAAAGACGGGCACCACCAATGGTCAGCTAAAGGCTTTTTCTAAGTTGTTCCTATATTAAAGATCAGAATCAACAGCACTGTGGCGAAAAGAGGAACTATATTAATATTTATTCAAAATATTCAATCCAAAGATTGATGTTAGTACACAAGTAACCCGAAGAATTAAGGATTTCAGGGATTATGCATCTTTTGGAAAAAAGGTATCCCTACAGGATACTTCAAACTTGTAGGCTGGCTTCAAACTTGTAATCTTTTGGCATCAACACTCTAGTTTGAGTAGTATAGGTGTGCTACCACAATGGACTCATGCCATATCATCACCTCCCCACCTCCGTGTCCATGTCCGTGTCCGTGTGTGTGTGTGGTTTTGGGTGCATGCGCACGAGCTAGGGATCATACCTAGCCCTGTACCAGTATGCTATTATCTTTAGGCTGAATTACGTCTTTTCATTTAAATGTTTTATTATTATTTATCTAAAAATAATGTACTATTTTTCTCAAAACTGAGAAGAGTCAATACAGTGCATATCTTTAATCTCAGCACCAGAGAGGCAGAAGCAGGTAGATCTCTGAGTTCTGGGCCAGTCTGGTCTACACAGTGAGTTCTAGACTACCCAGAGCTACATAGTGAGTTCCTGTCTCAAAAAAAGATAGGTGCTAGAGAGATGAACCAGCAGATAGAAGCAACTCTTGCCCTTGCAGAAGACCCTGATTTGGTTCCCAGAATCCACACAGTAGCTCACAACCATCTGTAACTCCAGTTCCAGGGTGTCTGATACTCTCCTCTGACTCCTGTGGGCACCAGGCACTGACATAGTGCACATGCATACATGCAGGTAAAACACTCATACAAACAATAAATAAACCTGAACAAATTTAAAAAAAATCAAATAAGTAAATATGGGAAGAAAAAAGTACTAGTTTCTTCAAAAGATCAAGCTCCACCAACCCAGGAAAACATTTCGCCATATATCACAGAAGTTCAAGTGCAGGGATAGAGAGATGGCTCAGTGGTTAAGAGCACTGGCCGCTCGCTCTTACAGAGGACCTAGGTTTGAGTCCCAGTATACAGTGGCTCACAATCATCTGCTAACTACAGTTCCAGGTAGTCAATGCCTGTTTCTGACCCCTGAGGGGACCAGGCATAAACATGGTGCATATGCACAATTACAGGCATAACATTTATATGAATAAAATATAAATATAAAAAAGGTATTTAAATACATGAAATCAAGAGACAAAGGAAAGGAATATACATTAATACTTGAGAAACTTGTAACTCCACTTCCATTAGAAAAATAAACAAAATAAACCACAGAAAGGGGTGTGCATATGGCTTATGCCTGCAATCACACCACCAGAGAGGCTGAGGCTAGAAAACTGCCATAAATTTGAGTCCAGCCTGGGCTGCACATTATGTCCCTGCCTCAAAAACTCCAAACCAACCAACCAACCAATCAACCCTTTTGTTTTCTGAATAAAAAGAAACCTCCGGTATGCCAGGTGTTATGGCCCATGCCTTTAATCCTAGCACTAGATAGGCAGAGGCAGGAATTCCAGGGCAGTCAGAGCTATGCAGAGAGATTCTGTTTCAAAAATAACCAAAAAAATCTTTAAAAAGTAAGCCAGCCAGCACCCAGTCCAGGGTTAACCCTGTCCCCCTTTCTGTAGGGTGCACACAGCATTCTTTGTCCTTCAGCCTCCTCTTCACAAACTCTCCTCCTTGAGTCCTTACATACATGTAGACCTTCAGAAACGAAGTCAATCCAGTACTTCCTATGTTTTTTTGTCATATCTCTAACAGGAAATACTTCTTTCACTTATAGCAAGTCCCATAGTACCCAATGGCCACAGATGAAATGTGGATTGTAAGTATGAGAAAACAAGTATATTTGCTGCAAAACCCTTGTTAATACAAGTAAAACTTCAAAGTCTAAAATACAATCCAAAATACAATTGTGAAATGAGTAATTTAAGTAGTTTTTTTCTTAACTGGGTTTTAAAGATTATTTTACATCCATGAATGTTTTAATTGCATGGATATGTGTGTGCTTACAGCAGAAGAGGATATAGGATCCCCTAGAACTGGAGTTATGGATGTCTGTGAGGCACCATGTGGGTGCTGGGAATGAAACCTGGGTCCTCTATAAAGAGCAACCTCTATAAAAACAACATGTATTCTTAACTACTGAGTCATCTTCTCAGCTTCATTTGTGTGTGTATGTACTTGTATCTGTGAGTGCGTGCAAGTGTTTGTGTGCTCACCCATGTTCTTGGAAACCAGGAAGGGGCATTGGATCCCTTGGAACTGGAGCTACAAGATGTTTGTGAGCCAGCTGATATAGGTGCTGAGATCTGGAGCTCTGGTTTGAATCACTGAGCAACAAGCACTCTTGACTCCTGAGCTATCTCTCTAGCCCCTTACTTAGCTTTTTAATGCTGTATAAACCCACCAACGCTGACTACATGATGGGCCTTAGAGTTTAATGAAGTATTAGCAAGGAAACAGGAAAGTGCATTTTCCACAGTGTCCTGGGCTTACACACCAATGCATTTTCTTTTAAGTGTATGACACACTAAATCAAGGATTTAACAGCTGAAAAGTGCCCTACAGGATGATAGTCTAGAAACTTGTATCTTAACTATACAACGTCTTCAAAGTAAAACATCTGTAGAAGCCTGGGGGATGGAACACAAGCCCATTATACCAGCACTAAAGAAGCTGGGCAGGGGGACTGCCCTGAGTCTGAAGATAGCATAGCTTACACTGTAAGTGCTAAGCCATCATGGCTACATGGAGATAACTCTGTTTCAACTCTACTACAAAGATAACAACAAAAACATTTATGCAGAAACTCTTAGAAAGTTTTTTTCATAAGACACCCCTGTAGAGTAGTTATGAAGCCATGAACTAAGTCAAATTACTTTTCCTATTGCAGGTAAAGAAACAAAGGCTTCCAAGTGTTAAGTACCTTGTCCTAAGTATTCAAAGTTTTAAGGATGTTTAAGGGTAACTACAGATAGTTAAGCAGTTAGCCCTAGAAATAGGGGGTTACTAATAAGGAATCAAATTCTTTAAAATAAATCTGTATCAAAAAAATTCTTGATGAATAAGTATTTTTGTTACATCTATATTCGAAGACAACTTTCCCCAAAACCCATGGCAAGCAACTTCAGATTCTTGTGACATATTTAATCAGACTCTTAACTTTGATACACTCCACTCCAAGAATTCAAAATTCACCCAGAGCTCCTTTGAAATATTTTTTTCTTTTTCTCTTTCTTTTTTTAAACTCCAGGTCTTTATGCAAAATTGAGGTTGATTAGAATTCAACTGTCTGAGGGCTGGAGAGAGAGCTCAATGGTTAAGAGCACTGGCTGCTTTTATAGAGGACCCAGGTTCAATTCAGCACCCATATGGTGACTTATAGCTGTTTGTAACTCCAGTTCCAGAGGATTTGACATCCTCTTCCAGCCTCTGTGGGTACCCGTTGGGAGGCAAATCACCCATGCACATAAAATAAAAATAAACTTAAAAAAAAAAAAAAAGACAGCAACTGTCTAGTATGAGATCACTTGCAATAAAAATAATTTAAGAAAATATTGCTTCTGATGCACATGGAAGACAACACCAAGCGTTCCCACTTACTATTTTCTCCAAATAGCCCATTCTATCTAAACAACCCTTTTTTCTTACCTGTGAATTTGGCTGGAATGCAGCATGGGGTGTTGAGTGTTTTTGTAAATTTTCTAGCATTAGAGCCTGACATAAAGAAGAGCAAAAATCAGAAACCAGGAAGGGGAACAGAAAAAGCAATCCGGATCTCTACCTCTCCCACAACCTTTTCACTAAATTACTTAAATATATACTTATGCTATATTCCTTTCACCTAGCCTAAGAGCCCTTATTAATACTGTTCTCTTTCGTCTCCATAAATCTCTTAAAGGTAGCCATGGTTACTGCTCCCAAATGTAAAATACAGGCACACAAAGAATCAGTGACCTGGCTATGTCACAAAAATCAGCAAAAGTGACAGAATCAGAACTAGAATCCCTATTATTGTCTACAATTTTGACTAGGAGCCACTTCTAAATCTGGTAATGCAGGCAAAAAATACTCCAAGTACTCAAAACAAGTTTCAAATCACATGACACCAACACAAGGCTGTTAATTTGGATTTGACTATTATTTGATTAGTTTTTCAGAACTAAAACTACTTGAGTGAACTTGCACAATTTTCAGCAGTGTGACACCCAGACAAATCAAATGTATTAGAAATTTCACAGAGAAACTAACCACAGACCTTGTAACCTGTGGTCTGACCTAATCCACACCCACCCACAAACTGTCAGCTTCGGGATAAGCAACGGTCTGTCAACTCAAACCCTGAACTGACCAAGTCCCCATCTGTATTGTATTATGAGCCACATACTCTAATGAACTCTAATTACACTAGTCTATCTCACCTTCCTTCCCTCCATTTACACCAAACTGATACAGTTATGTATGCCTCATGACAATCTCATTCTCACTACCCAAACCGATATAAAATCCCCAGCCTAAAGTAATCTGTCTCACCTCTAGCACCAATATTCACCAAATTCTTATCCAGACTGCTTCTCGATTCCCTATAAATTAGACACCAGTCTCTGACCAAGTCCTTCTATCAAGGTTTCCCTTCATCTAAGGTATTAATCTAGTCAAGCGGACATTTTTACCCTATCCCAAATGTACTATTGCAGACTCAAACACCAACCCCATCCGCCCAACTGTATCCCTAACTCGGACCCAGCCCTGCTCGCCCCCTTAAGGCCAGCCACACCGGTGGTTGTAGAGGGATTTAACTCCTTCTGCAGCGCATGCGCCGAAAACACAGACACAAACAAGGAGGGGGTGGGGGAAGAAGGAAGGAGCTTAAGACACTCCGGGAGAGTAGCGCGCACCCTCCCATTTTGGGCTCGCGCCGCTGCCGTTAAGGCGGGAACCGGCGTTATCTCTATTCCAGCGCCAGCCACACCAACCACCGTGCGCGTGGATCTGCAGGCTCGCGCTGGCGGCCTGAGAGAGCTCGCGCCGAGCCCGGACACTGCGCCTGCGCCGCGGCGGAGACTAGTCTCTACCGGGTCCGCTCCCCCTCCGACACCTCGGCAACGCTGACTTCTCACCCCTTTGAGCCGCTTGACCAGGGCACTCTTCTGCCCGCTCTTGGCTAGGCCTCGCTGCTCCAGTGCGGCCTTCAGGTCGGTCACCCGCAGAGCCTGAAGAGGCTTCCCGTCCAGAGTCACCTCCTCCAGCTCCGCCATCTTGCGTGAGGTACTCGGGTCCGTCCCGACGGCTTCGGGCATCTTCGGTAATTTCCGCCAACGCCCTTCGAACGGACCGAATTGGCCCCGCCCACTGCCAGAGTCTACCCCTCTATTACCGTTCAGAATTCCCCGGGTTTCTCCGGAACTGTTCGGTCGTTTCCGTCTCCACATCGGTACCAATCGGCTTTTTCCATCTGCCTAGCAGTCGGCCCCTCCCATTTTGCTTTCCAGGCTCGTTTGTTTTCGTCTTGCCGAAGCTTTGAATCGAATCTATTCGGAAGCCCTCGAATCTGGCATACCCATAATCGGAGATATTCGGCTATCTCCGGACTTGGGGGTTGAGGCGCTGGGGCACTTGGGTATTTGGGGCTGGTCCCGGACCGGAAGTGCGTGGGTTACTGGGGTTGGCTCTGCTTAGGGTTTTCAGGAAACATGGAAGAGATTCGGGGAGTTGGAGCAGGATCTGAAGGATTCTTGTGATCTCTGGGCGCCCTCCGAGGGAAAAAGGGAGGTAAGAGCAAAAGAAATTTCTCCTAGGCCAGATAAGACTTGGTGCCTGCAGGTTTTCTTTTGGGGAACCCTCCTTCCTGGCGAAGTCTCTGGTCTATATCCCGGCCACTCGGTCTAAGAAATGCTTTGCCCTGTGGGGCTAAGGATTAAGAGACCTGCGGCTTCCAAACGTGGGAAAAAGTAGCATCGTGTCTTTGGTCCCAGACAGTGAATTTATTAATGATATTGAACTTAAGTTTACCATGGAAACCATGTAGCAAGACCCTGAGTTAAAAATTCTCTTTCTCTGAAAAAGAAGTTTTAGGAGAAAGTTCTCCCTGTAGGGCCACTTTGAAACTAACTGGCAGTCACCCTGAACCGGGACTTAGAATGGACGTTTAGGGATTCTTTTCTTTGTTAATACAAATCTTCCAACTTGGCGAAGTAGGAATAGAGGTAGTAATTTAGGTCATAGAGAGTTGAAGGTTTTCGTTGTTGGAGATACAAACTGTAGGACTAAAGCATTTTGGGGTAAGTTGGTTTACACTTGCATCCATAATGCAAAATCAGTGACACTTGTAGGGATAAACCATTAAGGAAAACTGTTCAATACCACACTTTTAGGCTACCTAAGTGAAGAAAGGAAAGGCACTTTTTTCAGAACCTTGATAGCGTGGCTTCTGATTTTCAAAATGTTACCTTATTTGAGACAAGACCTTTACTTAGCTTGCTCTAAAGTTTTCTGATGTGATACAGAATTTAATAAGGGGGTCATAGAACATAAAATATTTTGACAGATTTCAGGGGCTGTATATACATTACACAGAAAGTTCTTGCATCATGTCACATACACACACACACGCACACACACAGACACAGTGTGTGGAACAATTAGCATTTCGGTAGCTTGTACCAAAGTTTAAAAAACTGTACACTTTAATTTTAGAGAGAACAAGCAAGAAATGTGTTCTGTTTAGGTTTGTGATCAGTTTTTACTGTGTTACCCAGGCTGGCCTCAGTTTGCTTGTTTTTCCTTATTATTTGTTTGGTTTAGTTTTTCAAGACAGGGTTTCTCTGTGTAGCCCTGGCTATCCTAAACTCCTTCTGTAGACCAGGCTGGCTATGAACTAGAGATCTGCCTGAGGGTGCCTCCCGAGTGCTGATATTAAGGGCATGGTCTACCACCGTTTAGCAGTAGTAGGTCTAGACATGTGATTGGTAGCCACTGAAGAGTGCTGAGGTTTTGATACACATGCTTGAAAATGCTGAACTTATAGGTTTTGATATAGATTCTGTGGTCACTGACAATAGCCAGAGCAAAACACCCAAAATAGAGTCAGATATGTGAGCTTGTCTGCCACATTAAAATGATCCTCACTGAAAAGGAGCTGTTCCTAAGCCAGAAGAGGAAGGCTACAAAGGAGAAAAGACATCCAAGAAGAGACTGGTGCAGCAAAAATTTCCAGAATGTGAATAAATTTAGCATCAAATAAATGCAAATAAAAGTTAATGTGCTGGAACAAAAGCAGGAAGGAGCAGTCGTCAGGTAGTGGTCTTGGTTTTTTTTTGACCCAGAGTCTCAGACTGGCCTGGAACAACAATGTAACTGAGGCTGATCTTCTAACTTGTGATACTTCTGCCTCTCTCAGGTCTGCCATATGTGCTGCCTTGCCTGGCTTGTGTTTTTCGTTCTTTTCTTGTGTTGAGATAGGGCCTGTAGGCTAGACTGGCCTGGAACTTACTTTGTCCTTGTATAGTCCAAACTGGCCTTTAGTTCTTGGCAGTCCCTCATCTCAGCTATCCACATGCTGGGATTATAGATCTGAGCCACCACACCTGACTTAGGTCAGTGGTGTTGGAAAGGAAATAAGGCTGGCAAATACCAAGTGAAGTTATTCTTGGGTAGCTTCCCTAAGGTAATATTGTATAGAAGTAAAAATAAAGGATCTTCTTACATGTGGGTGTGGCTTAATGCATTTGTAACCCCAATATTCAAGAAGCTGAAGCAGGAGAACCAAATTCTCAGCCAGTCTGGGGCTACACATATATAGTGAAGTCCTATCATAAGAAAGGGTCCTGTTGTTTTCCTATAGATTGAATTGGTGGATGCTGATTGGGTGCAGTAAGGTTCATTGCTTATAAGGTTATGTCTGGTGCTCTGCCACAAAGTGTATTAACAAAGCTTTGTTTGTTTCAGGATGTCATTGGAATCGTCTTCCACATCAGTGCCACCCTGCTTCCCTTCTGTGTTACCTTCAGTGCCTGATGACATTGCCAGCTCTTCCCCTCCTCCAATGTCTTACATCACTTCCCAGGAGATGAAGTGTATTCTTCACTGGTTTGCCAGTTGGTCAGGTCCCCAGCGGGAACGTTTTCTACAAGACCTGGTAGCTAAGGCAGTGCCGGGAAAGCTACAGCCACTGCTGGATGGCCTGGAACAGCTCAGTGTATCTGCGGCAAATCGACCACCTTGTATCTTTGAGTGTCAGCTACGTCTTTGGGATCAGTGGTTTCGAGGTTGGGCTGAGCAGGAGCGCAATGAATTTGTCAGGCAGCTGGAGGTCAGTGAGCCAGATTTTGTGGCAAAGTTTTACCAAGCAGTGGCTGCTACTGCTGGTAAGGACTGACAGGCATTCAGATCAAGAAGAGGATGACATGTGATCAAGCCAAGGCCATGACTGTAGTAATGATTCAATGCAAGCGTGTCACTTAAAGATTCACCTGAACTGCCAGAGTAGTGGTCCTCCTTTTATTCCAGCACTCAGGAGGTAGCCTGGTCTACATAGCAAATTCCAGGCCAGCCAGCACTACAAAGTGAGACTCTGCCTTTAAAAAATTTTTTTTTGCATGAACTTCCTGTTGAGTGCTAACACTGTTTTTACCCTACCAGTATGTCACCTGGACTCTCTCCCATTTTAGCAAATCTGATTATTTATAGGAGATGTCTAAATCTCAATTTAATGACTGCTTTTGTTACTATAACTAAAAGGAACCAGTATCTTGTAACTCAAATCTACAGCTGACCCAGATGTGACTGGTTTTGTCACATTTACCCAAAGTGAGCATAATTATGTGATTTCCCAACTGCTGAATTTCCCAGCGATGATTTAATAAAATTAAGGAAAATTGAGAGAAAGAAATAATTACTGATTATTCAAATTGTTTGACTCCAAGCAGCAATGAAAATCAGATAAGTATTAAATGGGAGGGGCCTTTTCTAAAGCAGAGGCGGCACCCTTGGGGCTGGTGACAAGTGTTCATGGTCTGCTGTTGGTCTGTAGCCGTCTTTACAAATTAAACTTGATTTGGGGGAGAGGGTGTCAAAATAAAGACTGGATCGTCACCGTGAGGCTCTGCAGTTTATACATGGCAAAGCTCTTACAAAGTTGATAACCTCGAAAAGACAAATTCTGAAGAAAGTAGAACAGGGTTAAAATAAGTAGGTTTTCCCATCCAGAAGTCTTTTTATCTATATTTATATGTATGTGTGAGGGCCTGAATGTTATGTGTATGTACCATGTGCATGCTAGTGCCCACAGAGGTCAGAATAGGATGTCGGATCCCCTGGAACAACAGTTATGGAAGGTTGTAAGCCTCCCAGTGTTGGTGCTTGCTCTCGATAAGAGCAACTCTGAACATGTGCATGTGCATCTGTGTATGAGTACTCATGACCACAGTGCACATGGACAAGTCAGGACATCCTGTGGAGCTGGTTTTCTCCACATTGTGGCTCCTTAGGAATCAACTCAGGTAAAGGACTTTACCCAGTAAGCCATCTTGCTGTCTGGCATCTGGCAGTAACATTCTGAGTGGCATCACACCTGCTTCATTTTAATCTGATCTCTTGTGCCAATGTAGCTCTTGTGATGGTTAAGTGGTAGACGGAGCCACTTGGAGAGTAGCTCGTTTCTGATAAGCCAAAGTTCCCAATGCACCCACCAGAACTAGCAACAGTAGGCAGAATCCAGTGGACAGAAGTAGATCAGTCAGAGAGGGGTTGTGGTCCAAGGATGTCCGCAGCCTAGGAACATAGAAGGTGCTGTTTGTCCTGTAGTGGTGCTTGGCATTATGGAGCTGAGACCTGTTTGAATCAAGCACTAGAGCAGACAGGTCAGTGAAAGGGAAGGTAAAACTCAAAATGTAGGGATAGGACTAAGATCTAAGTCTCCAGCAGCTTCAGGTACTGAAAGACCTCATGGTAGTGAGGGCCAGATAGTGGGAAGAGATTGTTTTGGTAGCTAGATTCCCTGAATGCTGTTGGAGAGGTATGATGGTACAATATGATCCCAGTACTCCAGAGGCAGGAGGTTTGATGTTCAAGACCATCAGCTGTATAGTAAATTTGAGGTCAGTCTGGTGCTAAAAAAAACAGGATGCAGATGGTTCAAGTTTAGTCTCTTCTACAGTAGGTAACTTAGTATACATGTAACTTACTAGCCAGGGCTACACAGTGAGGCCCTGTGTTTAACCCTTCCCCTTCAAAAACAGAAACCAAAGCCAAGACAACTGAAATCCCTAAGTTCTAGGGATGGGGCCCTGTTTACTGTTCGATATACCTAAGGAGATGCTGGGATCTGTTTACTGATACACATCATCTTGTCTAGGATAAGGTATACAAAGATGCATGTCTCCCAAATATGATTTCAGTTGTCTGCACAGCAGGGATTCAAGTGACGAAGTTTACTATTTGGTATACCATCTTACTTGCTGTATTCTGTGGTAAAGATGACTTCTCCATGTTGTACTTGGAGGGGTTTCTTCTGAAGAATCAGGGTCAGGGTTGTATGTAGCATAGCAGTGGAAGGCCCTCGGCAGCCAGGAGACTTCCACATTCTCACAGTGAACACCAAGCTTGTGGTGATGGATGGACTGTGGAAATAACACCTGAGCAGACATTGGCATCTCATAATGGAAGCGTGCTTGAGAGAGAGCATCTAAAGAGGTAAGTGTAGTTTCCAGAGTCGGATGAACAGAGTGCAGGGGAAGGTGTGAGAGAGCACTTGAGTACTCTGGCCCACTGTCTAAGTAGGTGGGAATGTACCTTACCTGCTAGTGCCAGTTCTTGTCACCAGAGCCTGCAGCACTACTTCAGCAAGCTCCTCTCTCTGTCCTTTCCCCAGAGAGTAGCTTTGGGTCCCCGTTAATCTTAGAGACAGCTGGAATAGCAGGGCTTGGGTTGTAAAGGTCATCGGTTGAGAAGTGGCAACACTGGCACCTTCATCACTCAGACACAACCGGCCTTGGGGACAGTAGAGAAGACCGTAGTACCCAGGTATCTGCAGGGAATAGCTTTGGTTACTTGCTTAGGGCTACTGTCTAAGGAAAATGACATGTGCTTGATCAGTCAGCTAAGGAGATACTTAGAAAAAGAAGACAGGTTGGCCAGGGGCTGAGGGTATGGCTCAGTGATTGCCCCAGGGTTGATCCCCAGTACTGCCGAATAAATGCATAAATAGGATAAAAATAAGACATTTCAAAAAGAAAGCTGTACATTAGGCTTGGTGGTTTGTGTCTGTAATCCCAGTATGAGAGGCTAAGGCAGGAGGATTGTCACAGTTGACTTGGGCTATATAGCTGATACTGGGCCAGCCTGAACTACAGAGTAAGATTGTAAAGAAGCTTAACAGTTAATTGCCAGCCAAGCACTTCCCAACTTTTCTGCCTGTGTGCTCTGACTACTCATAAAATTCTCACCTGAACAAACTTTCCCGGAAGGCAGGGAATCCACGGTGATCCCTCCACTTGCACCTCGTAGGTTCCCTTGTGGGTGCACTGATGTAAATAGCAACAGCCTGTGGGATCTTCCTCGAGATACGGAGTTGTTGAGGGTTGGCTGGTGTCTTTGGAGAGCACTTGGGAGGTAAGGTTGGCAAGGAAGCAACGGCTGTGCATATGGTAGATCTCCCCGTGGGAGTTCTCCACTCTGGTGTGGAGTCCGTTCTCCTCCTTCCAGCATTCACTCTGGTTCAGGGAAAAGGATAGAACAGTGTGATGGTGTGATGGCCGTAGAGGTTGACACCTCCTGGGCCTGCTCAGTCTCTTCTGTGGTGCACTCACTCCATTGGCTAAGGGTTTGTACATGCGGCAGCCTTCTAGCGTTGGGTCTGAGGAACACCTTCCCTTGTCCAGGTGCAGGTAGTGACAGCCCAGCCCACTGTGTGGAAGGGATAATAGAGACATGACGCTAGGTTCACTGACAGTTGTATTGTCCCCTGCCCACTCAGCACACACCTGCCAGTGCAGAAGAAGTCTGAGGATCCATTCCTGCATGTGTTCACCAGGCCAAAGTTTGGGCCAGAGCCTGCTTGTGCAATAAGACAGTAAAGCACGCAGAGATAAAAGCTCAGACTGGGCAGAGAATCTTAGCACTTTGTAGTAAGAACCAGGAGGTGCTTTGTGAGTTTCAGGCCAGCCTGGTCTACAAAGTGAGTTCCAGGACAGCAGAGCTTCAAAAACAAAAAGACAAAAGCACAGAGATCCAGCTCTGCTCACAGTTTGAATTACACCTTAGTAGCAAATAACTCAGACTATCTCACTTCCTACAAAGCTGACTTGAGTTCCAAGTGGCTTGCAGCTCTTTCTTATTCCTTACCCTGGCCCCACAAAAGTTCTTCTGCGGCACTGTGGTTGACCTGATACCAGCCTGAATCTTCGAAGGCAGCAAGGGTTATTGGGTCAAGTCGAGTGTGCTGGGCACCACTGAAGGTAGCGGACATTATAGAGCCCTGGAGTAATCTGGACTCCCAGTGTGAAGACAAAGAGCCCTGGTGGATGAGGTAGCAAATGGCTGGTTGCTATTGGGTTACTTCTCTCTCTTCCACCATCCCAAGGTGTTATTCTCTCTCACTCACCTCTTCTTCCAAAGGAACTCCCAGGGAAGTCCCGGGCACCCCCAAGTGTTTGGCTAGGCTGCGGCTGACAGCTGGAGTGGTGAGAAGCAGTTGTCCCTGTTCATCTCGTCTGGTCACCTGTTTCCTCGTAGAACAATTCTCTCTAGCTGGCTTCAAAAAGGGAAGATGGCAACATGAGGAGAGGAGTACTTAGGAAGGATAAAATAGAATCAGAAGGTCTTGAACTCCCTCTGGTTGACATCATAGGATGGCCATTCCCTCACTCCTTCCATTTACCACTGAGTCCTGAGGGACAATCTCGCCACATCTTGAAGAGCTGTCCAGAAAAACCCAGGGCATGCAGCAGTTCATGTAGTGTAGCCTAAGAAAAATGGCTGCTGAGTGAGGGCCTGGTTCCCTAGCAGAACTCTAGAGCCATTCCACATAACCAGTTCTTCATAGAGCTGAAGATACCTCCTGTTCCATCCTCAGTAGATTCTCTGACTTCACGGGAGCCCGCCACCCCTGATCCCACCCCCTGCCACCCCAACCCCCCACCCCGCCACCCCTGATCCCACCCCCTGCCACCCCAACCCCCCACCCCGCCACCCCTGACCCCACCCCCTGCCACCCCAACCCCCCACCCCGCCACCCCTGACCCCA
>NW_021620582.1:2651700-2702728 GCF_004785775.1 Grammomys surdaster
TATGTATGTGTGTATGTATGAGTGTGTATGTGTGTGTATGTGTGTGTATGTGTGTAGCCATTCATGCCATGGTATACACAGGAGTTGGTCTGGGGATCAAATTAGTGTCAGGTTTAATAGTAAGTACCTTTGCCCACTGAGCTATCTTGCCAGCACCCTATTTCTATTTTTATCTGTTTCTACATTTTCCCTTTCTAAGAGAGAAAGGAAGGGCAGTCCTTCCATTATGATCCCACTCGAGGGAGCTTGGGAACTCCAGCCTCAGCTCTGATGGGCCTCATTCCAGGTAACCCCGTCCCTTCCAATCCAATCATCCAATCTGCCCTGCGCCAACCACACTCTGGGCCAGTGAATGGGAAAGACTTGCTTAGGAACAATTGTCTCTATGTGGGGAACCCTACTTTTTTTGCCAGACTTACCTCTTGAATTCTGTTCCTGTGTTACCTCAAACTAGCCTTTCCTGGCCCTCGCATTAAAAGCAGATGCCTGCACTGAAACCCACCGCTGGTGCCACATGTGGCAGTACACCCCTGTAATCCCAGTACCTGAGAGGCTGAGGCAGGAGGATTAAGAGTTCAAGTCCAGCCTGAGCTACCATAGTGAGACCCTGTCTCACAACAAACAAAACTTACCACAAGTCATCTCTACTTTAGGCAGAGCGCCCACAATCTAGAGTTATGTTTTTGTGGTTCCATGCTTGTCTGCACCCTAATTCCTGAATTAGGCCTGAATTCCTTAAGAGCTAAGATTCCTCTTGTTTAGTCTGTAGATCCTGCAGTAAGTAGAGTGCCTGGACGTTGTTCCATAAGCCCTTCTAAAGAAAACAGTGAGCGTGAGGAGAAGGAAACTGAGGACAAAGGAGAGTGAAAGATGTTGAGTGTGATGTGTTATGCCTGAAATCTCAGCACTCAAGAGGCTGAGGCAGGGGAATTGCTTTACATTCTAGGCTAGCCTGGGCTTCAGTTTTAAGGACCTGTCTCAACAAACAAAAACAGAAAGTGAAGCTGTTGATGGAACACCAAGGTACAGCTAGCTCTCTGTGCTAGCCTGAGAAGGCTTCCAGACCCCGAGTGGGCTTCTAGGAACATTTCCTTTTGGGGCCATGATACTTTGGAGGTTTGAAGGCAAGGCAGGTGGGTGGAGCTGGCCTTTATCTCGGAGTGCAGCCCTAGCTAGCCTCAGATGTTGACAGCTGGAGCTAGCAGGGGTTTTGCAAACCTTCCCAGTTGCAGAAGGCCAGCAGTCTGTGGGACAGGTGGGTGGAGCCCGAGCTTATCTCCCTAGTACAGTTCTAACCTCAGATGGTAACAAAGGGGGAGCTAGTGGGAGTTTTGCAAACCGTCCCGATTGCAGCAGGGCTGGATGGCCTGGCCAGGGTGACCATGACACTAGGTGTTGGCGGGTGGTGGTGGGTGGTGATGATAGGGTTTTTGAGTTTGAGCCTTTTGGATGAAGTTTAACTTTCAGGCCACTGGGGTGGAGCCATGCTCTATTTGGCTTGCCTCTACCTACATCAAACTTTGGTTTTTTAAATGACAAGTAGGAGGCCATAGCTCTGCAGGTGAGTCTTTCCCTGCAAGCAAAGCCTTCCCTTAAGGACAAAGGACCTTACCTGCTCCCTCAAGTTACAACTGATGGCCATTTTGATGAAGTCAAATTGCCTCTTTGAAAATACCCACCTTCTCTTCTCCATGGAGAGACTGTCACCTGCCATTGGTTTTCAGAGCTCAGGCTAGGGAGTACTTTTCAGGTTAGACCACTTTCACTTTTGAGGAGGAGTTGTCTTCTTGAGAACTAGTGGATGTCTAAGGGGGACTACACAGGCCCTGCTGTCTCATCCCTATATTCTAGAGTCTTCTCACAGGCTTGGAGCAGGGCAAGCACTGGAGGTGAAGAGGCCTCGTTCCACCACAACCCCAACCGGGATCTTGCAACACTGGGATGGGGGCCCTGGGGGCCCCGGGAGTGAGGCAATCTCTGGGGGTTGGGAGGTGTGCATCGAGGGGGACAGCTTTCACAAGCACCCGCTGACTGACCTTGGTAGACTCACCTTGGACAGCTTCCTCCCCACAACCTTCCTTCTCACAGGCTTCCCTGTAGCCTGAGATCGAGTCTAGGTTCAGGAGTCTTGTCCATTACCTCAGTTTTGCTCAAGAAGGAAAAGGGGCTTCTGAACAAGAGGAATGATTGTGGCTGGGGGTGGGGAAGGGTTGCTTCGCTGCTTTTCACAGGTTCTCAAACCCCAGGCTTGAAGCCTTTGCAAACTGCAGCAGGGCTTAGCCAAATGCCCCTCCCTCCTCTCCTCCTGCTGTGTCCTTTCCCTGTGGACAACCCTGAGAGGTCATTCTCGGGGCAGAGATAAAGCAGCTCGCCTCCTAGCTCCAGCTTCAGAGCATAGGGAACCGAAGGAGAGTCATTTGACAACTCCTTTCTGTAGAGGAGATACTTTCTGGAGTACCCAAGTTTGTCCTTCCAGGTCATCCAGCCAAGCTGGACTTGGCACTTGGCTCTTCCTGGTGCCCACAGTAGACTCTGAAACACATCAACCTCCTAGAAAGTTTTCAGGGTTCAACTTAAATGTTGCTTCCTCCAAGAGGCCTTTAACTTTCCTGGCGAAACAGTATGTTTGTTAACTTGGTTTCCCTGGAAGGCACATTCAAGTGGGATAATAAGCACGAAAGCACTTTATCCAGGCATGCAAGAAGAGTCTTGGGAAGCCACAGGAATGGCAGGTACCAGGACCCCAACAGCAGGGAGTCATTGCCACGCCAGGGCCCCAAGGGCAGAGGAATGACCAGAGAGGGGCCAGCATGGAGGTTCGGTCTTCCCCCCACCCCTCGTCAGTCTCCTCACTTCCAGGGGAAGCCTGTTGATAAAGGAAGGAAACCTCCCGAGAGCAGAACTGCCTGGGAAGAGACAGAATGGCAGATGGAGGGGCCAATGGGAGAGAAGAGGCATACCTGCTCATTACCTTTTCCTTCTTATTCCTGTAGCTGAGAAATTGTCTCTTTCTCTGGAAGGATGCTTGAATAAATCACTTTGGCCAAAGCCAGCTACTGGCAGACTGAGAGCCTTTTGCAGGTGGCAAGATGTCTCAGGATAGAATCAGACAGAAAGGAGGGGAGTGTGCTTGGCTGTTCTTTGTCATATCTCATTGGGATCTCACTGGGGAGAAGACTTTTCTTTAGCCTCAGTGCCAATTAGAAAGGTTCCTAAAAGTCACTCTGAAGATTGACAGGTCACTGGGGGGCTGCAAGGAGATACAACTCAGAGCTGTGGGAAAGACATGCAGGCAAAGCAGACCCCAGTATCTAAGGCCTTCAAAAGGAGTCAGGCTGGGTAGGGAGAGAGACCTTAAGCTGAGAGGAGTGAATGGGGAGACTGAGACACCAGCTGTGTTCTGCGCAAACTCCCTGTGCATCCCCGATATCCCTAGGCTGATGGAGAAGTGAGAGGATTTTCCCAAGTGCCATAGAGATGGGCAGCTTCATCTCCTACTCAAGTAGTGTCCATCAGTCCTTCCACCCAAAGGTTCGAGTCTCTCCTAATCAGCTGGAGGCCTGAGGACGCAGGGGAAAGAGAGGGTGCTGAGACACAGAGGCAGAAGGTAGCCAAGGTTAGATAGCCTAGAGGGTCTTAGCCTGGGAGTTAGCCTGGAGGTTAGGCCGAGGGTGTGATGGAGAGAGCTGTGGGCAGCATGTCAGTATCTCTAGGTGTTCATTTGGACATCTTGCACATAAGATGCCTGGGACACTGTGAAAGTTTCTACCACTGAGATCTGAAGTGGAAGGAGAGACAGGCCTGTGATCACACACACACACACACACACACACACACACACACACACTATAGCTCTTATCCTGTCCAGTCTCTAATATCATGGGGGCAATTCACGGTTATTTTTCTGTTGTTCTGTGTGCTAGTGCTGAGACCTAGAGTCCTGTGGACACTGGGTAAGCACTCTGCTAACTCAGTCCAATCCCCAGACTCATAGTTATTTCTTGACCGTGGCTCAGGAACCACATCTGTGCAGTTTTTCTCTGAGGAGAGAGTAGAAGAAAGGTATAGCGCTAAGGCAGCGAGGGACCGAGCGAGCACTTACCCACTTGAGCCCTCCCTACTTTATCTACAAGATGTGGCTCGCACTATCTTGCTTGTCAGAGGGCAAAGCTCGCCCAGATGATCTCTTGAGGTCTCTCCTAGGACCTCTTGAGATCTGTGATTTCATGGAGCCAATTTTGATTCTGCCTCTAAATAGTTGTGTGATTCTAGGCGCTCTCTCTCTCTCTCTCTCTCTCTCTCTCTCTCTCTCTCTCTCTCTCCCTTTCTCTCTCTCTCTCTCGGCCCCAGACTCCTCACCTGCAGAACGAGAGACATCTAGAGACCTGATGTATTTTTGCTTTTAGCAAAATGGAACCAGAACAAATACCCATGCTCACCACATGTCAAATTCCATTTTTTCTATGAAAATAATGGCATGGGCTAGGTACTCAGATTCATCCTGAGCAGAGGGAGAAACTGAGGCATGGAAAGGCGAAGTAACTGGTTCAAGGTGAGACAACAAGCTGACACCCTCAACTACTGTACAGTTTTGCTTCCCAGGCTGCAGTTCTACGGGAAAGAAAACACCTGGAATGTGGGGTTCGCAGGCAAAGTTTCCTCATGGTCTGTGTTCGAACATACACATCAGATTCTAACTGATTTCTTGGGGGCTTACTTTCTCCAGTGGCTTGGGGGGATGAAGGATAAAGATGGGAGTGAGGATGTAGAACAAGAAAAGAGACAGAATGCTGGGTTAATAGCTAAGGGACCACAGCAGAGCCATCAGAAAATCTTCCTTTGGTCACCTGGGAAATGAGCTTTCAGGCCTAAAGTCAGAGAGCAGGGCAAAGGCCAATGGGCCTGGCACTGGAGCTGTACACTGGGATCATCTGTGCCCTAGGATATTCTCAGGGCAGGATGCAGAGGCTGCTCCAGACACTCTGTGGTGGAACCAAGCATGCACTCAATGTACAAAGGACCAAGTGGGTAGGTGGGTGGACATGGAGGTGAAGTGACAGAGAAGCAGAGGGGACAGGCTAAGGCTTGGCTGGAAGACATAATGATGGACAGAGCCAGCCGTGGGCAGCATGTTAGTATTTCTAGGCATTCATTTGGACATGGAGACTAGCCACTATTCTCTGCTCTTGGGGTCTTCCACGAGTACACACAGCACTCCCACCAGACCCAGGCCCAAGACCCAGTGAACAGCTCCAGCATCGAGTCACAGTGCAGTTTATTCAGCCACAGTATCATTTTGGTCCTGACCTTCCCAGTTACTGGCTGCCATCGTCCATGATCTCTGTCTCAGGCTTGGCCTATTCAGGACTCTGGGGACCTAGGAGGGTGGGCGGGGTCCTTAGGGTCTGGTGCTCACAGTCTGCCAGGCAGGCTCAGCTGCAGCCCCCGACACCCTTGATGAGGCTGGCAGCCTCAGGGATCTGGCGGAAGAGGTTGCGCAGAGTGTCTAACTCCTGGGTAAGCTGGTCCACACGGCTGCGCAGACGCTCATTTTCAGCCATGTACTCCAGCACCTTCTGCTGTGTCTCCATAATGCGCCTCTTGGCCTTGTCCCGGCTCTTGCGCACCGCGATGTTGTTGCGTTCGCGTCGCAGCCGGTACTCCAGGCTGTCTTTGTTCACTGCCTTCTTGCCCTTATGTGAGGGGCCAGCAGGGGAGGGTGCCTTGAGAAGGGGGCTGCAGGGAGGGGCAGCAGCAGCTACAGGGGCCTGGAGGGTAAAGGGACAGAGAGTTGAGGGTCCACCAGGAGGCAGAGTGAAGACTAAGCAGGAATCCCAGCACGGAGAGCATATGTGAGGCCTCAAAGGCTACCAAGCAGCTCCTGTCTGCCAGGCATCCCCCTGTCCCTGTGAAGGACGGTAACCCAGAAGCACATGGTCCTTGGTCTGAGACCAAAGCTTTCTTTCATGCGCTCGTATTCTCTCAGAACCCTTTCCTGTGGCTTGTCTGTAGTAAGTCTCTTGTTCTAAAATTCTAGTCAGCCGCATTTCCTCATCCAGAAGCAGGCAGAAGAGAAACAAGAGACGGGGTATAGTGGACAGCAGGAAAGCTGGTCCAGCCCGAGATCAGGGCAGAACAGCTACGGTGTTTTCAGGACACAGTAGAGTTCTGAGAAATGAATTCACAGAGTCGGAAAACAGGCTTTGGGGTAGGCCATGTTCACAGAGGAGCAGCAGACTTGTTAGGGAAGCCCAGTAGTCAAGAATTCCCTCATCCAACCACCTTGCTCCACCCCAGGGAGGAAATGGGGAGAACTACCTTGATCTTACCTTGAGGACGCGCAGGGGCTGGCCAGGTGCTGCCAGGGTCGGGGGGAGATGCACCGCAGTCTGCCCACAGTGTGCCACTTGGTACTGCAGGGGATTGTAGCTGCCTCGGTTGGCGCCTCGGTTGCCCTCTGGCCCTCGTGGCTCCTCCTTCACCGCCACAGCCCTGGGGTCGTAGCTCCCTGGATTGCTGTAGATGCCAGGCCCCACAGCTTTCCTATCTGGGCCAAATGTGTGTGAGGGATAGGCAAATGGCCGAGGGTCAGCCGGCAGATAGTGAGGGAAAGAAGGGGTTCCTGGGCCCTTAAGGCTTCGGGCTTCAGGCGTTGGCTTCATGGCAAAGAGGTCAGAAAGTAGCTGTTCTTCCCCAGATTCGATGTAGGCGGAGAGGTCGATGGAAGCCTCATGCTCACACATGTCCCCCAGCTCCCCGGGTCCAGCTCGACCCCCTGAGAACTCAAGTGGCTGCTGGCCACCCCGAGGCTCACACTCATAGTAGGTCCCGTGGGACATGGCCAGCCCGCCCCCTTGGCTCCCCGCCCCTGGGTCCTGTGCTCTGGGCGCTCGTTGGGATGCTCAGCCTGCCCTCTCTTGATCTCTCCGTCCTAGAGATGCCCTAGGTCTGCCCTCTCTGGTCTTCTCTGTCACCAACTCCTACGTGGCTTCTCTCCTCCTCTGCTTCCCTTTCCTTCTGTAGTCAGTGCCTCTTCCTTTCTTCCCTTTTCCTCTCTCTCCTTGGTGTGACTCAGGGAGGGGCAGGGCACACCCCAGAGGGAGGGGTGCTTAGCAGTTAGGGTGTTCTTTGCTGAGGCCCCAGCCACAGTCCAGAAGTTGCTGTTTGGGAAAATGGCCCTTCTTGCCCTGTGAGCTCAAGGGATTCTAATCCCTTGCCCAGAGTAGCTTCTCTGAATGTCTGTCTTCCTCCGACTTCCAAAGAGATCTGTGCAGAGTGAGGTGCCAAGCCAGAGCCAATAGACAAAGCGTTCTTCCAGTGCCAACTTGGTCTAAACTCCTCCCTTGATGCATCTTCCTCCCTGTTTCCCCCAAGTCCTGAACTCCACCTACCCTGGGGTAAGCCAGTTCCTTCTGTAGCCCCACCTCCCATGACATTCTCCTCTGTGTAGGCCATCATTGTTTGAAGGGTTTGGGAAGTAGTAATAGATTCTAGGACCAAGCTACCCCTGGCCCTAGTACAGGGTATGCCCATTTGCTAGTTTTGAGACAGGGTCTCATGATGTAGCTCAGGCTGGCCTTGAACTCACAGAGTTCTGCCTGCTTATGCTTCCAGAGTGCTGCTATTAAGGTTCTTTGGCTAGGTCTTTGCACAGGGCTTGTGCACATGTTTCCAGACTTGGATATGGCTGGCAGCCTGGCACAGTCCTGGACTGCCTGGACATAGCTGAGGTCATGTCTGGTCAAGACATGGGCTGAGTACCTCAGGCCCAGACAGGCTGCTGTCCCAGAACCAACAGACAGGATCCGCTGCAGGCCCCAGTTGCTCCACCCTGAAAGAGGCTCAGGCTGACCCCACCCCGCACTGGCTAGAGGCTCTGCCTCTTACTTCCTGTGCCCTGGGCTGCATGCAGGCCCTGGAGCTCAGTGCAGCTTTGCTGCTCTCCTTCTGCGTGACTGTCTTCTGACCTCTAGTGTGTGTCTCTTGGGTCCACTTCCTCTTGTAGGCTTGAGAAGCCTTCTCTCTTGTCCTCATCTCTTCCTGGGACTGTTTCAGGGTCCAGAGGAGAAGCTGGTAGCTGCCTGCCCGCCCTTCTTGATCTTCTACTAACCCCCAAAGTTCATTTTTCTTCTTCGATTGGGAACTCCCAGCTCCCTCCAGTTGGTTGTGGCTCTGCGTCAGGCTGGGCTCTGGATTTAGTGGCAAGAAAAGAACAGAGACATACAGAGACATGAGAAGTGTGTTACTGTAAAATAAATTCTTCTTCTTCTTCTTCTTCTTCTTCTTCTTCTTCTTCTTCTTCTTCGGTTGAGTCTCCCTGTTAGCCTAGGCTGGCCTTGAACTCTCATCTTCCTGCTTCAGCCTCCTTGGAGCTGAGTTGACAGGTGTGCCTTCATACCCTCCTGGCTCTTTTATTACAAACAGATGTCCTAGGGAGAGGGACAGAATTTTTAAAAATGAATTTAAATGAATTCATTATTTCAAAGTGTGTGTGGTGTGTCTGTGGTATGTGCACACTTCTAGGTGTTACAGGCAGTTGTGAGGCACCCAGTATGGATGCTTGGAGCCAAACTCAGGTCCTCTGGAAGACCAGTAAATGCTCTGAACCCTTGAGCTATCTCTCCAGCCCTAAGAATCAGAACATTTTCTAAGTTGAATATTCCAAGGACCAGGTAACTGCGAGGGGTCACAGAGGTAAGCTTCAATAGGACACATATGTCATTGAACACTAAAATTAAACTGTAAATGTAACTTGCCCACAAGTCAGAGGAGGTAACGTTGATGAATTTTCTGTCCCATCCCCTCTAATGCCACAGTCCATCCCATATGCTCTAGGCACAGCCTGAAGTATGTCCAAAATATTCTTTCCCCAAAATCCCTGGCCAAGCAGGGGGAGAGTCAGCCGTATACTAGACATAGCACCGGAAATAGAAGGGCGATTTCTGCTCTTTGGTCCACAGGTCCTTTATCAAATAGGTACCAAGGCTGAGAGATTTCAGTTTGGTGAACTGACGCTATTGGCCACTAGGTGGCAATATTGGTTTCCAAAGCCTATACTTTCGGGTCCGCGATGGTTTTGAATCTGGTGGACAGCAGGGGGCAGCCTTTCTTAACTCTGACACCACCCCTGGCCGCTCTGTTCTGGGAAGCTTGAAGAAGAAGCATAGTCAAGGTTGGGGATTCTCAGTCAGATTGCCGGTAGTGTGGGAAGGCTAGGAGGACTGGTGCCAGGACCAGTTTCAAAGAAAAATTCTGTCCCCTCTTTGACTGTGGAATAACGATAGTGGGTGGATCTTGTGTCATCTGATAAAGTAAAGCTTTTTTCAATCGATGATGAGTGCACTTTTTCATGCTGACCATTTTGCTGTGAGCTAAGGAGGGGAGGTAAAGCAGTATGTTTTATCCTATCGACTCGGAAAATAAGGAGGAGAGGCTGAGCTGCACAACTGCACCGAGGGATGGATGTCTTAGTGATCTCTGAAAAGGCTGATGGCTTGTTCTTGAAATGGCCCTGGGGATGGAGGACTGCATTAGGTGTGGCTGCATGACTCAGGGATTCTCTTTCCGCCTCGCTGGCTGCCTTGGGTAAGGGGAGAGTTGCAGGGTAGCGCCGAATTCCCCGCGGGAGGTGTGCAGATAAAGCCAGCAGGAAATGAGAAGGTGTGCAGCTGTGTCCCAGTGAAATAAGTGATGCAGGTGTCTGGACCGGCGGTGCTGGCGCTGCCTGCAGGCTGACGTTAACGTTACCTAGTAACTGAGGCATAAGCAGATAGGGTGTAGATAGGGAAGCAGGAGAAGGGGTTGGGAAAGGAAGCAAGGTGGGAAGGCAAAGCCACCTAAAGACTGGGAGGTTCTTACTCAGGAGGGGAAAGAAGCCTTCCTTGCTCAGCGGGATCAGTTTCCTGTTGCTGCTGCAGTTGCTACCTGTTTGCATTAAGTAAAACAATGGGTGAATATTATCTCAGTGGCTTGTGACAGGCTTCTCACCAGGACTGTCTCAGAGGCTTCCCTGTAGGGCAGAAGCTAAGAATGACTGTGAAGTCTGAGAGGGAACTAGACTCAAATCTGGTTCCTGTCACTCACCAGCTCTCTGACCCTGGTCAAGCTAGGTAATCTACTGTAAAATGGCAGTAGTAATGGCTGTCTCATGAGGTTGTTTAAACTTTGAAAAAAACAAAAAACAAAACAATAGTGTGTGTAAAGCAACTAACTCAGTGTAGGCTAAGCCTCCTCCCTCTCTTTCCTAACCTCTCCACTGCTGTTTCTGCTGTCCCCAAAGCACTCCTGCTGCCTTGGAGGCTACATTGACAAGCATTTTAAAAATCTGGGTTTTAAATAACAGAAAACCCATGCGGGTGTGGTGAAGCATGCTTCTAATTCTAACACCGCAGGAGAGGCAGAAGCAGGTGAATCTCCATGAATTTGAGGCCAGCCTAGTTTACATAGTAAGTTTCAGGCTAGTCAGGGCTACACAGAGAGAAAACCATCTTGAAAACCAACTAACCTACCAACCAACCAACTAACCAACCAACCAATGAACCAACCAACCAACCAACCAACCAACAAAAACAAGAACAACAAGTAAATTTAGATTTTTAATTTTTTTGCATATTTATTTATTTATTTATTTATTATTTGTTTTTTTTTGAGACAGGGTTTCTCTGTGTAGCCCTGGCTTCTCTTTCCTTAGTTGTTGATCTATATATTCTTAAATACATGAATACAGCCTACTTAGTCTGTGTAATGTTAATCGTATGTATGTATTTTCAGGGCTGACCATTTGGCATCCACAGACCAGTTGATGTGCTTTTCCCTGGGGAAGACTGTTTGTCCAGCTCTCAACATTCCTTAGGTGCCCGTAGTTCTTTGTCTAGGGTTGAATCTTTGTGAGCTTTCTCCCTCCCATGTTAACATGTCTGTTGTGTTCATCCTTGTTCAGGTCATGGTTAGGCAACTATGGTGGTCTGACTACTCAGGGTTTGACTTTTTGGCCCCCTATAGATTCATGTATTTCAATGTTTGGTCATAGGGAGTGGCACTATTAGGAGGTGTGGCCTTGTTGGAGGTGTGGCCTTGTTGGAGGTGTGGCCTTGTTGGAGGAGGTGTGTCACTGCGGTGGTGGGCTTTGAGGTCTCCCATGCTCAAGCTCCACTCAGTGTGGAATCAGAGCCTCCTCCTGTCTGCCTACAGATCAAGATGTAGAACCTCCAGTACCAATGCCATGTTTCCCACCATGGTGGTAATGGACTGAACCTCAGAGACTGTAAGTCAGCTCCAACTAAATGTCTGCCTTTGCCATGGTGTCCTTTTACAGCAATAAAACCCTAACTCGCTGGGCAGTGGTGGCACACGCCTTTAATCCCAGCATTTGGGAGGCAGAGGCAGGTGGATTTCTGAGTTCGAGGCCAGCCTGGTCTACAGAGTGAGTTCCAGGACAGCCCGGGCTATAAAGAGAAACCCTGTCTCGAAAAACAAAACAAAACAAAACAAAACAAAACAAAACAAAACAAAACAAAACAAAACAAAAAAAACCAAAACCCTAAGACAACAGCCATTTTGGTGAGACTTCATGGGTACAACCTCTCTGACATTTCTAGGAGACACAATCTCACAGCAAGCTTCTTGCTTCTCCAGCTCTTACAATCTTTTCTGCCTCCCTCTTTGACAATGTTTCCTGAATCTTAGGTGTAGGAATTATGCTGTAGGTATATCAGTTGGGAGTTTAGGAGGGATCAAGAAATCCTCATATGGATTGGTTTTGGTTTTCTGTAGTGGTCTCTGTCTTACAAGGAGACAGTTTCCTGATGAAGGTGAGGTATAGGAAGGCACATATTTAGGATGTAGTTAGAGATTCTGCTGATGGTAGTAGTTACAGATTCTCTTTCAAGATCCATGACTCCACTTGGCCGGGGTAGTTGGCTAGGTTCCTAATCACAGGCATGATTTCTCTCTTGTTGACTGGGATTTTTTTCTTTTTAGATTTTTAAATTTGATCTTATATGTGTAGGTGTTTTGTCTGCCATGTATGTATGTGTAGCATATGTGTGCCTGGTGCCCAGGAAGGTCAGAAGAGGAGGTCTGATTCCCTAGAATTGAGTTAGAGATGTTTGAGCCACTATGTGGGTGCTGAGAACTGAACCTGGGTTCTCTACTAGAGCAAGTGCTCTTAACCACGGAGGCAACTCTCCTGTCCCACATTTAGGTATTTCAGAGGACAACTCTGTGTGAGTCAGTTCTCACCTTCTGCCCTGTGGATCTCAGAGACTAAACTCCAATTGTCAGGCTTAGTGGTAAGCACCTTTATCAGTGCTGTGGTCTCTGGCTCTTGTTTTTCTCCTCTTCCTCCTTCTCTTCCTCCTCTTCCTCCTCTTCTTCCTCTTCCTCTTCCTCCTCCTCTTCCTCCTTCTCTTCCTCTTCCTCCTCCTCTTCTTCCTCTTTATTTCTTGGTTTCTTTTTCCTGGGATGCAGCTTTTTAAAAAAGATATGTTTATTTATGAATATGATTGTTTTGACCCAGTGTAGGTCTGTACACCAGAAGAGGATATCCAATTCCATAGGACCTACAGTTATAAATGGTTATGAGCCACCATGTGGGTCCTGAGATTTGAACTCATGACTTCTGGAAGAGCAGCCAGTGCTCTTAACTACTAAACCATGTCTACAGCCCCAAGGGATGCAACTTTTTTTTTTTTTTTAAAGATTTATTTATTTATTATATATGAGTACACTGTAGCTGTCTTCAGACACACCAGAAGAGGGCATCAGATCTCATTACAGATGGTTGTGAGCCACCATGTGGTTGCTGGGATTTGAACTCAGAACCTCTGGAAGTGCAGTCAGTGTTCTTAACCACTGAGCCATCTCTCCAGCCCGGGATGCAACTTTTTAAAAGATTTATTTAGTTTATTTATTATTTTAGTGGTGTGTGTCTGTGTGTGTCTGTGTGTGTGTGTGTGTGTGTGAGAGAGAGAGAGAGAGAGAAGGAGAGAGAGAGAGATGTGCACATGAGCACAAGTATTCTCATTAATCCTGGAGTTGGAATTATAGACAATCCTGAGCTGTCTGATGTGGGCGGTGGGAACTGAACTCTGCTCCTCTGCAAGAGCAGTGTGAACTGTACATCGTTAAGCCATCGTTCCAGCCCCAGGTTACTTTTTTTTAATTATTAAAAAAATCACATTTTATTTGTTTATGTATGTGCTGCCGAGCACTGTGGAGGTCAAAGATAACATTCAGGGGTTAATTTTCTCTTTCTACCATGTGGGTCCCAGGTTGTCAGGTTCAATGGCAGTCACCCTTGTGGCTGCAACTTCTTGCCCATTTTTTCTTTTTTTGAGACAGTCTCACGAATCCCATAATGACCTCCAATTCGTTAGAAACAAAGAATGACTTTGAAGTTTTTTTTTTTTTTAAAAAAAAGATTTCGCCGGGCGGTGGTGGCGCACGCCTTTAATCCCAGCACTTGGGAGGCAGAGGCAGGCGGATTTCTGAGTTCGAGAGTTCGAGGCTAGCCTGGTCTACAGAGTGAGTTCCAGGACAGCCAGGGCTACACAGAGAAACCCTGTCTCAAAAAACCAAAAAAAAAAAAAAATAAAAAAAAAAAAAGATTTCATTTGTTTTTTAAGACAAGGTTTCTCTGTGTAGCCCTGGCTAGCCTCAAACTCACAGAGATCTGCTGCCTCTGCCTCCCAAATGCTGGGATCGAAGGTGTTCACCACCATGTCTGGTAAGATTTAATATTATTTTATGTGTATGGTGTCTCCTCTACATTTATGTTTGTGTGACATGTTCATGCCTGCTACACTCAGAGGCCAAAAGAAGGTGCTAGATCCCTTAGAACTGGAGTTATAGATGGTTGCCACTTGCCATGTGTGAGCTGGGAATTGAACTTATGTCTTCTGGAAGACCAGTTGGTGTTCTTTTTTTTAGATTTATTTATTTATTTTATGTATGTAAGTACACTGTCACTGTCTTCAGACACACCAGAAGAAGGCATCAGATCCCATTACAGATGGTTGTGAGCCACCATGTGGCTACTAGAAATTGAACTCAGGACCTCTGGAAGAGCAGTCAGTACTCATAACCACTGAGACATCTCTCTAGCCTGGACTTTAAATCTTTGATCAACTTCCAAAATGCTGGGATCCAACCACCATGTCTTCTCTCTTCCTGTCGGTCTGTCAGTCTGTCTGTCTGGCTGGCTGGCTGGCTTTTTAGTGGTGCTGGGGATTGAGTCCAGGACATCATTCATGCTTGTAAGCATTTACCAGGTGGGTTACATTTTGCTCTTTGAGAGTATACTGAGGTTTTTATTTGTAATCTTTAAAAAAATGGCCCCCATCTTATTAGAGTTTCTATTGCTGTGATGGAATACCATGACTAAAAGCAGTTAAGGAAGAAAAGGTTTATTTGGCTTACACTTTCACATCACTGTTTTTCACTGAAGGAAGCCAGGACAGGAACTCAAACAGGGCAGGAACCTGGAGTCAGGAGTTGAAGCAGAGGCCAGAATGCTGCTTACTGGCTTGCTCCTCACTGCTTGCTCAGCCTGCTTTCCTATAGAACCCAGGACCACCAGCCCACGGCTGGCACAACTCATGATGGGCTGGGTTCTTCCTCATCAATCACTAATTAAGAAAATTCCCTACAGGCTTGCCTACAGCCCCATCTTATGGACACATTGTCCTAATTGAGGTTCCTTCCTCTCAGGTTAGCTTGTATCAAGTTGACAGAAAACTATTGAGCACAGTGATCACATTTCCTCAATTAAAATTAATGATGAGCATGTTGTCTCACAAATCCAGGATATGAAAAGTTGAGGCAGAAGGATTACTATGAGTTTGAAGTCAGCCTAGGTTACAGAGTGGGACCCTTTCTCTAAAAGAACAGATAAGCTGTTCGAAGTGGTGCGTACCTTTATTCCAGGACTTGGGAGGCAGAGGCAGGAAGATCTCTGTGCATCTGAGGCTACTCTGGTCTCTAGAAGTTATAGGTTGGCCTTGGCTACACAATGAGATCCTGTTTCAAAAACAGAAAGGGGCCGGAGAGATGTATTTGCTGTTCTTGTAGAGGACCTGGGTTTGATTCCTAGCCCACCCATGGTGTTTTACAACCATCTGTAACTCCAGTTCCAGGGGACTCAATGCACTTTTTAAAATTCTGTGGCCACCAAGAATGTATACAGTACACAGATATACATGCAAACAAAATACACACACACAAAAAATACATCTAAAAACCTAAAACAACAAAAAATAACCTAAACAGAACAAAACAATAAAAAGATGGGTAGATTGACTTATCTGAACATTATTTTGTTTATTTATTTTTTTGAGACAGGGTTTCACTATATAGCACTTGGCTGGACTGGAACTCACTATGTAGGCCAGGCTGGCCAGTGCCTCTGCTATAGCAGTGAGTTCGTGCTACATCTCTTTGTGTTCCTGGTGGATTGCATGCATGTACCTGCCCAGGAGCTATCTTTGGATCTGCAAATGAAAGACACACACACATTAGCTTATTTTTAAAATGCCTTGGCTACCTCAAAGGCTGGGCACTCCTAAACCTTCCACTGTTCCCCTAGGCCCAACTGGGGAAGAGGCCAGTGGCCACCCACCCGAATTCTCACATGGCTGGTCGGCTTTCTCTCCTGTCGCTCCTGTGTCCCATCCTTCTCCTCGAGTCCTGGTGATTCTGTCCCGTTCCTCTCTGCACCCTCGATGTGCAATTCTAAGGGTTCCACCCCATGCCCAGCCTTGGCCATTGGCCTCTTTATTGCTCGATCAAAAACCAATTGGGGACAAGGACCTTTAGCATTTGAACATGCAGATTCCTGATTGAATCAAAGCATTAGAACCAATCTCCTACACCCTGTCTACTGAGTTCTTGGACTAAAGGCATCCTGGAGGCATGTGACACTACATATGTAAATACTCTACATGAGACAAAGATAATCTGGAATCTGTGATAACTTGCAAAATTCAGTAATAAACTTGTTATTTCCGTAAAATATGGTGAAGTCCTTGAACACCATAATCAGAAAGACCTGTTGCATGAGTATATCAATGAATGAATGTGAACTGGTAAGATGGCTACCACCAAGCTGTTGGCTGGAGTTTGGGCCCCAGGACCAACGTGCTATGAAAGGTGAGAAAAGACTTCTGACCTCCATACATTTATGCACATACACAGAATAAAAGCATAAGCAAAAAATAAACACATGAGCAGCCATGACTTAATGACTTCTAAAAGGTTCCCAACGTGTCTAAAGAAGGAATATTGTTCAAACTCAAGACATCTGAAATTCCTAGCACTGCAGTCACTGCCTGGACTAAGACAGGAAAAAGACTCAGGCTAGGAAGCAATGTATGCCATTCATAAAGAGACCCATAGCTGCCATTTGAGCGGGCTGAAAGACCAGCAGGTGCCACCTTATACGGGGAGAGGGAATCCTGGAGACAAGTGTCTCCATTACATAAGAGGGAATTGAGAGGCTTGGTTGCACTGGAATGAGAGCAACAAGGAGGAGACTCAGTGAGGTCAGAGAGAGAAGATGGGGGTTTAAAAAGGTGGTGTGAGGTTTGCAGGGCAGCCATCCATTAGAGGACTGTCACCCTCTGCTTTTGGGATAACCAAGGGTTAGTTAGAAGATGGAGAAATTGAGATGAAGTCCAATCCTACCCAAGTAGCAACCCAAAAAGGTTAAAGAGGTGAAGCTACTTGTCTGAGGGTACACAGCTGCTCTGTGGCTGGCTGCCCTCAGCTCAGTGGCTGCCATCTTGGCACAGTGCCTCTGAGGATGACAAGCTTCCAGCCTGTCTGGAGTAAGGACAGCCACAAGCACAAGCATTAATGCCAGGACTCAGAGCGGAGGTGCCTGACCTTGGTGTCCCAGGTGGAGGGTAGTGTCTTGCTGTCTACCCACCTCTTCCACACAGGTCTCAGGTCTGTCAGCAGAGCTGGCTCTGGAATGATGGTGACCCAGGAGAAGCTCTTGGAGGGCAGCCCAGAAAGGAAGGGGCAGAAGCAAGTCCTATTGACTTTCCAAAAGACCACAAGGTCCCCTGACTGTCTTGGAACTTACCATGAACCAGGCTGGCCTAGAACCTTCAGAGATCTACTGGTCTCTGCCTCTGATTAAAGGCACATGCCAGCACAACCAGCCAATGTGTTTGTTTCTTATAACTAATCCAAAAAAATTTGTTTCTAGGGGCCAGCAAAACAGCACTTGTTGCCAACCTTAATCCAAATTCTATCCCTGAGACCCACACGATGGAAAAAGAGAACCACCTCTTACAAGGTGTTTTCTGACATCTACGTAAGTGCTGTGGTGCTTGTGTGCATGCCCGTGGACACACACACACACACACACACACACACACACACACACACACAGTGACCTCAACTCCTTTTTTCTTCCAGTCCTACTCATCTTTATCTTCTTCCCAGCAATTATCCTCTCTGCCGATTATTCTGCTTAGCTGGGTGGGACAGGCTCCTTGGACCCTCGGGGGCTCTCTCCGCCCACCATGCTTTTCCTGTCGGGTGTTGAGATTGTCGCCTCCATCTTTGCCTCCCTTGACTCAACTTGGTGCTGATCCCTGGCCCACACCTCACCGTTGGAGAGTGGTGAGTTTTACTTTCTACTCTGTTTGCAGGATGACACACAGAGAGGGAACCAAACAACCTTTCAGGATTGACAGAATGGACAAGCGGTTGTTGTTAGAAGGTACAGGCCAACTGGAAAGTGACAATCAAGGCTTTCAGGAATGCAGTCCTGGAAGGATTCTGGACTAGATAAAAATGCCCACGGACTCCGATTCAGACTGATTATGGTTATTAACTCCAGCTCTTCATTTTGATTTAAAATTTTATTACATGAAAAGAAAATACTCCACAAAACAAACCAATAAAACCATTTAAAACTGAAATGAACTCAGTGACAGATTATTAAGGTTCTAGCTCTGCCCCCAAACCACCATACATTAAAAAATCCAAAAGAAATAGAAATACCAGCTTCAAAAATAGTTATCCAAAAAGTAAGGCATCCACTTAAAAAAAAAAAAGAGAGAGAGAGAGAATAAGTCAAGGAGGGGCAGGTACAGGCTGAAGGAATGAGAGGAAAGGGGTAGATGGGTGGTCCCTGGCCCCCCAGAGGTCCCACAGCCTGCCTGGACTGTATTCTGAAGGGCCATAATTCAGCCCAAACCCAGCCTCTCACCAGTTAGGGGTAGGGTGAGCTAGGTGGGAAGTTGGGAGACCTGTTGGCAGGGGCCAGGAAAAGGCTCCTGGGTATTCCAGTTTGGGTAGATGGAACTGGGGTTAGGGTTCTGCCTTATGATCAAAGGATCCTGTCCTAAGCACAGCAGGTGTGGAGGCTGCCAGGAGAAGGCAAACACTGTCACCATCCTGTAGAGCACAGGCCAGCAGCTCTCCTGGAAGGGGCTTTTCTGGGGTCTCCAAAGTGAGTGCATTCTGTCATCTTGTCCCAGATGGAATGGAAGAATGGTGGTGGGGTTGTTTGATTTGGGGGAGGGGAGAGGAACTAGCCTTCAGAAAACATTCTCCCCGCTCCACCAACAATGTGGTCTCCCCAGGGTGAGAGATGAGCACCTCTGGGAAGGGGGAAAGCACCCTTCCTTCCAGGGAAGGATTTAACATCAGGCCTGTCCTGAAGGTCAGAAACAGGGAGCATTTTAGGCCCAGTTCTTGGATGGGAGATGACTTAAGGCTAAGGTTTGACTCTAATTTCAGGCCTGAAGGACTTGGGAATCCTTTATACAAAGGTCCAGGGGAGGAAAGGATGAGAAAGGCAGGCACAGCTGTGGGTGGGAAGAACTGCCAGGGTAAGAGGGTTACTACTCTTTCACACAGGGGTACGGGGAGGAGCTGAGTCACTTTGCCCTTAAGAAAGAGACGTCTATTAGACTGAATATAAGAAGTCTTTCTGGCTTCAGGGAGCTTTGGCACCACAAGGGGACAGGAGGCAGGGGCAGGGGTGGGGCAGGGCTTGGCTTCTGCAGTCTGAGCCTTCCCCTATATAGTCCACAAGCCTGGCTTAGAGCTGGGGGTGGGACAGTCCTCCTTCTTGGTCCTTAGCTCAGTGGGGAGGAGGCATCCTGAAAGGGGATTTTCTGGGTAGTGGGTGGAGGCTGGGCAGTGGAGTTGTGGTAGTACAGAGTGGAGAAGGCAGAGAAGTGAACCCTCTGCCTTTTGGTTCCCTGGTGAATGAAGCCACATCTGAGTCTCTCGGCTGACTGTTAATGGTGACAATCTGAGGTGTCTTCCCCAGCTAACTCACTGGGGCTGCTACCTTTTTTCCAATGGAAGTTTCACCTGGGCTCAAGGTTAGGGAGAAGAAATAGTAGTGAACCCAGGTTTCTTAGAGGCACCTAAGGGGCATGGGCCCAGGAGGAAGGGCCCTGTAGGGTACCAATGGCACCTCCACTCTCCTCTAAACCTTAGGGTGTGTGCAGGCCCCAGTGCACTGACCTTGACTGTGGGCGTGGTGCTAGAAGTAGGTTCTTTGGGTACAAAGGTCAGGGTCTTTGTTTAGAATGTCTCACTGTGGACACCCAGGTCTGGCCCCTGCCTTACAGAAATGTGTGTGTGTGTGTGTGTGTGTGTGTGTGTGTTGGGGGGACCTAGGCAGGGACACAGGGCAGAAAGGATGAGGGGAGAAAGCCAGTTAAAGGCTGGCAGTCTTCAGGACTGCTCCTCCGAGTCTGGGTCCTTGACAGGAGTCGGCTGGAAGATGGGCTTGTGCTGTTCCTCTACGTCATCAACTGTTTCCTCAGTCCCTGAGTCCCCCTCCTGGGGATACACGACCACACACATCTTCTGACTCACTAGGGTTAGGGACTCTGTGGAAGGAAACAATACAGAAGCTGGGTCAGTGGTAGGGTGCTGTCAGCCCCACCAATCGGGCCCTACTCTGACCTGTTCTTCTGGCTCAGCTTTTACCTCAGATTAGCAAGTGACTTTTGGAGACCAGCTTGTCCATATCCTGCATTATCTGAGGGCTGCCTCTTGTTCACTCAGGCTCTAGCCTTGCACTTTCTCTGTGCCCACTGACTGCCTGCCTCCAATTCCAGAGTCTATCCTGGTCTCCAGCTAACCTTATAGTGGTTCCTGATGGCTAGCTGGTAGGTTGCCTGAGGTCTGTGTAGAGAGGCCAGCTGGTCTTCTCTCCCTAGAGGTCTTTGGAAGACACCTGTCATTCCTGGCCCTGAATTGTGAGCCCCCAAGTAAGGGGGAACCTTGGCTTCCTGAGTCTGGTATGACTCCCCAGTCAGACTGCTACATGTACCTTCCCAAGAAGACCTCTTCTTGGTCACTACTTACCAATGAAGTCATTGAAACACTTGGGTTTGTGTTGCCAGTAGACTCCCAGGAAGTAGACAGGAACTCCTGTCAGCATGATGGCCAGGCCAATGCCACACACTACTGGCTCTGACCATAGGCTGAAGATCAGCAGGAAGGCCCAGAACAGCAAGTAGATGATGGGAAACAGCAGGCTGACCTGTAGAGCACAGAAGCAGTGTGAGTTATGTGGCTCTTAGCATCCATCAGGAGGAGGGCTCCCTCTTCTTCACCCTCTTCCTTGAGGGAAATGGCTGAGCTACATCCAGCTCTGTGTCCGACACTTCAGGCCCCTATAGATGCTGCATCAGCAGATGTTGGTGAAATTGGGCAATGGGAAAGGGAAGTAAGGATCTTTATTGTTCATGCCCTTCCTAGGTGAGGTCAGATAAGACCTCCTGAGTCATGTAAATGCCTATGGCAGCAGAGAAGGCCAGGGGCTGGGCATCTGGTTAGGATATTACAGCACACTTGCAGGGATCCTTGGGGGATGAGAGGGAGGAAGGAGATGACCTGGATCTGGTTGGATCTGTCTTCACACCCACGCCCGGGCCAGGCCTCATCTGAATACACCATGGCGATTCTCAGCCCCCACACTAGGATCAGCCTCAATTAAGTCTCTCAAGCAATTGGAGGAGGGAAAACTGCTTGGTCCCGAGAGACCAGGAAAGCCAAAAGGGAATAAGGCAGGCTAGGGCCTGGGCTGCATCTTGTTCAGAAGGAAACATCAACTACACAGGCATGGCTTCTTGCTGACCACATGTGTTGGGTACCTTAGATGCTTCCTGATGTAGTGGCAGCTGCGTCAGCTGCCTACCTCCCTTCCTACCTCAGAGGGAGATGAGTTTATCTAGCTCCCCTTCCCTCCAGGAGGTATTTTAGGAGTGGGAGAAAGTGACAGTGATAATGTCAGAGGGGAACTGAGAGATCAGAGGCATATATCTTGTTCTGAGCAATTGAAGAACCAATAATAATCAGTTTTTTGTTTGTTCATTGAACCTGTATTTAGTCTTGGGACTTTGAAAAGCAAGCACTGTTGGAATAGGCTGGAAAGCTTCAAGAAAGATGTTGAGGTTTGGTCTGTTGCTATGTACTGTAATTCTAAACAAACACTGGCCCCCAAGGTCTGGTTGCCCCCTTGGATGAGGAAGTCTTCACACATATCAAGTGATACTATGTAACCTTCCTCCTTAATTTAAAACTATTGGTTGAAAAAAGATGCCTATAGCCTATAGCTGAGCAGAAGAGAGGTAGGCATGGTTTTGGTTCCTGGGCCTGAGGCAAGACCATGGGGGAGAAGAAAGAGAAGAAGGTGGAGAGAGGAGAAGATGCCTTGCAGTAGGTGAGTCATGAAAACGTAGCCATGAAGGCTGGGCAATTGGAATTAAGAGAGGCCCAGGTAGAACATGACAAGTTATAACTCGGGATTATTTATAGGGAAGTAGATACTAATAGCTTAGAGGGTAGATACCTGCCCAGCTCTAGTGCGTTAAAGGCTTATCATAAATATAAAAGTTTTGTGTCTTTAATCTGAGAATTGAATGATTAATCCCTAATTGAGATTCAATATTTATGACTACATATTGGTGCCCAACACGGGACTCAAGCCCACTACCCTGACATTAAGAGTCTCATGCTCTACCAACTGAGGAGGTACTTGAGACCCATCTTGCCAGTGACTAGAATTCCTATGCGCAGACAGGAGACTCACTTTGGGATAGAGGCATAGTATAGTGAATCTAGATGTTGGAGGAACAGGGCAGGTAAGAGAATCCTGAAAACCACCTATATTGTGCAATTTAGGAGTGAAGAAAGGAAATAATTGTCCCTGTACACATGGCCAAGAGCCATGGTGGTTCAGTCTGCACCGCAGCTAGATGTGATAGAGAAAGGGAAGGACTTCCAAGGCAGATCCTCTTACCTTGATGGGGCGGGGGATATCAGGCTTCTTCCAGCGAAGGACTATCTGCCCTGCAACTGTAACTCCGTAGAAGAGGTAGTTGATGAAGCCCACATAGTTGATGAGTGTGTACATGTCACTGGTGACCAGCATCAGCAGGGTAGAGAGGCACTGTCGAGGTGAAGGAGAAGGAAGGCATTGGGAGACTGGACTCCTCCAGATGTTCACAGGTTAGGGGCTATTCTTCCCCTCCAGGCCAGGTGTGCTATTTTATAGTGGACATCTCAAGAGGAGGGCTCTCAGCCACCTTGAGCAGACCAGGATGGACTATACCTTTACTGCCAGGAACTTCTTTCTGACTTTTTGGAGACAAGGTCTCTCTATGTAGCTCTGGCTGTCCTAGAACCTGCTATATAAACCAGGCTGGCCTCAAATTCACAGAGATCCAGCTGCCTCTGCTTCCCGGGTGCAGGGATTAAAGGCCTGTGCTACCACATCTGGCTAGAACTGCTTTCTTATTATGGGGATAAAATGTGGGTATGTAACTGCTGTTCCGGTATGGGAGTAATCGTTCAGAGTGGATACCTGGGTTGGCCATGCTGGTATTAGCTGGCCCTGGGCATCTCTCATCTCGCCATATTTCACTTTTGATTATGGCTCAAGCTAACTTACTTCTTTTCATCCTTTTGACCCTCAGGTAGATTGTTAACTGATAAATAAAGCCTTGTTCTTCTCGTCATCATTTTCTCTCGGCTGAGTGATCTACTTTATTTTTCCCTTTAAAAAATAAGTAAACATTAACATAGGCAGGTCGGTTTTTTTTTTTTTAACATTCTACAAATACAAACTTGGCTGAGTGATCTGCTTTATTTTTCCCTTTAAAAAATGAGTAAACACTAACATAGGCAGGTCGGTTTTTTTTTTTTTTTAACGTTCTACAAATACAAACTCATTTAAGCCTGTAACAGTGCTATGAGGTTTTCTCAATGGAAGTCACTTTCCAACTTCAAAATCATCTCTGTGGTGCTCTCGGGGTGAGCTACGCCCTTCCACCCCCATAGTCTGTGGAGGTCAGTGAACGCAAGGTTTAGTCCTCCCATGAGATCTGATGGCGACCAGGTCAGATTCTCCCTGTCTTTGCCTTGCAGCGGTAGTATCGCAACTCAGAGCTGAGAAAAGCCAGGTGACTCATGGAAAATACTGTCTCCTTCTATTGCTTCTGCAACTACCCAATCAAGATGACCTTCATGCTGCACCTGAACACTCTGGAATTCTCCCAGTGAGCTCTGTTACCTTGACTTCTGATCGCCTCTCTTGGGGAATCAAAGTAATTTTTGTTGTTGTTGTTGTTTTGAGACAGGGTCGCTCTACTTAGCCTAGGCTGGCCTAGGACTTACTAAGTAGCTGGCTTCAAACTCAGAGATCTGCCTGCCTCTGCCTCCTGAGTGCTGGGATGAAAGGTGTGTGCCACCATTTCTGGTTCAACATAATTTTTAATGTTTTATTCAAGATTCAGAAAGAAAATAAAACTAATTTTAAAAAAATTAACGAGGACAAGTCTTTGTTCCTTCTTTCAACCCTCTAAGTCAGTGATTCTCAACCTTCCCAATGCCACAACCCTTTAATACAGTTCCTCATGTTGTGGTGATACCCAACCATAAAATTATCTTGTTGTAGGCTGTGGAGATGGCTCAGCAGTTAAGACTGTTCTTTCAGAGGACCTGAGTTCAATTCCCAGCACCTTCATAGCAGCTAAGAATTGCCTGTGACTCCAGTCCCAGGAGTCCCAACATCCTCACACTGGCATACACGCAGGTAAAACATCAAATGCACAGGAAATAAAAATGAATAAATTACTAAAAATTATTTGTTGCTACTTCATAACTGTAATTTGCTACTGTTATGAATAGTAATGCAAATATCTGATATTCAGGATATCTGATCTGCCACCCCGTTGGGGGTCACGACCCACAGGTTGAGAACCACTGTTCTAAAAGCTTCTGCTATTTTAAAAAGCCCAGTCCTTCCCTGTTCAAAGCTGCCTTTTTTCCACCTTCAGTTTATGACTTTTCCCCTGTCTGTGTTTCTTATCAGGTATACCCTGAACTAGAATTATTTTGATGGCATTTTCCGAGAGGCTGACAGAGTACCCTGGGCAGGAAGGTGGTGGGGTTGGGGGAAGAGTAAGCTGTGCAGTGACAGGCGGAGGCTCAGGACTGTGCCCATGGTAGCAGGTGCCAGTAAGCCCAGGGGCAGAGCTTGATTTTAGGAGGCTTTGGCATTCCAAGTCTTTTCAGTCTGAGCCAACAGGATAGGAGGAGAAGAATGAGTCAGCCTGAGCGTTGTAGGTGTTTGAGACTCAGAATCTTTCCTAATTATATCCCTCGACATTCATAAAGCCAGTGGCCACATGCGCTAACTTAGCTAGGGCCTGATGAAATGCAGAGCCAGATGGGAAGGGTGGCAGATATGTGTGTGCAGATAGTGTGACTCCCAACCGAGACTAAGCACAAAGCGAAGGAAGGATCTGTGCAAGGCTGGAAGCAGTGGGGGCAGGGCGGGGGAGACCCCTTACTGTGAAGAGCAGGGCTGGGATTGGGGTGCAGCGCTTCACGTGGATCATGGCCAACACGCTGGGAAGGTGGCCTTCTCTGGCTCCAGCAAAGAACAGCCTGGTAGGGAGAGAAGTCGGTCAGCCTGGGATAGCCTGCAAACCACTAAGCCAAGCGTCCCTCACTGTGCCCTCCTTTGGCCCACACAGCAGCCCCCTCCACTGGTCAGGAACCTGCCTTTGTGTGATGCTTTCTAGCCCTACATTCACAAATGCAGGCACAGGCAAACCAGAGGCAGCCAATGGACAGACAGGTGCATAGATCGGGGCGCGTGAAGACTGACAGTATGCTGTAGCTGGCTCAGGTCACTGTCGTGTCACTCTGAATCACACCCCACCTCCCACCCCACCCCATGTCCACAAAGCTACAGGAACAGCTTCTCTGCCCTTATTTTTTTGTTTTTGGTTCTTTGAGACACATTCTCCTGCAGCCCATGTGGCCCTGAACTTCTCTGTGGCCAAGATGGGCCTTGATTCCTGCTCCTCCTGCCTCTATTTCCTTAATATAGGAGTTATGGTCCACCCCACTGCCTGGCTCCATTTCTCCTTTACATAAGAAACTTCTTGTCCTTAAGGGTTATTGATTTCCTGGCACACAGCTCTGAGCCACCTGTACAATGCTGTAACAGCATTCTTATCATATCCAGAGACTAGGGAGAACGGAGAGAGGCCATGGGCTGGAAAAACACAGGTGGGAACCTTTGAGGGACACTGAGAAGTTCTGGGTGGTAGCTTCTTGGGTGTCCATAACTCACAACTTCTCAATCACATTTGAAATTTGTGCATTTTACTGTATATACACTGTGTCTAAAATTTATACCCTTAGAAATACTTATTCTATCCCCAAGAAGCCTTCTTAAGAAAACAAAAACTTTAATAGAGAGGCGTTGAAAGGTACATATACACACACAAAAAGGCTCTGGCAGGAGCAGAGCTACAAGTGTTCTAAATGCTTAAAATGATGACATTGGTTAAAGAAATTAGGATATGTCTATAAGATGGAAAATGCTGAAGTAAAAAAACATCATCATTTTTAGACTTTTTATTTCATGTGTATGGGTGTTTGTCTGAATGTATGTCTGTGTACCATGTGTGAACAGTGTTGGTGAAGGCCAGAAGAGTCAGATCGTTACAGATGGTTGAGCCGCCGTGTGGGTGCTGGGAGTTGAATCTGGGCCATCTCTCCAGCCCTCAAAATCATGTTTCTGAAGAAAATGATTATGTGAGAACATGCTCACAATACAACATCAAACAAAAATGCAGACCATAAACTAAGCTGGGCATGGTAGCACACGCCTGAGAACCCAGCACTCAGAGCCTGATGGAGGGGATTTCCTATGTGAGGCCAGCCTTATATGAGACCCTGGCTCACAAATATATGAGGCCTGGCTCAGTGGTTCAGAGTACTTGTTGCTCTTGCAGAGGAACTGGGTTCAATTCCCAGGACCCACATGGTGGCTCACAACTATTTGCAATTCCAGTTGAAGGGGGACCTGACTCTCTCTTCCCACTCTGTGGGTGCCAAGCACACACAAGGTTCATAGACATACATGGAGGTAAATTCATACACATTAAAAAGTGATTTTTAAAAGTCTAAAAAATGGGGGTAGTATACACCCTTAGGAGAGAAGGAGATCGTGGGGAAGACAGCGAGAGACCCAGACACACAGAAAGAGCAACATTGAAAGCAGCCCCTTCCTTCTTTTCTCTTTATGCCTCTCTCAAACAAAACAAACAAAACAAAACAAAATCCAAAAAATCCACCACCAACAAAAATAATTCTGTAACTGCTAGCAGTATTACATATTAGTGTTAATAATGTTTTCTTTAAAATGTTTAACTTCATTTGTGTATTTACATATTTGTTTGTGTGTGTGTGTATGTGCTATCTGTGACATACTCGTGGAGGTCAAAAGATAACTCGTGTGAGCCAGTTCCCTTCTGCCACCGTGTGAATTGGGCTCCTGAGGTCAAATGCAGATCACCTTTACCTGCTGAGCCACCAAATGGATGAGAGGAAAGTGACAGCGTGACAGTGCACAGGCTTTTGCTATCTGTAGCCCAGGCTGGCCTGGAAGTCTCAGCCTTCTTGGTCTAGCCTTCTGAGGACTGAGATGGGAGGTATATGCTCCCACGCCTGGCCTAAGAGAACTTGCTTTGTAGATATGGGAATGCGGTAACGGCCGCAGCTCAGCAGTGCGGGAGGACGCTGCGACTCCAAGTACTCATAAGCAGTGTCACCATGAGCCACTCAGGCCAGCCTCCCTGGTTTCATGCAGACACATGCAGCCCCTTTCTTCTTCATGCTAAGGTCCTTTCCAGCCAGCACAGCTTCATGCACTAGAGCCTGGGGGGACTCTGTGGGCTTCTTCATGCACATAGTCAGGCTCTCATGCATGTCCTCCACATACACCCAGGACCAAGTATAGCTATCCAGGTCGAACAGCCCCATGTCACAAGAAACAGTCCCAACTAGTGGACAATGGACAATATGATGGCGCTAAGACACACACACACACACACACACACACGCACGCACACACGCATGCACACATGCACACACACACACACACACCCAGCCTGCACAGCAAGGACCATCTGGTTCAAATTTGGGGACAAAAAATAATGAAAGAAAGGAAGGACAGAAGAGAGTAGTAGGTGAGTTGAGGTGGCTTGGAGGGGAGGCCACACCCCTGGCATCTCCTGCATGCACACATAACTATGCTGCATGCACGCAGACCACTCTGTGGCCTGCCTGAGGGACAAACCCCAAACTAAAGTGACTGTAGCCAGCCACTCTCCTCCAACAGATCTCAGGGAGTCTCATGGGTCAAGGTTCTTCACCGCTTGCCCTCTGCTAGGGCCTCCAGGTGGCCACGGCTCCTGTGTAACACGCACACGAGGTTGCTACGGGTGAGTGTATGTTCTCCTCTGTCATAGGTGACACCCACACTCCCTCTTGACTGCTCTGGATCCTGGGAACATGGCAGTCTTTTTCATCTCACTGGAATTTCTCTGTGATGTGTCTGGTGGCATGGGAAAACAGATTCGTCCTTTGAATAGGACCGGGCTTCTAGGGCACAGAAACCCTATGGGCCATACAAATGGTAACCTTTCCACATCCAGAAGTCCATTCTATAGATGGCAGGAAGGGACATAAAGGAAGGGCTTGATCCCTGGGTAGATGGGACAAGGCTCCAGGGCCAACTCATACTTCTGGCTTCCCAAGGAATTCGAGTTGGAGTTGTGGCTACTGGCTCTCGCACTGACAAAAGTTTCCATTCTATTCCTCCCTTCTTAAGCCTGTGGCCTCCCATAGTAGCTGTCCCTTTTTTTCTCTCTCTCTTTCTCTCTCTCTCTTTCTCTCTTTCTTTCTTTCTTTCTTTCTTCTTCTTCTTCTTCTTTTTTTTTTTTTTTGGTTTTTTGAGACAGGGTTTCTCTGTGTAGCCCTAGCTGTCCTGGAACACACTCTGTAGACCAGGCTGGCCTCAAACTCAGAAATTCACCTGCCTCTGCCTCCCAAGTGCTGGAATTGAAGGCATGTGCCACTACTGCCCGGCATTAGCTGCCTCTTGAGTAGAAAGTAGTCCTGCCTTCTCAGGACACTCAAAGGGATCTCTCCCAGGTAGAGTCTGGCTCCAGACATTCATGAGAGGCCAGAGCTAGAGGTTTCAGGCACAAGAATCCTTCTTGGTTTCTTTCAAGTAGGGTCTCTCTCTGGCTGGTAGTAGCCCGTGTCCACACAAGGGGGAAAAGGGACTTTAGGAATGTAGCCAAGATACTATCCTACTGCCAACCATAGCTCTGTTTCTTCCAAAGCAAGGTGGGCTTCCTTCCATGCCCGGTATCATAGGTCACCCCAAAAGCAGCAAGGTTCTCCTTAGCACCCACACTGACATGCATACGCCCACAAAGCCACCACTCAGGAGGTTGCACAGAACCCTGCTGACAGACAAGTCCATCAGATACACACAGAGCAATGTGGACAGAAAAGTGGCCCGGAAGGCAAGCACTCACCGGGAGGAGGTGAAGAGGGAGCCGTTGACTCCACCGAATGTGGACAGGGCAACAGAAATGGGCATGATCCAGGCCATGACCCCGAGGAGCTTCTCTCCAAAAGTCTGGGAGAGAAAACAAGAAATGAGTGGAGACAAAGAGGTGAAACCCCCATTCCAGTCTGTTCTTCACTTTCGGAGTGCCTGTCTCCCATCTACCCTGCTGATTCTCTCTGGTTAATCTTGAGAGCCTGGGCCTAGACTACTATGCCACAGGGACAGCTACACATCAAACACACATGCTGTAGGTTAACTCGCTGAGGGGGCAGCATATGGTGGTGATAACAGTCATGAGCTAACAGTTATCCTTGCTTATGAATGAAGAAACCGAGGCACTTAGTGACCTATAGCTTACCTCAGACTGTACAGTAGGGGAAATGGGGGGGTCAGGAGGGGAAGCCAGGTGCTGTAAGTCCACCTTGTACACACTACAGATGTCTCTACACAGGGAGATTCATGGACTTGTAGTCAGATTCAGATACTACTCCTTCCTTCAACAAGTCTTATCAATAAGGCTTATTTATGCTTTTCAGTGCTAGGATCAAGCCTGGAGTCTTGCTTGCCTGAGGCACATGCTCTGCCACTGAGCTATTGTCTCAGTCCTGGGTTTGTTACTGTCAGGCTTTAGTTTCCCATGTATAAAATAGAAATGAACCCTAGTCAGACTTTCTAAATTCACAGAAGCAGATTGTGATGGTAGGAAAATAAGGACTGGCTATTTCTTTTTCTTTTGCTTTTGACATAGGTCTTCTTTGTGTAGCCCTGGCTGTCCTGGAACTTACTTTGTAGACCAGGCTGGCCCCAACTCAGAGATCTGCATCTGCTTGCCTGTCTCCTGGGTGCTGGGATGAAAGGCATGTGCCACCACCGCTCAAAACAACTGGCTATTTCTTTAGCTGAGAAAGAAGTGGCTGCGAATTTATGGATGAGACTTCACATGCATATACATGTATGTATATAGTTTAGGGACAAGCCCTTTCTAGACTCTCTGAGTCATGCTTATAGCACAAGCCTGGGGAGGTGATGTGTAGAACAGATGTCCTGCTATGCCTGGAGGCTGCTGGTTTTAGGAGGAGGTGGCCACAGGACATGGCAGGGCATATTTATTTTCAAAGATGAGACATGTCATGATGGTGTTTGGTCTGAGGTGAAGGTACAGTACGGCTCCCAGGTCTCAGGTAGCAGGTGTTCTGTGATCTCCTTGGCCAAAGGGCATGAATCACTCTGATTTCTAAACCATTTACTGGCATGTCTGTGTGTGTGTGTGTGTATCTATGTGTATTCATATGCATGTGTAGGTGTGTCTATGTGTATGTGTGTGCATGTGTGTGTGGTGTCTATGTGTGCATATGTATGTGTGGATGGAACACAGGGCTTTGCACTTTACTACAGAATCACATCCTTGGCTCTTCAATACCCAACTTTTTCTGATGAGAGCAATCAGTTTGCCTGAGTTTGGATGATTCCCAGAGAAAGAAAAGAAGAACCAAGAGAATTAGTGTGTCTTGTACAGCACACGTTTCTGTGTGGACCAGTCTGTCTTACATAATCTGCAAGCTTACACAAGACAGTGAACTTGTCCTATAAAACATTGGATATTTTAATACCAAAGGCCATATAGACTCTGGCAACTCCCAGGCAGCCATGGTAGCTGGTTTTAACTAACCCAGCCATTAGTCTGCTCCTGGGCACTTGGAAGCTACCCTGCAGAGGACACTTGCAGATTTCAGCCTGAGGAGGTGGGATGACTTCCCATTCCATGAGGCCCTGGATCAGGGAAAAGCAAGTGGGCTAAACAGGCAGATCCACAGTGGCATTCTGGGTCAGGGACCCTGAGTGATTTCTTACCACAGCAACTGCATTTGAGGCCAGCAGCTCCTGGGGGGACATTGCAGTGACATATGCAACATTAGCAAAGACGTACACAAATGTGACCAGTGGGATGGAGATGAAGATGGCTCTGGGAAGGTTCCTGTAGAGGGAGAGGAGGTCAGAGGGAAGCCTGTACCAGGGATGTTCCGGAGAACTTCAGGAGCCTAGACTTGCAGTGTCTGAACTGTTCCTCTATTTGGGAGGTAGGTTTTCACTCAGGTGGGACAGGATACCTTAGAGGAAATGGAACAGTTTAGGCCTGGAAATATGTTTCACATGATTATCATCTCTTGACTCAGATCTGGACCATGCACCCTTCCTGCTGTCTTAAGATATAAGGCTGGGCCTGGCCCCAAACAGATAAAATGCCGAGACTTCCCAGGACAGCTCCTTCAATACAGTCACACTGTCCTGCACAGCTCTTGATTGTTCACTTGCCCTGGGACAGTCATAGGATCCTTCCCCTTCTCTTAACAAGGTGGATGGTAAATGCTTCAAATTCCTGGGATATCAGCTGTCGCCTCACAGTAGATCAGGACACGTCCTGGATAGCGGCAAGAAGTGACCCTTTTTCCAGAGGTGGATATCGTGTGGTCTAAGGGTGAACTGAAGAGCTAGACTCATTTGACTCACTTGTAAGGATCCACAAGCTCCTCAGTCACATAATTAAGGAAGTTCCAGCCTCCATAGGCAAAGGAGCCCTGGAGGAACGCCAGAGCGACGAGGCCGATGTCAGGTTCTTGGAAATTCTCAAACGCATTCTTTGGCTCCAGCCAAAAGAATTCTCCTGTGGACACAACAGGCAGGAGGCTGCTCAGAGAGAAAAGCCCAGACCCAGGAGCCCATGGCTACCCCCATGCATTGTCTTGACCTCCCCTGTGGTGATATGCTAGCTCCTTGTCTGTTCTTCAGTGAACCTACTGTGTGTGAGAAGGAAAGTAAGAGGACATCCAGGTCCAGGACCTCCCAGAACCTGGAATCTCGGAACCATGAGTCCAAACAGGGGCTCAGGCTCAAAGCACAGTTCAGAATGTCCTTTTCAAAAAGACAACATTATTTAGAAGGAAAGTTCATGTAAACAGGGAAGCTAGGGTCAATGGCAGTCTCTGGACTACTTTTCTTGATGTATTATTTGTGTTTCATGAAGAAAACATCAAGAACAACCAACACTCAAACCTAAGTTCTCATAGACCTCTAGCATTCTGTCAGTTCAAGTCTATCTTGTTTGCTTTGCCTATAGCCCATCACTTCCTAAGGGATATTTGATCTTCTTTTGGGTCCTTTGTTAAAAAAGATGCTGGGGTTGGGCTGGAGAGATGGCTCAGCAGTTCAGAGCACTTGCTGTACTTGCAGAGAGCATCCAGGTTCTATTCTCTGCACCCACATAGTAGGTGGCTCACAACCAGGTGATCCAATGCTCCCTTCTGACTTTACGGGTACTAGGTATACACATGGCACACATATATGTGCAGGCAAAACACACATATAAAATACATATAATACATATGAAATAGAATAACCCTTTTTTTTTTTTTTTTTTTTTTTTAGTTTCTGGGCTGAAGATGTAGCTTTATATTAGAGGGCTTGCTCAGCATGTGCAAAACCCTGGGTTTGAGTATATACACCCATACCACATATACCCACAGCTGCTGACTTAAATAAGGCCAGGCCGGGATAAGACAGAGTAATTGGCTATGCTATTTAGACAACCATAACCCAGCATTAGGATAAGAAATAAAGAGGTTTGTGTGATCAGGGGAAAGAACTGAGAACAGGTTAGGAAGGATTCATTATCTTTGAAAAGATAGCATAATGTGTCCTAAGCCTAAATTCCTGGAAACAATATGTCCATCCATCCATCCCCACCCCCTCCCAAGGGCTTAATTCCACTGATTAAAATGATCAAGGGGAGTATCTAGCACAGAGCTTGTGGGCAGGCAGGAGGTGTTCCTGTTTGTCATCTTATTTTCTCCAAGAGGCAGTGACACTGTGCAGAGCCCAGCAGTGCTGTGGGTCCCATGGAAACCGAATACAGATCAAATCCAGTGGGGAATGTTGGCAGAGGCATCAAGAATGTAGAGCTCTTTCCCCCAGAGATTATGAGCAATATTGAAATATATGAAATTCTTTTCTTCTGTTCTTCATTTTAAGATATTAACCAAGTACAAACAGAAAATGCAAGAAATGTCTTCCCTGGGGTTGTGGCAAAATAGCAACTGAGTATAGACATCCGGGGTCCTCGCTTAGCTGTATTAGTTCTGAAGAAAGTATAGAGAGACGGATGTTTGCAGAGTGGTCTATGGGAATGGAGGTGGACATCGCTAATCCTGAGGAAAGCATCATCTCATTCCCTTTGTCAAACAAGTGAACAACAGAAGCCAGTCAAAGTCACTACTCAGGAATCTCAGGATGAGTCCATGCAAGGGATGGAAAGTTGTGGGGAGCCCTGTGGTTCCCACATTTACCTTTGCATATCTGCACAACACCCATGATGATGATCAGAGCCAGGGCCAGGAGCTTCCCAGCTGTGAAGATATCTTGAACCCGGGTGGCCCATCGGACACTGGAGCAGTTGACCCATGTGAGCAGCACTGAAATGACAGTACCAGAGAGGCTCTCAGACGCTGCAGGACACCTGCTGCCCAGAGCACACTGTTCCGGCTTCCCAATCTCACACACACAGCCCCAGTGACCAGAAACTTTGGCTCGGTTAATAGGTTACAATGGGGATTACATGCCCCAAATTAGAGCTTGATCAGAGCACTCATTCCCTGTCCAGGGCTAGAGGCCAGGACTAAGCAGGGAAGTGTGGGCACTGACTCAGGAGCCTTATTCGTCATCAGGGTACAGAATGGACTTAGGATTCCAGTTACTATCGCTTCATGGTGAGCTCTGAGTCTCGAGTATAATCTTGGATATTGCCCTTCTGAAGCTGGTTCTGGGGCAACAGAGGGTTAGCGACCCCTGTCACTTAGGTTTATTAAAGTATAAAATTCACCTTAAAGCAACAAGGAACAACAACAAAACCCTTTGTCTCCTGCCTCAGCTTCCTCTTGAAGGGTCTGAATCACAGGCTAGTGCCACCCCATCCACGTCAAAGCTCACCTTTTAAAAGAGCACATTTTGATGAGATTTGGCAGATGAACTGTTAATCATCACTGATATTCCTGACATTCTAAAGAACCGTGCCTCTGTGTTCTGCTCCTTTGTACCCATGCATCCTCTACCCCTGTTACTGGTAACCACTAATTTGATTTTTGTTCCTATAAATTGTGTCTTCTTCAAAATGTCACACAAATAGAATTACAGGCTTTTGGATCTGCCTTCTTCCACGAAACACAATGCTTTCAGATCTATGTATTTTGTTACATATTAACAGTTGGGTTTCATGGTTAGATACTACTCATTCCATTATACAGATACAAGCCTTCCTTTTCCTTTCTGATGGATATGCAGGTCCTGCCAGTTTGGGGTTATTATACATCTAGATACATACAAAGAATCTCAGTATGGGGTCCAGGCCTGCAATCCCAACAGCAGATGATGCATAAGAATTGCTGAGACTTCAAGGTCAGCATGGGTCACACAATGAATTCTGGTCTAGCCTAGACTATACTATAACACCCTGCCTCAAAAACCCAAACTCTATCAATGAACAACCTCTCCAACACCCTCAAACTTTCAAAGAGCTGGAAAATTGTAGAAAATATTCATTTTTAAAATATATATAGAAGAATAGAATTTTAACCAATCAGAAAGGCAAATTTTCGGGATCTATCATCTTTCTGACTAAAAATTAGAAAGCAGTAGAGACAAAAGGTTGAGACATTTCCCCATACTGTGATGAAAATGTTAACACATGAAAATAGAAGTCTGAGAGCTCTAAGACTTGTATACAATGTGTCAAGGTTGTCCTCTTTCCTCAAAATAGCACCAGTAATCACAGTTAAAGGGCTTAAAAACCATTACAACAATATTTCTGAAATGCAGCTTTCCTCTTCTCCAGTGATGCCCCTAAAAAGACAATGTATCATGGGGCAAAAAGGCTTTAAAGTTTCCAGAAGATTCAGATTTTTTGGTATAGTTTCTCCATCATTCTTAGATAAGGGAAGATAATGCACTTCTGGCCCTGGCTTCTCATGAAGAACTTCTTCTCATGAAGAAGGTGATCATACTTATCTGGAGACCTGGTCTGGTGGAAGTGGGGGACGTGTTCATCATTTGGAGAATGGTTTCCCTGAGCTCCCTCATTCATGTCCCTTACACTTGGAAGAGAGGCCTCAGAAAAGTCAACCATCTTTTCAGATGGTTTTTCAAGGTGGGGAGCATCCTTAGTAAGAGCAGCTGAGAGTCAGAGGTGCCACTGCAAGCTCCTCACAACAACACAACAACAACAACAACAAGACATTTGCCTCTAAATCCTTTTTATTATTTTGATTTAAGTTTATGTGTATGTGTCCATCTATGTGTGTCTATGTTATTGGTGTGTGGGTATTTCTGTAGACCAGATTAAAGCCATGAGGTCTCCCGGAATGATTTTAAGGTGGTTTCGAACTACCCAGAGGTGGTCAGGAACCAAACCTTGCTCCTCTGGAAAAGAAGCAAATGCTAGCTGCTGAGCCATTTCTTCAGCCCTTATATCTTATTAATTAAAAAAAAAAACTTTATTTTAGCCAGGTGTGGTAGTGCACCCCTTCAATCCCAGCGTTTGGGAATCAGAGGCAGAGGAGATCTCTTTGAATTCAAGGCCACCCCAGTCTGCATAGCCTGTTTGGTTTTTTTTCTTTAAAAAATCAAAATGAAAAAAAAACCCTTTCTTTTATTACTATTCTATGTGTGGGACATGGCCCCACGTCATGTGCCATGTGCAGAGGTCAGAGGACAGCTCTGAGGATTGGTTCTCCCCTTCCAGCTCTGAGGACTGAACTCCAGTCATCTGGTTTGTGTGGCAAGAGCTGGACCTGCTGAGCTATCTCTTGAGTAACCTCAGCATCCCTCCAAGTCTTTGAGTAGAGTTTTTATTTCTTGTGAGTAAATAACCAGGGATAGGATTCTGGACATATGCACACATAAACACACATTTAGTTTTAGCAGGAAGTGTTGTGTGTTTTTCAGTGATGAAGGACAGTAAGTTCTCAGGTGCCTGCCTGCTCGCCAGCTACTTGTCTATGTTCTTGGTGGGACCGGGTGGGGGTGCCTCCAGCTCTGCTCCCTTACCTGGGAGTCACAGCACTTTCAACAATGTGAAATCTGCCTGGCTGGCCAAGTGTACAGAGACCTAATGCTAGGTGGGCTTCACAGCTACTGTCTAGACAACTTTCGGGAGCTATGGCTTGCAAGAACTTTCTCTCTCTCTCTCTCCCTCTCTCTCTTTCTCTCCCTCTTTCTCTCTCTCTTTCTTTTTTGCATTATTTAATTTTTGTTTGTTCTTGTTTTTAGACTAGAATTCACTATGTAGATCAGGCTAGCCTTGAATTTACAGATACCTGCCTGCCTCTGCCTCCAGAGTGCTGGGTTTAAAAGTGTGCACAACCATGCCTGGCAAAAAGCATGAATCTTTTTTTTTTTTTTTTTAAAGATTTATTTATTTCATTTATATGAGTACACTGTAGCTGTCTTCAGACACACCAGAAGAGGGCATCAAATCTCATTACAGATGGTTGTGAGCCACCATGTGGTTGCTGGGATTTGAACTCAGGACCTCTAGAAAAGCAGTCAGTGCTCTTAACCACTGAGCCATCTCTCCAGCCCCCAAAAAGCATGAATCTTAAAAGCATGAATCTTACGAAGTACTTGAGAACAAAGGGGGAAATTTTTGCTTGACTTTCCTTTTCCTGAAACAGTGATCAGGATACTCTCTAGTGCTCAAAGGGGACACACAACACCATAAAAGCACCAACTGCCTCTATCTTTCACACCTCCCATGGGCTCTAACTCCACTTGAATGGCTAAGTTACAGCAACACCTTATCCTTAAATGGACTCCTGTTTTCCAAGTGTTTCCCAACCTCCCTGGACCCTGAGGACATGTCTTCAGGGCAGGAAGGTCCTGCATTACCAGCTCTCTGCGATCCTCTTCCCTGCATTGCTCTGCACTGGCAAACTCTTCCCACCTTTCCAGACCTACCTGTTCCACGAAGCTTTGTAATTTTATTGATTCCCAGAAATTTGCCTGCGAGGGAAGCTTTATCAGTCACATTTTATAGACCAGGTACAAAGTTTGTCCTTGGAACAGTCTCAGACCGTTTTGCTTATACCTCATTGTGATACCTGTTCACATTCAAGTTACCTAAGGCAGGTGGACTGCTCTGAGTTCAAGACTACCCTAGTGTACATATCAAGTACTGGGTTAACCAGGGCTGTACATTAAAATCCAATCTTTTAAAAATATATATATTCTTATATATTTATATTAAAAATTTCTTCTTTCTTTTTTCTTCTCATGCCTTTAGCTCCCAACCATATCATCGGTGCCTACTAATAGCAGAAGCACAACAAATATTTAATAATGGAAGAACATGCCATAGTCCATTAGTTCTGCAGTTTCAGTCTGCACTCCACAGTGCACACCACTCTCCCCTGTTCCCTTAGAATTTCATTAACTGTGGAGACAATCCCTAGCTGTTTTCACAGAGTGGAAAGAGTAACGGGAAGTTTGACTTTTGAGAGTAGAAACTCCTGATTCCCCATGCAAAAGTGATTAGCCAAACCGCTATCATAGCAGAGGAATCAAAACATGTTGCTGGAAGAGGGATTTTAAGTGCCTGAACAGGGAGAACATTTTGTAAATACTAGAATGTTCCAGATGGACAGAGATCTTGATAAATACGCATTTAGTTATCTTACTCAATTCAATAAGGACTTTAGGGTCACGTGCCTGGTGATAATCCAACCCAAGTCACTAAACAACTTGGCAGTGACCTCGTCTTCTCCCCAGGGCCCTGAGACACACGCTGGGTACAGGGCCAGGTGTCCTATACCCAGAGATCCAGGAAGAAATGGCAGCGATGAGTAAAGGGTAAATTATAAAAAGAAGACTAGAAGACAGAACCCACATGACAAACCCACATGGCTCAGGCATGGGTAAGGATTAGAAAGCAAGGGCTTGAGTCTCGACCCCCCAACCCTACCTCCATGAACAAAACCATCTCCACCAAGGGGAGGTGAGGGCAGGGTGGAGAGATAACAAGAAAGGACTTGAGGAAACCAAAGGCAGAGTGGGACAGAGCCACAAGAGGGAGAACCTAGCTCCTTCCCTGTGTGCTGGGCTAGAAAACATCAAATCCTCTTTACAAAACTCAGGGTGACTGAGGTGACCAGAGGGCAGGTGTTCTATCATGTAGTCTTGTTGATGTCTTCTGTTACCTCCAAACTTCATGAGATCTCAGACCTTGACTAATATTTAACCTTTCATTGCCAGAGAGATCTTTGAGGAGTGAGACAAGCTGAGAGGAAGCTAGGGCTGAGCAGATGACCTGTGCCCCCCCCCCCCCCCAGTCTCAGCAGAACAATGCTACAGGCCCAAGTCTTACCCTTCACCCTTCTGTTGGGCCATCACAGCATGTGACTGAGAGAAGAGAGGGTACTTTGAGTCTCCTGGTACAGCAAAACAGCTTCCCTCACAGCAGCTGAAACCTGAGCCTCCAAGCAGAGAGGAAAGGTCAGAGAGTGAAGGCAATACTTGCTGGGTGTTTGCCAAGGCCTTCTGCGTGCAGGAAGCCTGCTCCTGCCCATCCAACACCCAGCACCCTTTTCTGCAGCCAATGACTATGCTCTCTCTCTGCCTGTCTGCACAGCTAGACCCTGACTTCTTCTGCATGCCCAGAATCTAGTGACTTAGGAAAGCCACACTGTCCCTAACTTCCTCCTTCCCTCTGTTCCTCTCAAACAGGACCTTGATAAGTGGCTCAAGCTGGCCACTCAAGACTCACTAACTCAGGAGGGACCACTGGCACTATAACTCAAAACATAAAGGTTTCTACCCACCCATCACCCATCTACACAGGCTCTACTGAGGCCAGGATCTCTGGTATGAGAGTGAGTTGGAAGCTAGGCATAGTGGTACATGCCTGTAATCCCAGCACTCAGGAGACTGAAGCTAGGGGGCAGACATGACTTTGAGGTCATCCTTGGCTGCTTATTGAATTCTAGGCTAGCCTGAACTACAGAGACCTTGTTTAACTCCCCCCTTAACACCTCTCCTCCAAACCCAAAAGAAACAAAAATGGTGACCACAAAATGATGTGTTGAGAGCAGAGCTAGCATGGGTATCAGAGAGTGCATACTGGGCCCAGCCCAGCCCAGGGCATCTTGTGGAAGGGGCCCCATCAAGTGAACTTTATAGCTTTGGTCTAGCTAGAAAAAGTAATGAAAAACTTGAGTTCTTGTCCATAGTAACCTATTCCTAGTGGTCAGTGGTTTCTAAAGCTCTGTGGAACTCCAAGCTTATATGATTCTCTTGGGTCTCTCTCTCTCTCTCTCTCTCTCTCTCTCTCTCTCTCTCTCTTTCTTTCTTGTTTTGTTTCCTCAGTTAAAAATTAGAAAAAGAAAATTAATGGAAAGACCACAATCAAGAAGACCTTCTGAGCTGGTGAGTCTTGAATGGCCAGCTTGGGCCACATATCAAAATCCTGTTTGATAGGGACAGAGGGAGGGAGGAAGTGAGGGGGAAGGGAGAATGTGAGTGAGAGTGTGTGAGAGGAGTATAGCTCAGCAGAAGAGTGCTTGACTAACGTTCATGAGGTCCTAAGTTCAATTCCTAGTGCTGTTAAGAAAAACAAACCAAAACTAGAAAGCAACCATGGTCAACAAGATGGCTCGGGGGATAAAGGTGCTTGCTGTGGATTCTGATGACCTGAGTTCCATCCCTAGGACCCACATGGTAGAAGGGGAGAATCAGTTGCTCTAAGTTATCCTCTGAGCTCCTTCATATGCAACCTAGTATATGTCCCCTTCCCTGACATGCACACACATGCTCATGTGTACACACACACACACACACACACACACATGCACACATGCACTCAAACATACATAGATGTTAGGGGCTGGTACTTAATTTTCCAACATCTAGGTGTGGAAAGATTCAGTGTTCCTGACTCCACCTGCCAACCTGCATGCCCAGTATGGAGGGAGCTTGGAAATTCTTGTTCCCAAAAGAGAACGTGTGCTGAGTCAAACTTGACCCTCAAATTCTGATCCTTAGGTAGCATAGAAGCCTCCCCTTCACTTCCTTTGCGTTGAAGAGGCATCATCAGACTCTTCTTAGGGAGTCAGAATTATGGCCGTCCAAAAGGTGCCGACATTCTGAGCCTTAGGATTTGTAAATCCTGAAAAGGAACTTTGTCAATGTGATTCAGTTAAGGATCTGGAGAGATGGAGCTTCTTTTGGATGATCTGAATATGCCCACATGTAATCATAAGAGTCCTAACAAGAGAGAGACAAGAGCCACACAAGAGGATTGAGGAAGGAAATGTGAGAGAGATGGGACTAGGGAGAGAAGGAGAAAAGGAAGGAAGGGTAGGACAGAGAGTTGAAGATGCTGTTGTTGACTCTGAAGACAGAGGGTCCATGAGCCAAGGAATGCAGGGGACCCTAGAAACCAGAAAAGGCAAATAAACAACTCTCTGTGCAGTCCCGGGAGACACACAGCCTTGCTGACACTTGAGTTTAGGACCTCTGACCTCCAAGAGGACAACTTGTGAGTTATAAGCCACTAAAATTGTGGTAATTTGACACAACAGCAGTAAAAATGGAATACAGGGACAGACATTGTACAGAAAGAGCAGAAAGGAGGACCTGTCTTCAAAGAGAAAAGTGTTTAAAGAGCGACTGGGTGGAGCTGGGGTGGGGCTCAGTGGTGGAGTATGAACCCATCACGTGTCCCAGGGCAATCATCAGCACCAAAACACCAACACTAAGAAGAGCAGCAGGGCAACATGCCGGGACTCCAGAGTCCTGCAGGAGGAGCTCAGCTCTCTAGAAGTGGGCTAGTGAAGGTGAGGTCACCACTGTGCCAGTATAGGTGACCTAGTTCCATACTGCAAGATGACATGTCAACATTTCTGGTTGCCCAACCTAGCTGAGACCTCCCAACTAAAGCATCACCCCTTTTCTTCCTCCCTGAGCAACTGTCCTGCTGTGGACAATAGAAGCTTCCCTCTTCTTTAAAGAAATGCAAAGCAAAGGAGACAATGTTCCTTCTCTATCTAAGTCAGTGGTTCTCAACCTTCCTAATGCTGTGATCCTTTAATCCACTTCCTCCTGTAGTGGTGAGCCTCCCTTCCCCCAACCACAAAATTATTTTTGTGGTTACTTCATAACTGTAATTGTGCTACTGTTATGAGTTGTAATATAAATATCTGTGTTTTTTGATGGTCTTAGGTGACCCCAGAGAAAGGGGCATTTCTGACTCCCAAAAAGGTTATGACCCACATGTTGAGAACCACTGATTTAATCCCAGGGACTACTCAAAAGTCTGTCTATATTCCAATCAGCTTCATGTCCACATGGACAACCCTACCCTCAAAACAAAACAACAAAACCAAAACCAAAAACCCAGGTCCAACTTCTATCAAGGCAAGAGGGTGCTGGATGCCAGGATGTCCATAGCCATGATTCCTTTGTTCTTTGTCCCCTTGCTTGTCTGTCTAGGAGACGGGGCTTCATATATCCTTGGCTGGCCTCCAACTTTCTATGTAGCTGAGGACGAATTTGAACTCCGGATTCACCTTGCCTCCATCTCCTAAGTGCTGGTGTTACCCATGTGTACCTCCATGCCGGGCTTGCCTCTGTTGTTTTGTTGGTCTCCTTATTTTATTAACCCAAAGCTATAATCAAGGGTCATAAGAGAAGTTAAGAGTGGAAGTCAAAAGGCTGGGGCTGGGGCTTAAGGGTAGAATGCTGCTTTGCCTGTGTGAGCCTCTGGGCTCAACCTTCAGTTCTGAGGAAAATAGCAAGCAAACAAAGGCTCAAGAGAGGATCTCAAGAGCCTGTAGCTGAGTTCCTCAAGTCATTCCTCAAGCCAGAGTTAGAAAGAGGTTATACAGCATACTACCGTGTTGTCATAGACACTAGACATACTCTGATGGAACCCATTCTGTGATTTCTCTAGGCTAAATCCAGTAGGTGGAAAGACACCTGAGCTTAAGGGCAGGCAAGGATCATGGTAGTGCATGGGGTCAGTTATAGACTAGAAACTACACATACAAGAGGCAATTTAAAATTCATCTCTCGAGACCATTTGAAAAAAAAACACCAATGATCAGTAGTTTAAACAAATCTTCATTTAGAATGTTTTAAATATGCATTAGGGCGTTCTCAGATCATACAGTCAGGGCTATGTCTACTACTCTTACCCCTCATCAGAGGAAGAGCGGGTGAGTTTTGGGAGTCAGTTGAGGGGATACCTCCTGAGCAGAACTCAAAATGGCTGGTGTATGGAGTGATGTAGTATTAAGGGGTGGGTATTAGTAACTTGGAGGGAAGGTGATAGGAATGTTTCCTCAGAGGGACTTGGCAGGTTTAACTCTGATAGGCCTTTGAAACTTGAAGTACTCACAGCACGGTACCCCTCCCTTAGTCACTGCTAGCAGGACGCCCAGGCACGTCAGTTAACCTCTCTACCCCTCCCTCTCTGTGTCTAGAAACTGGCCATTGCATCCTAGGAAGGTATCTTGTAATCTGTTTGTTGCTGTCTAAGACTTTAGGTGGTTAATTAAAAATATGATTACAAACATTCCTGAGTTTATAAACATAAACTCGAAAAGAGAACATGAGCCAGACTCGGTGGTACAGGTCTGTAATTCCAGCTTCTTAGGAGACCGAGGCAGGGGGATGCAAGTTCAAAGCCTGTGTGTACTATGAGTATGGCTTCAAGGCTAGCTTGGGCAACTTAGTAAGATCCTATCTCAAAAATTAAGGAAAGCTGAGACTGTAGTTCATGGCAGAACACTTGCCCCCCATATACAAAATCCTGTGTTTAATCTCCACTGAAAATGAAGCCTGAATCCCAGCACTTGGGAGGCAGAGGCAGGCGGATTTCTGAGTTCGAGGCCAGCCTGGTCTACAGAGTGAGTTCCAGGACAGCCAGGACTATACAGAGAAACCCTGTCTTGAAAAAACAAAAAAAAAAAAAAAAAGAAAAAAAGAAATTAAGCCTGGCAGGGCATGATTTTTCTCAGAATCATGCTGGCAGAGCAACCAGAAGCCAATCTATACATCTGGGAAAGGGGGTGGTACAAGAAGCTCTGGGCTGCCTTACTAGGAATCTAACCCAGGCGCTATCTCTCCAGCCTCAAGTGATGGGTTTTAAAGAGGTTGTATCAGGTCAGTAAGATGGATCCATGAATAAATGTACACACGCATACACTCATTTTTTTTTTAAAAAAGAGGTCCTATCATACACCAGGCCACATTATGCACAGTTGCTTTATTTGACAGACTTCTGATACTCCCTGTATTCCCAACTCTTCTCCCGCTATTCCTGTTTCTCCTCAATCTCCAATTGAGATCCTCTTTTTCATGATAGTCCTCTACAAATCGCCAACTCTGGGATTCTGAAACCCAAGCTGTCTAGAAATGTGGGATCAGAGGCCTTCGGATGGAGCAGGGACTGTGGAGCTACTGAGCATGACTGGGCCAGAAGCCAAGATGGTCAACTGTGCCTCAGCCTCCAGAAATGGAAAAACCATAAAACAAATGACTAGTTCTTATGAGCCAGGTGCTTCCAGCTGTTAAGAGGGAATGCCTCCACAGAAAGCTGACCTCTTCAGGGCCAGTAGAGAAGCCATGAGTTGAACCACAGCCATTAACGACCTTGCTAGTCAGTAGCCATTGAGCTCCTGGAGCACATTGTGTGTGAAGTTTTTATATATATATGTATATATATATATATATATATATATATATATATATATATATATATATTTAGTGATCACTGGTGGTTTCCTTCGAAAATGGAGGCACTCAATTGGTGCTAAAGCTCACTGAATGGAGGACAGAGAAGTCTGCACGGAGAATTTGGGAGGCTTTTCACAGGCTCCACTGTGCTGCCCCGGGGGCACCTGTTTTCTGCAAGGGGGAACAAAGGTCAGGTGAGTGCCTGCAATGCTGGGCAGATCGGGGTGTGTCTGGGGTGGCGTCTCTTCCTTCCCAGAAGAAAGCTCATGAAATACAGGCCATCCCCACACAGAATAGGAAACGATTTTCAAGTGTGCGTGCCTCTGCATATGGGATTCTGGCTTCTTGTTGAGGAAAGAGTCATTCTGCACCATTCTCAGGAAGTCATGTTTCCGAGACAGGGTTTCTCTGTGTAGTCCTGGCTGTCCTGGAACTCACTCTGTAGACCAGGCTGGCCTCGAACTCTAACTCTCTAAATCAGAAATCCACCTGCCTCTGCCTCTTAAGTGCTGGGATTAAAGGCGTACGCCACCACCGCCCGGCTAAGTCATGAACTTTTTCCTCAAGCCATCTTCATCCTGCCAAACAGTCATGAACCTCTCCATCCTGGCCTGACAGGTGTGAATGGGGATAAGGATATTTGGAGAGGGGGCTAGACTGCTTGCTTTAAGATAAACGAGCCACATGTATAGCCAGTGCTTTACTCCAGAGAAAGATACGTAGGCCTGTGCCCTACTTCTCAGATGCATATTTCTAGCCTCCTAAGAATGGCCTTAAGAGATCAAGAACCCCATTTATAGATGTAAATAAGGTCCTAGCTATTTAGTGGCAAAAGCATGCTAGAATGCCCCTCCCCTATTCTAGCCCCCCCCCCCCCTTGGCCAAAGGCCAGCCTTGGCATTACAACATATATTAACCACTCCTTTCGGGCCACTCACCTCCTCAGCTCCTGCTGGAGGTACTCATGATGTGCTGTAGCACCACTTGGAACTAAGTCTGTCACCCGACGACACTGGCCTGGCCCTAGTCCAGGTGGCACTCCGAGCAGCAGGAATTAGCATGCTGACGGCCAGTGTGGCAAAGCAGAGGCCCACAAGGCTGCTCCTCAGCAGCCCTTCCTCACTCATGTCACACCCTCATGTTCCCTCTGAGCTTGGGAAAGCCCATTTGCATCTTTGTGTGTATGTATGCGTTTTGAGACAGGGTTTCCTGCATCTCCCAAGTGCAGAGATAACAGGTGTGCCCTACCACAGCTGGTCTCTCTCTCTCTCTCTCTCTCTCTCTCTCTCTCTCTCTCTCTCTCTCTCTCTCTATATATATATATATATATATATATATATATATATATATGTGTGTGTGTGTGTGTGTGTGTGTGTGTGTGTGTGTGTGTGTGTGTCACAGAGACGTGGGAGACCATGCATATGCATACATGTGTAAAACCATGCATGCACGTGAAGGCTGGGAGCCAACATCAGGTAGATGTCTTTATTGCTTCCCATCTGTTTGTCATATAGAAATATAGAATCTCTCACCAACTGGCTAGAGTAGCCAGCCAGCAGGCCCACGGATGCTCCTGTCTTTGTCTCCAGTGCTGGGACTACAGGTGTGTGCTGTCTACCTCTGGCTTTTGAAGCGAGTGCTGTGCTGATGGGAACTCATGTCCTCATGTTTATGCAGCCAGCACTTCACTCAGTGAGACATCTTTTTTTTAAGTAGGGTCTTACTGTGTAGTCTAGGTTGGCTTCAAACTTACTTCAGTCTTAAGAGTTCCATGGTTACAGTTCTGTGCCATCATCCCTGGCTCCATCAGACTTTCTTGGTCAGGACTGGTCTGGAGGCATCTTGGAAAAGCTTATTTATGTTTAACATTGCCAGAAGTAGGCTTCTCTTCTCATCTCTATAGGGAAGTGAATTTACACACTGAATTCCAGGCTAGCTAAAGTTATATAAAGAGACCTTGTCTTAAAGGAAGGAAGGAAGGAAGGAAGGAAGGAAGGAAGGAAGGAAGGAAGTAGGGAGGGAGGGAGGGAGGGAGGAAGGAAGGAAGGAAGGAAGGAAGGAAGGAAAGAAGGAAGGGAAAGGTTGTGGTGGAAGGTGTGTGGGTGTACCAGAGTCAATAAAGACAGATGGAGAAGGAAGAAAGAAAGAATATGAGCAACAGTGTAGGAGGCAAGGGGGAGAGATTCAGAGAGAGAGAGAGAGAGAGAGAGAGAGAGAGAGACAGAGAGAGAGAGAGAGAGAGAGAGAGAGAGAGAGAGAGAGAGAGAGAGACGGAGCGGGGGGTGGGGTGGGGGGAGGCCAGGACAGAGAAAAGAAAGATGAAAAGCAATAAGCAGACAGCTGCTGAAATGGGGAAGCCGTGACGCCATTCTGTAGGAACCAGAACACCCTGTTCCACTCCAGAACTTCAAAACAAGCACCTCTCTGGGATGGAGCACCCAGCCCTCTGAACCAGCTATAGCTTCCACCTGGCCAGGGTGAGTGGCTTGCCAGAAAGGCCGGGGTCATGCTCTCACCTTAGGCTGGGGCATGCACTTCTCTGCTATGCTCTAGTCAATATCCCCTGCTTCTGTGGCTCTGGAGCCACAGCAGAAGGCCAAGGTGATGCCCGTGTGCACAGCCCCACAGGGTGCCTACGAGGCTGCTGGGCTACTGGCCCAGTGGCCGGAGAGGGTGTGGCCACACTCAGCACTCTGATAGGCTGGACTGGGTTCCTTGGCCACCTCTACTACTCAAAGGAGGAACTGGGCACGAGTTTCTAATCACAGAAACACGGGGCATGTCTAACCTCATCCCTTTCCAGATCTAGGAGGTAGCTGCTGCTGGCTGCCAATAGCACTGATAGGCAGAGAAAATAGTGCTTTGAGTTCTAAGGCACACAACCTGAGGCTGAGATAAGGTCCGGATCTGGCAAGAAAGCTGTAGGCCTGACCATCTGTTCCTCCTCAAAGAGGTTTAGGTGGATGGGTGAGTACAGGGTAGGAATGGAAAGCTGAATTAGCTCCCATCCCAGAATAGTCTCCAGTGAAATGGTTTGTTTGTTTTTTAAGGCAGGATCTCATGGAGCTGATGCAGGCCTTGAACTCACTGTGTGGCTAAGTCTGGCTGGGAACTCCTAATCCTCCTTCATCTGCCTCCCCAGTGTTGGGAATACAAGTAATCGCCATCACCCAGAGACAGTTCTCACACTGGGGTGAGGAGTCACATTATAAAGTCCTCAGGCACCCTGCCTACCTACAACAAACGTTGGCATTGTTGAACATGTGATAGAACATGACGGCAGGAAGTTATAGATGTAAATAACCTGACTTCAGAAAACAAAGCATCAAACCAGAGCGACGGCAACCAACAATCAAAGCGGCCTTTCTTCATAAATGACGCTTTGATCCTGAGAACTGCTATGAAGTATACAGTAGTGGTTTGGTTTTGAAATAGATCTTGCCCACCATAGCCGAGTATATGTTCCTTCCTCGGTCCCTTTCATCTTGATGATAATTTTGAAACCTCAGAACTCCCTTTTATAGGAAGAGGTTCTTTGAGCGTTTCCTCTCTGCTTCAAGGACAAGCCCTCAGAGGAGGGCAGTTAGCTGGCCGGCCAGTGTTTCTGGAGGTCATGCCTGGCACAGCTTCTCCTGGACACTTTGAGCTCCTGCTGTGCCACCTCCTCCTCCCTTCCCCTTCCTTCATATCCTTTTCTCTCCAGGGCCAGATGCTGGACCTGCAGTTCCTGCTGAATCACCACTTAGTACTTAGTTTAGCCAAGAAGTCTGAATACCTAGCTCAGCGTTTTCCAAGAGCTGAGTACTTTCTTTCTTCAGTACTGGCTAAACATGGCTCTGAGCTGGGCTGGGTAATAGAGAAGAGATAAACTGAAGATGCTCAGAGAGCAGGAATACCAAGCCACGCCATGGGCACGGAGCCTCATTTTAATCCTAGTCTATACCTTTCCAACTGAGTCTGAAGTTTCTTGTCTCATTCCCCAGATCTCAGAGCTGAAGCCCTAGACACAGAGCAAGGTTAAGGGCTACTTCTGTTAGGTCTGCCCAGCAGAGTTTGACTGACTCTGTATCAAATTCAGTCTTGGGGGAGTGGATGTGCATCCTAGGAGGGCTGGTAGGTTCTCAGATTAGAGGTTCATGGACTCGGTGTTCACCAAGATCTGTAAACTTGATGTGAAAGACTGGGGAACCAAATGAAAGACCCCGAGAAGGTCCTTCCTCAATCTGGCCACTCAAAGGACTGAGACACCAAACTTGTTGCAACAGTAAGAGGTATATTTCAATCAGCACGCTGAGGCCGAGACCCCATAACCCATGCAGGGGCAAAGGAGCTCGACCCCCAGCTTGGGGAGAGTAGGGTATTTAAAGGAAAAAACTACAACCCAGGGGGAGTGGGGAGGGGTAACTGTGGAAAGTGCCCGGGTTCAGAGAACAACCATGGGGAAATTGTCATCCCATTACTCAGCATATGACAGGGTTCGAGGAATAATCATGGGGAAGTATAGGTTTTTTCTCAAGGCTCAATCTTATTCAGCCATATCATTTACATCGTCTACTTTGTGGTTAGCCAAGTTCTTGTTCTTGGAGCACAAAGCCCTAGAACTAGCCGAGCTGCTCTCCTGGCTCTTCTTACTGTTAGTCTGCTAGAAGTGAAATTTCTAACCCTTCAGCTGTAGGTTCCCCACATGGTTCAGTTATAACCCAACTGTGAGGGCAGCTAGTACTCAAACTTGTCAAAGAAACTAATCTGGTGCCTTCTTTCATTCAGTACCAGTAAGGCCTCACCCTCATAATCCTGTAAGCCCTCTGAGTTCATGCTCTCTGCCATGTGATGTAAATGCGGCATATAACGTTAATCCTTCAGAGTTCAGCAGACTAGCAGATAGATGATTTCACGAACTACATCTATGGGTTCCCCTGGGAAAAACAGAGTGATCCTTGAGAGTGGAAATAGAAAGGCAGAAGAGGCCAAGCTTCTATGCTGGCACAAGCGAGTAAGGGGTGTCTTCACTTCACAGTTGTCAGGATGGGAGCTTTAGCAAAACTCCAGTCTGAGAGTGATAAGAATTCTGGAGGCTACAAGAGATGCTAACGGAGGTAGAACCCAAGCACAGTGAAACTAGAAAGATTTACTTCTCTGGAGGCCAGTGGAGAGCCACAGCCTGGCCAGAGGACTGGTGGGACCTAAACCAGTGGCTCCAAGAAGTCCCTAGGGAACATGGCCACCAAGCTCTCTATGACATATGTAATTGCTTACTATGATATTTCAGATATAAAGCCCTGTGCCAGTAGTTGTTCTTTTTATTGGAGATCAAGACTGAGTCCCTGCTAGACACATATGGCGAATGTGACCAAGAGGCCCTCAATTCCAGTACAACAGGAAAAAAGCAACACCCCAAGGCCTGATGGGAAAGGGAAGTGTCACTAAGCATTTATTCTGGTCCTGGAGTCATAAAGTCCAAAGGCACAGGGGATATCTTCTTCAAGCCCTGGAAATGGCTCTTGACAGTGGAAGGGTGACAGGGATGGAATCCAACTACCCACAGCAGCGTGAAGACATTAAAATAAGATCTAGTGTCATCCTTAATATATTTACATATATCCCCATTAAAATAACAATGCGCCCTCATTAACTCTTTCACCCAGTCCTGGCAATCCTCTTTGCATTTTCTTAGACAGCGGCTCACTATCTAGTCCTGCTCGACCTGGAACTAGCGATGTAAACCAGGTAAACCTTGAACTCAAAAAGTTCAGCCCACCCCTGCCTCCTGAGTGCTGATTTCAAAGACCTGTGCCGCCATGCTTAGCGGTGCTGGCAATTTATTTTCTAAACACCAAATACAGTAACTTCTCTCTACACCAATCACTGAGTCACTTTTAGACATTTCTAACTGAGATTCCTGTAACTACGATAGAATCAGTTTCCTTGCCCCTGGCCTATCTCCCAAGGGCCACCCATTTGCAGCAAATTCCTTTAACTGCTGTTCTGATAATGTCACTTCTCTGCTTTGAAAGCCTTCAGTGTCTTCCCACTACCTTGGGGGCGGAGCTGATCCCTTCATGATAGGATCCACATTGCCATCATATTTCTTTCGGTCTTTCTTTCTTTCTTTCTTTCTTTCTTTCTTTCTTTCTTTCTTTCTTTGTTTTATACAGAGTCTCTCTAGGTAGCCCTGGATATCCTGGAAATTTCTATATAGACCAGGCTGGCCTTGAACTCAGAGATCTCCTGCCTCTCTGCCTCTTGCGTGCTGGGATTAGAGGTGTGCGCTACCAGGCCTGGTTTTTCTGTTGGATTTCTTCCTGCTTATTCTATACTGTGGCTATATTAACCTATAGTTTTATCAGAAGGACCATGAGAACATTTTCCAGCCTCAGCCAACACGGTTTTCTGATCTATGCTGAACAGTGCTTGGTTATCTTCAAATGTTCTGTTTTAGAGTCTCTATATCCTAGGTTAGCCTGGAGCTTACTATGTAGTCCAGGCTGGTCCGAAACTTGTGGTTTTTCTCCTGTCTTAGCTTCTAAATGCTGTGATTGCATGTGTATATTACAATGCTTGACAGAATGGATTTTTTTTTGGTCTGTTTCTATATCCTGTCTATTGAGAACAATTTATCTGGTGTGTCGTGGTACTTAACTGTTGGACAGTCTTGCAATTCTCATCTCAATGGAACTTTCCAAGAGGAGCCAGATATTTCTGAATTACTAATATTTTCTTTCTTTCTTCTCTTTGACCTGGTGCTGGGGATCAAACTGAGGGCTTTGTGCCCACTGGGCAAGTGTTCTATCACTGAGCCACACCCCTCCCTTGGTTCCATTGCTTTACAACAGGCATTTTAGCAGAATCCTGGAATGGCCATCCCAAGGAAGACTTCTAAGCAGAAACCTGCTCAGCACACAGCAGGACTCTGGGAAGATCTGGAAGGTGGAGACAGAGAATACAGTTGGAATAACTGTTCATCGCCAGCATGGGGCCGGGCTGCCTTTCATACTTCATTGTGACTTATGAGGCTCACTAGATTCTTATTTATCAGTGATAAAAAGGTCCAACAAGCCAGTTGCTTCCACCACTAAAATTTCCTGCTTCTCATAGCACAGCAACTTTGTGAGACCAGTTTTAGTTCAGGCCTCCACCTCCTTTCTAGCCTGGACAAATGCTTAGCCTGTTTCTCTTCATGATTCAAGCTTCACTGTCATCTTTCATCCAGTGTCAACATTAGCACATGCTATTCTTCAACAAATCATGTGTTACTGCTCAAATGCCTTTAGTAGTCTCCCTTCCGTACACACAGCTATATGTATATATATGATACTATATATTATATAT
>NW_021620582.1:2702828-2728520 GCF_004785775.1 Grammomys surdaster
ATATATATATATATATGTTTGTTGTTGTTGTTGTTGTTCCTTGCCTAGTATAAGATATCTTTCAAGTTCTGCTATTACCTACTGGTCTGAGAACTCTTCTGGGACAAGAGAAAGACGAGAGAGAAATGCCACCCAGGTGTCTGACAATGCTTAATGTTTTCAGATGAGACGTTTGAGTCTAGAGAATATGAAGGCTCAAGAGAAGAGGAGCTAAGCTCAAGGGATTTGGGTGCTGAATCCTATTGTGTCATGGAGACTTGCAAAACAGAGCAGCATCCTGCTCCAGGCGGCCGGAGCCTCTGCACAGGGACTGAGTGTGACCCAGGGTTAGAAGAAATGCCTGAAGTTCTTTCTCTTCCAGATAGCTCAAGGAATGGGGAGAAATGTGCAGCCTTGGAACAGTAATCTCTCAGGAATCTCCGAGGAGAGATGGAGCCCATGATAAGAAGCCTTTCCCTTCTGCTATGCAGACAGGGTGCTATGTGCTCCTTCCTCCATCGGATGAGGAAGAAGGAATTTCTTTAGGGTGAAATCTACAAGAAGTCTACGTGAAACACTGTCCTTAAAATGCTGGGCAGTGACTTTAGTCCCCAAAGAAATGAATGGAGTCAGGGATTATCTTAAATACACACCAGTCTCCAAGAGAAAGAGAGGCAGAAGTCAAACAGTTGGGAAACATGATTCTTAGAGGAGGGCTAGGGTGTGTCTCCAAGGTAGAAAACTTGCCTAACATTCGATTAAGAACTTAGGTTCATCCCCAGCACATCTCTAACCTCTGGCCAAGACACAATGGGAGACGGTGAAAGGGCACCCCTTGCACTCAGCACCTACTGTCTCATTACAGCAGATCTGTTTATAACAGAATGTTACAGGAGGTCATGTTTGCACTAAGCCCCTCAACTGGGGCCCCAACACACCAGACTGAACCTCAAAATGAAGTCATCTGTGCTACCAAGATATCAGCAAACTTCACCCGGCCTTCTAAGGCTCAGGATTAGAGAGATAACGGCCACAATTTCCAGATTTCACATTTGATCAGTATGACAGATGTCACATTCAATCAGTATGACAGATGTCACATTCAATCAGTATGACAGATTCCTTCTGCTCTAATCCTAATACAGAGAAATAACCTGAAATGATTTGGTGTGAAGCTAGTTGTCATTACTCTCTTGTTCTTGTGCCTTCCTTGTCTGACTTTACAGCAGTGGTTCTCCACTTGTGGGTCACAGTCCCTTTGGGAGGAGGGTCAAATGTCCCTTTCACGGGGGTCACATCTGAAAGACCTGATCTAAGACAAGATCTAAGACCATTGGAAAACACAGATGTTTACATTAAGATTAATAACAGCAGCAATTTTACAGTTATGAAAGAGCAATGAAAATAATGTTATGGCTGGGAGTCACCAGGACATGAAGAACTGTATTACAGGGCTGCAGTGTTAGGAAGGCCGAGAACCACTGCTTTATAAGGGTAGTAGGTTTGAAATTACTGATCTGCTTTGTTGGCTCTTGCTTCTGGGTTCTATTTTGTCCTTTAACTCTAGAAAGTCATGTAATAGCGAGAAGATGGGACCACATGACAGAAGGGCAAGCCAGAGAGGCAGCAGTCTGCAGCTACATCTGTATGCCTGACTCATACCTCAACAGACAGATTGGAACTGTGAGAGTATTGGTCCACCATATCAGAACCACCATGCAGGGGCAGGATGAGGGCAAAGGTGAGGTCAGTACACCGTGCCTCTTTTTACGTTTTATTTCATTGTTTTTTATTTCATTGTTCTACTGGAGACTCAGCCATTCGCTTCCAGAGATAATCAAAAGAAACAAACCACAAGGGCAGGCATGCCAAAACTGAGTTTTAACACTTCCCAATCCCCTGTCTACTCCCCCTTCCCCACACCCCCTCAATGTGCTTGCTTGGGAGACCAGAGAGAAAGGCTTTTCATCAAATTAAAATGTAAAATGCTTTCTTTTCTTTTTTTTTTTTTACTGCCTGGTGACCAGGGATATTCTGCTGACTCAGCAGTGAATAATCAGCTTTGACCTAAATAATAAAATAACTCACAGCACTCTGGTTGCACAAGCAGGTCCAAATCTGCAGTTCCTTCTTTCCCCTTGTCTTCTCCCCACCCCCTTCAGGCTCTGGGCAGGCAAGCGAGTTACATCAGGTTCTCACTGCCTCTCCACTCCCATCTGGCTTGTCCCAACTTCATTTCTCTTCAGAGATCTTCCAAAACTGGTCCCGCTACAGAACCAGGCCTGACCTCTTCTCCTCCCTCCCCCAGTAAACACTAGCCTTGGGCTTTGCCTCGATTGCCCACTCTCCTTCCTGGACCCTGCATTACAGATTGCTGCTCAGAGGGTGGCCTTTCTTCAAACCTCTCATGAGTCAGTAGAACCAGTCAGTCACCAGCCAAATGAGACAGTGGAAAGCAGAGCTTCCTGTGTAAGTGTCCTTCTGCTGCTGCTTCTCCCTAAAGCATGTTGAATGTGGGTGACTTCCGGCCTCCATCTCCAGTGTAGACGGAGACTATTTGACACAGCTGGCTCACCAGGCACCTGCTAAGAAGATGGGGTGCACTGGATGATAGGGGAGAGGTGAGACGAAGGAGTGCTGGAATAAAAGTCATAATAGCTGCCTGTCGTGGCACCTCACCCAAGGTGAACTCTGCCTTCAAGAACCCGAGGCAGGAGAATGACAGGATCAAAGCTAGATTACATAGTTAATTCAGGGGTGGCTTGGGCACAAGGCAGAGGGTGGAGTTGATCAGATGCGATGCTCCACACCTGTGATCTCAGCATGTGGAACCTAAGACAGGGGGGAAGGCTACACATTCAAGGTGATGAGGCCAGCCTGGTCAATACAGTGAGTTTCAAGATTGCCTGTTGTACATATTGCATTCAGGCCAGCCAAGGCTACATAGAAAAACCTTGTCTTCAGGAAGCAGAGGCAGGCAGATCTCTGAGCTGGAATCCAGCTTGGTCTACAGAGTTCCAGGACAGCCAGGGCTTCACAGAGAAACCCTGTCTTGAAAATCAAATTAGAACTGTGAGAGTATTGGTCCACCATATCAGAACCACCATGCAGGGGCAGGATGAGGGCAAAGATGAGGTCAGTTCACTGTGCCTCTTTTTATGTTTCATTTCATTGTTCTACTGGAGACTCAAACTGAACCAAACCAAATCAAACCAAACCAAACCAAACCAAACCAAACCAAACCAAAAAACACAAAAGAAAAGAAAAACTTTGTTTCAGAAGTTTCCCTGCCCCGAAGATGCCAGAGTTCGGAGCATAGCATCCACAAATCCTTTTCAACACAGGCTAACTTGAGAGACTATTTGAAGAAGGCTGTAGAGGTGGATTTTAAATAAAGTACTAGTAGGACAGGTGGAGCTTCTGATTCCAGCACCGGAGAAGCCGAGGCAGGAGGATTGCCACAAGTTTGAGGTCAGCCAGGGCTACATAGCAAATTCAAAGCTAACTTGGGCGACACAGCAAGACCCCCCATCTCTCAAAACAAAATGACATCCAACAAACCAGAAAACAGAACCTCTGTGCACAGACTCAAAACATCTGGGACCTGTCCTCCATCTCTGCTAGTCTCTAACGGAAGTAGGAGGAATAAATTTGGGTTTAACATTTTTGTGCTGGAATAATATCTAGAGACATACCTCAAGGACAGTGAAAAATGACTATTCTCAGAGGACAAAATAGGCTCTGTTCAGATGAAGACAATTTCCTTGCAGCTCCACTCAGGAGGCAGAGGACAGGCCACACCGACTTTATTAGATCTTTGACAACAGGAAAAGGAGGCAGTGTGGGGAGGAATGGGGTGTACTGTACACAGCCTGCTTCTCTGGAGCAGAAGAAGTCTTCTTACCATCGTGAAGGGCTGAGACCATTCTGGACTCTGTGGTGTGTGTGTGTGTGTGTGTTTGTGTGTGCGCGTGTGCGTGCGTGCTTGCATGCATATGACTCTCTACTCCAGCGTCTTTGTGCAAAGTAAAGGAATGGCATACTGTGGCCTGGCTCCTCTCCTAGGGGAGGACCACACAGCTGTGGAGCTTTGGATTTCTAGCAGAAGCTCAGAGGAGTCCTCTTGTCTGAGACTTTAGCAGCATCAGCAAAAAGGAGGAAGCTGCCTGTGTGCATAAGACCCCGAAACAGCAGCCGCCAGCACTTCCTTCTTCCTCCCGTTAGCGAGTCTGATGACAGAAACAGCAACTTTTCCTACATTCCCACGCTGTCCCAGCTCCAGATCCTGCTATGAAGCAAGGGCAAGGGGCCCATATACTCATATGCCCTAACTCCCCTCCAGGAGGACCCTGTGGTCAGAAAGCTCCGTGCTTCTAACAAACACCCTCCTGAGGCACACACAGCATTACAACTTAGGATCCCAATCTCACAAGGAGGCAGACAGCAACTCTACTAAGCAGTCAGAATGTGTGGGATAGAGTTGAGGGTGCTAGGAGACTGAATTTGGGGCACACGCTCCTTTACCTCTGAGCCTGTAAACAGGAGAGCCCAAACATGTGTGACTACTGCCCCAAACAAGGCTTTCAGCTTTATGCCTCTCCTTGCCTAGGTATGGGGTCTAGATCAGGGCCAGGGCCAACCTCCACTGCTAAACAAGATGCTCTTCCTAAGGTCTCAGATGCCTGTCCCGGGAGATTGTCTAGAGTGGTGTGTCCTTCCTCCCCCATCACATCAGCAAGACAGAAGGACAATGTCTGGACCTGGAAATGAACAGCAAGATTGGTCCCTACACTGTCAGAAGCTGTGGGAAGTGAAGCCCTGAGCCAACTCTGTAAGTGCATCCTCTAACACAAACAGGTGCTAGAGGAGTGTTTGAGTAAAGACACGGAGTAGCCCAGTCCATGGAGGTCAATGTTATTGGAGCTCACTTCTGGGAACGCCTAGACCACCCTGAGGAACCACTCTCTCAAGGATCACCTGATTCCGCCCAACAGCCATCTTCCCATCCTGAGTTTTCACTGCAGCTAATTAAATCCTAACCTTGTCCACATGGCTTTCCTCTGCTTAAAGCAAACAACAAAACAAAACAAGCTACCCAAGCCAGGCATGGTGGCACACACCTTTAATCCTGGTACTCAGGAGGCAGAAGCAGGCAGATCTGTCAGTCTGAGGCCAGCCTGATCTACATATTGAACTCTAGGAAAGCCATGGCTACATAGTGAAACCCTGTCTCAAACAAACAAACAAACAAACAAACAAACAAACAAACTCCAAATATTACCCACCTAGGCCATGGACAAGGGACAAACTGTCCTCCAACCCAGTTGAAAATGTCTGTAAGGTGGCAATTTCTAAGTTGTCACTACAACTGCCTGCCATGAGGTTATCAGGGACTCAGAAGCCCTGGACTCCATACGGGGTCTACCTCTTAGGGAAGTCACTTGCCCTTGGCTCTTGGTCTGATCTATCTTAGGAAGAGATGACATGGCCTAGCTTTCCTCATGAATTTGTCAAACCAGAAATCAGATAGCAAAGATGAAAGTGTAAAAGTAAAGAACCCTGGCATTGAAAGCTACTGCGTCTCCAAGGAGTTCTTTATGAATCTTGCTTGTATGTGATAGGATTTTACTATGTGCCTAGGCTGGCCTCCAGCTCAATATCCTTCTACCCTTTGCCTCCCAAGTTCTGGGATTACAGGCGAGAGGTAGGGGAAAGGAGAAAAGAAAAGATAAGGCAAGACGTGAAGGTCACCAGGAAGACTGAAAGAGGTTGAAGTGAGGGCCAGATGTCACTTACACAAGCAGATGGCTGCCAGGAGTCGCAGGCCGGACTCAGGGGGGAAGCAGGTAGGGAAGAGCGGCTGCAGCACATAGTTGGAGAAGGTGAGGGCGATGACAGCTTGGTTGGTAGGGTAGATCACCAGCACAGCAATCCATAGGCGCAGGAACCTGCAGGAAGAACAGGAAAATCACTGGCTGGCATGGTGGGGAGCCAGAGGCATCAGCAGAAAATCCAGGCAAGGAGCAGGGATGGGGGGAAGTCTTGGGCAAAGGAGCAAACATCAGTGGGTTAAAGGTACATTTCCCCTTTTGTTTTCAGAGATACTGAAGAGGCTTGCCCTACCCCAAATGAGACCCTAAGCCCTCTATAATGCTTGTGACATGGTGTCACAGCAAAGACCTACATACATTTCAACCTCCTAATGACACAAGTTCTGGTGTTTGGGCTTTCTCCTTTCTCCTTTAATCTTCTCTGCAACTTTAGCCCCCTATATCCAAGGGTGGAAAAATTAAATATGCAACCCCAGAATTCTGGTAGCAAGAACATGCTAAGGATGTGGCTACATGTGCAATTGCCAGAAAAGGCATCAAATAGGAATTTGCAGGAGAAGTGCCTTGCACACCTTTTGGTTCTTTAGTGATGGATGAGTTTCTCAGTCAGGGTTAGGGAAGCCAAGAAAACTCAAGGGCTTGATTCTGGAGGAGGCCATTATGCCTGGCAATGTAAAGAGTGTGGATGTTTCATCTCTAGGAAGTCACTCTTGTGTATCACAAAGCAGGGCTTTTTGTAATTGCTTTTCCTAGAATTCTGTGGTCCATGTTGTCATCTACTTTGCTTATAGAATCTTACCCATCAGGTTCAATATAGCAATAAGAATTGTAACCTGGAGTATCTACTGATTCTGAGTGGTGACACACTAGACACTAGAAACTCCTGTCCTCGGGCCTCTTGGATCTGACCTTTCTGTCCCAGATTTTTCCTTTTCCTTTACCAGTGGCACCAACCCATGGGCCACATGTTTCCCAGGATAGCCATGAGTACAACACAGTACATTTTTCAGACAACAATGTCATATTGGTATGTCACAAGGTTGGACACCCATGTTAGACCATTCAGGCCTCCAAATTTGCTCACCCAGCCAGTCCTCCGAAGATGTCCTTGACATAAGAGTAATCACCTCCAGATTTAGGGATGGTGACACCTAGCTCAGCATAGCAGAGGGCTCCTACGGCTGTGATGACACCCGTCACGATCCAGACAATGAGAGCAAGGCCCACAGAGCCGGCATTCTCCAGCACACCCTTTGGTGAGACAAAGATTCCAGAGCCGATGATGTTCCCTACACAAAGGCACAAAGACACAGTGAGGTCAGGGTGGCTGGTGTGTGCAGCTCCTTCATCTCTGGTCTGGTTCCTAAGTGTCTTAGAGAAGGTGGGTGTGGCCAGCAATGATTCTCACTAGGGTTTCTTCTCTGATCTGGTTCTAAAATGTCTCCCGATCTCTAGGTAGGTGTGTCCAGTAATAACTTTACCCTAGAGTAGGGTAAAGGGCAGAGAACTGACAAGGAGCTTACGAGTCTAGTTTACTCCTTAGAAAAGTTATCTAGGGTCAGATAACATCAGCAGAGGAAAACAAGTCTCAGGGAAGCAAGTGAATTGTGTGAGGCTAGCCAGTAATGACTGTTGGAGCAAATACTGAATCTCAGGGCACTCTGACTGGGCACACATGTTCTAGCTAAGGAAACAGGCTCTTAGAATTGGCTAAAAAGATAGGACTGGAAATGCACTCAGATTCCTAGACCCACCTGTCAACTAAAACGATTCAAAAAAGAGCCAAAGGGCAAATTCTTTTGGACAGATTGTAGCCACACACTGTGATGACTTGGGATGATGGGCTGGGTATAGTGATGCGTACTTGGAATCTCAACACTTGGGAAGCTGAGGCAGGAGGATCAGGAACCCCAGGCTAACCTGGGCTATACAGTGAGACCCTGACTTAAGACAAAAGAAAACACTTATGAGTGGAGACAACAGCCTTGGAAGCTGGTTTCTATGTGGACGAAACAGCCCCACCCTTGTTGGAGAACATGAAACAAACCTATAAAATGGTCACAGTTGTCTAGACATAGCTTGTGAGAGTACATTACGTGCAAAGCCTCAGCGCTATGTTCCTGAGACCTCCCTCTCTGTGGTGTCATATGACCCTCAGAATCACCTTGTAGAATTCAGGGAGGAGGGAGAAGAATGGGATTCCTCCTCTCCACTTTACTGACCAAGAGACTGGGGTTAAGTGGCTTTCTCTAAATTCCTCAGCTACTGATGGGTAAAATTGGATCTTGAAAGCTGTCTCCTGATGCTTAATCTGGTGTTCTTTCCACTAATCCATTTCTGCATGCTCAGGGGTTGGAGTCCTCTCAGAGAGAGGTCAACAGCCAGCACAGAAAGGGGCTCCTGGGTCATACACATTGGACAGGGCAGGAGGAGAGTAGGGACAGTCTCTGGCACACATCTTCCCAAACTGGCTTCATTTTTTTTCTATACTGAGGGTGGAAATGAGGTCCACAGGTGCTCTGAGGGCTTCCTCCTGCTGTTCCCAACTCTACTCAATGCCTGAGGGGAGAAGCAGAAACTAGCCAGATCTAGGTGAGAAGGCAAAACCAGAGAGCTTCCCTCAGCCCATGGGTTTGTCAACATTCCAGGAATTCACCTTTCTTGGGTAGTTTGGAATCAGTGAGATTAAGAAGTGTTAAGTCTGGGCTGGAGAGTTAGGGTCAGTGGTTAAGAGCATTTACTGCTCTTGCAGAAGACAGTGGCTCAATTCCAAGCACCAACATGGAACTTGGAACCATCTGGAACTCCAGTCCCAGGGAATCAGAAGCCCTCTTCTGATCTTTGAGGGCACTAGGCACACATGTGGTGCACATACGTACATGCAGGCAAAACACTAATTCACACAAAATAACAAAATAGATCTTAAAAAAAAACCCTTTCAAAGTATAAAGTTCTATGTTCCACCTTCCAAATCCAGCCAGAACTCCACCTCAATTCAGTTCTAAGATACTCAGTTCCAAGCCCCAATTCAACAGTTTTTATTTTATTTTAAATTTTTTTAATTAAAATTTTTTTTAAAGATGAGGTTGAACACTGAGTTAGTTGGCTAGCCTAAAACTTGATATACAGACTAGTAGGCTGTCCTTGGACTTACATCAGTCCAGCTATCTCTGCTTTCTGAGTGCCTGGATCCAGGTTTGTAACACTATGCCTGGCCCCAAAGTCTAATTTGCAATCCAGGGCCAGGCTTACGGTTATGAAGTAAAGGGGAAGAAAAGAATTCACATTGTAATCCGCTATTCCTCTCAGATGTAAAACTTGCCATTAGTTTTCAAACTAAAAAAAAAAAAAAACCTGTAATGTCAAGTACTCAGGATGCTGAGGCAGGACACACACACACAGACACACACACACACAGACACACACAGACACACACAGACACATACACACACACACACACACATACACACACTCTACCCATTCTTTTTTCAAACACATTTTCCTTCAGGAGATACATAGAGAAATAAAATCAAGGACAGAAATAGCTCCTCAATATCAAACTCAAATATAAATATCAGGTGGAGAAGAAGCAGACAAGAGGGCTCAGCTCTTATGGACAGTTCTTTCCTCCCCTTCCTTCTGTATACGCTCATGTGAAGTCTTTTCATAGGAGAAGACATGTTTGTCTGCATATACTCTCTATGACCTGCTCTCTTATGGAGACTAAAAGACTGTCACACAGTAACCTAGGGCCAAGGACATGGTCATATGACCCTTCAAGCTGGCCAGTGTGGCTCACACATATAATCCCAGCACTCAGTAGGCTGAGGCAGGAGAATTGCCTTGAGTCTGAGACTAGTTTTTGGTTTGAACCACAGCGTTCAACTCTGTCCCAAAATAAAACACAACCAGCAGTCACCAGCCCAAACAATGTGCTGCTGTTCCTTGGAAGACAGGAAGCTCTGGGAAATGCGAGCACTAGAGTCCGAGTAAATTTCTTGCCTATCTGGGGATTATCAAAAGAGTGATCTAAAGGGCATTTCATGGCCATCCAAGAAGAGAGTAATGGCACACAGCCTATGAAATCAGCTCCAGGGCTAGAAAAAGTCAAAGCCAGGACAAAAACAAAGGTTGACTTTGGTCTTAAGGTACTAAAAATGGATGTGGAAATGGCCAGGCATTTCTTGGAGCTGGGAATGGCAGTTCCAGTAGGAAGGTGGAGTGTGCTGTTAAAGGCTCTGCCCCTCAGGGATGAGGAGTTCAAACTCTACTAAGGGTTCTGGGCAGACAAACAGCTGTAAGGATCAACCACTACGTGAGTACGATGGCTGCCTTTGGGACACTGTCAGAGTACACACGGCACAGGGTCCCCTGGGAGATGAGGTATACAGTGCTAGTTGATCTTTGAGGGGGTCTGTGGCCCAGTTACTCCTTGGAGGAGACAAGTGGGGTATCATTACCCCCATTTTACCGTTGAAGAAACCGAGACTCCCAAGAGTATCATGGCTGTCTTAGCAGCATCAGGATCGGAGTCCTGCATCCCTTCTTCAAGACTGTTGTGCAAATAAGAGACTTTCCCACATACATGCTCCATCCTTCCACGATTCACTGGGCAGCTGTGAGAGTGGAGTGGTCTTGTAGAGAGCTGGAGGGCAGACTCAACATCCTCCTCTTGGGGCAGTCCTATCTGCAGTGGTGACTGTAAGCACGCTGCTAAGTGCCTTGATTCTCAGAACTGCTTTCTGAAAAATGCTAATAATCTGGTTTTCCCTGCATGGTCATTCTTATTTACTTCTGTGAAAGCTGAGGCTCAGAGAGAGAAAGAAACTTGGTCAAAGTCACATGCTGTGTAAGCAGCTCAGTCTGGTGGAGAAAGACCGAGTTCTCAGACTCCAGGCCCAGGATATCCTCCAGACTCCACGAGGCTTCTCCTCTGGCAACAACACCACACATTGCAGCTCCAAGGCCTTAAAATGTGTACGTTGTCCAAAGGAAGCTGTAAGGCAGGAGAACTAGGAAGAAGCCTTTCAAACTTGGAGTCTCTCTTGAAATAGAGGAAAGAAGTTGATGTCTCTGGTGATTTTTTTCCCCTTGTTTGACTCTTAGACCTGTTGTCCAGAGCAGTGGTTCTCAACCTTCCTAATGCTGTGACCCTTTAATACAGTTTATGTAGTGGTGACCCCCCAAACCATAAAATTATTTTTGGTGCTACTTCATAACTGTAATTTTGCTACTATTATGAATCATAATGCAAATACCTGTGTTTTCCAGTAGACACTGATACACTTGATACAACTACTGGGAAAGAGTCCTTGGACCACTAGAGAGATCCCAGCCCACAAGTTGAGAACCACTGGTCTAGAAGGTCATTTAGGAATGTGATGCATGCTGGGCCTGGTGGTGCACCCCTTTAATCCCAGCACTGAGGAGGCAGGGGCAGATGGAACTCTGAGTTCAGGGCCAGCCTAGTCTATAAAGCAAGTTCTAGGGACAGCCAGGGCTACACAGAGAAACCCTGCAAACCCTGTCTCAAAAACCAAAACAAACCAAAATGTACATGATGTTCATCTGCCCGATAGTGCCAAGGTGCCTTAGATCAGGATCTTAACCCTGTTTCCACCCACACTGGTTAACACTGCAATCATCGTTAGGTCTTTAGTGAAAGCTGGATTTTAGGATGCCTGGACAATGAGGCTAAGCTAAACTTGTTCTGTCAGAGAAAAGCCATGTAAACCATTTCAATAAAAAAGAGGCCAAGTTGTATCAGTGGGCAAGTCTTCATAGGCAAATGGCCAGAACGGAGAAAATGCTCATTTGCTGTATGTAATCACTAACTTCCTCATCCATGTGACCCCTATTCCGGCATTACTCACACTCAGGCTTGTTCACACTCGAATGCTGTAGCCCTCAAAGAATTTCCTAAGGAGAGAAATTACAGACTTGTAATGCCCAGCAGACTTAGATCCAAAAGACCTTGGCTTTCCTTACTCATGCAAGACTTCATGTCTAGCCACAGCTTCCTGCTGGGTATTAGAGGCAGAGGCCACCTCCCTCATGTGCAGAGAAGGCTGAAGAGAATGTGATTTGTACTTCTCCAATGGGCAAGCAAGTAGGAGAATATCAATGCCTTCAGACCTGAGGAACCGTGTGAAAGCAGGAGCCTGGGGTCAGGCTTTGATTCTTACCCCCAAACTGTGAGGTCCCCAGGTCCCTTCTTCTGTACACACTTTCCCACCAGGACTGCATAAACAGTTTCTTTGGAGGTAGGAGAAGTGGGCTAAGATGATGACACATGCCCTGTTTGGTTGCATATCCTGCAGACTAGAGATGCAGATGGTATCACATGACTCTGCTGTGATGGATTCCTTACTACAGTGGACACTAGACTCAGGGGAGCCGGAGCCCTCATCACTCATAAGCCACGAGACTCCAGTTTTTCTGAGACTCGTTTCCTTCATGTTTACAATGGGAGTAATGGCTCTTACCCCACCTACTTTGCTGTGGGGATCAAGGCAGCTTACACCTATGTAGGACACTCTATAACGCATGAAATGCTAGAAGAAGGAGGAAGAGGAGGAGGAAGAGGAAGAGGAGGAGGAGGAAAGAAAAAAAAAAGAAAAAGATAATTACTAGCATTAGTAGCAGTAGAGACCGAGTCCAGCCAGAGGTGAATGCAGCCGACTGGCTTTGGAGGATTGGCTACCAAACAGCACTGTACAGCCAAGACCATGAGGCATCTACTGATTCATTTGTCTGCTTGTCTAGGTATACATTTTAGATGATGCAGGGGGGCGGGCAGCAGGTAATTGCATCTCAAGAAGTATTTATTGATCGCCCACTCTCCACATGCCTGCTTTGAAAGGTAATTGGGAAGTACTTGTTCATACATGGTCCTTTAGAGAAATAGATGGAGCGAATCACCACCCACCAGTCACTGAAAGACAAGCCTTGTGGCCTCAGGGGCTACAGAGCTGAGCCCTGACCGGTTCCTACCCAGGACCCACACACTACCTCCAGCATCTCTATCTTTCTCGGTGGGTTTCAACCAGGAACAATTTTGTTCCTACCTCCAGGGGACAACTGGTAATGTGTGGAGATGCTTCTAGCCTTCATACTGGAGTGAGGGTACCCCTGGGACTTAGAGTATCAAGGCCAAGGATACTGCTAAGAATCCAACAGTGGCCAAAAACCTCCCATAACAAAGAAGGATCTGGCCCAAGAGGCAATAACATCAAGGTTGAAAAACTCTCATCTTCCTTGAAATGCCAATGTCAAGGTCGACTAATTCCAAACGTCCCTTTCAGATTCAAAGCTGGGTTTTGTTTTACTTAGCTACACACAAAAATATATTATCTATGGTAATAACTAATCTTTAAATTAAAAAGTTAGAGTAAAAATATAACAAAATGTGTTACTGTGATGATTTAAGTATTTTAAACGGTATTTATTTGTTTACCTTTTCCTCTGTGCGCATGTATATAGTTGTGCATTTTCTATGGTGACATGAAGAGGACAAATTTCAGGGGTTGGATCTTTCCTTCCAACATGCAATTGGGGATTCAGGTTGTCAGACTCAGAAGCAGTTGCCTTTACCCACTGGGGTATCTTGCCAGCCTTATCTTAACAATTCTTTTTTGAGACAGAGTCTTACATAACTGAAGCCTTGAACTCGATTCGTGGCCAAGGATAATCTTAGGTTCTCATCTCCTGTCTCCACTTCTTTTTGTTTGCTTGCTTTGAGACAGGGTTTCAGTATGTAGCCCTGGCTGTCCCAGAACTCACTCTGTAGACCAGGCTGGCCTCGAACTCACAGAGACCCACCTGCCTCTGGCTCCGGAGTGCTAGGCTCAAATGTGTGCCACCATGCCCGGCTCTGTCTCCACTTCTTAACACACTTAGTATCACAGGAAACACCACTACACATCAGTAGAATCAAGTAACTTCTTCCCAGTGGTGAAGGCCAAATCGGGCTTTGTGCATGTTGGGCAAGGGCTCTACCAAAGCGTTCTCAATTCCCGGTTGACTTTTTTTTTTTTTTTTGACTGACAGCTATTAGTCAGCAAACACAGTAAGCTCATATGATTTGCTAAACCTACGGGAATATGAAAGTGAGACTCAACTTCTACTCCCAAGAATAGAATGAATGGTGGCCCACACCTATAATCTCAGCACTAGAGAGGCAAAGGCAGGTGGACCTCTATGAGTTTGAGGCTAGCCTGGTCAACACAGTGAGTTCCAGTCTAGCCAAGACTACATAGTAAGACATTGTCTCAAGACAAAAAGGATTGAATGTAGACATACAGGTGACCACATCTGAAAGCACAGCTGACCACATCAGTCTGGACAGAAGTCGTGTTAGCATGATTATAATACTATGTAACATGATAATACTATGTAATATGATATGTAACATATATTTTAATGGATGGCTCTCCAGGAAATGCTGAAGCAGGAGGATCTCAAGTTCCAGGCCAGTTTTCACAGCATAAAGAGAAACTCAAACAAAACAAAACAAAACAGTCCAGAAGCATGGGGCTGGAGAGCTGACTCTGGTTACAACAACTAGTTCTTGCCGTTGCAAGACCCAGGTCCTAAAGTCTCAGCACCATGTAGGCAATACATACTACATACATAAGGCTTTTTTTTTTTTAAAGTGGTTTTAAAAAGAAAAGGGAAAGCCGGGCGGTGGTGGCGCACACCTTTAATCCCAGCACTTGGGAGGCAGAGGCAGGCGGATTTCTGAGTTTGAGGCCAGCCTGGTCTACAGAGTGAGTTCCAGGACAGCCAGGGCTACACAGAGAAACCCTGTTTCAAAAAACCAAAACCAAAAAGAAAAAAGAAAAGGGAAGAAGAAGCAAATCAAAAGAGAAGCTTCATGAAGAAAAGAGGCCGACACCCATGCCTCTGTGGGAGCCATTCCAACCAGGAAGACAGCAAAAAGGCAACTGGCTGGCTGTTAAGCAGCTCATGCCTGAGCAGAACGGGTCAGTACTTCTTATCACCATACTGGTGACACCTACATCTCTGAACCAGCATCAGTGAACAGGGTACAGGCTTGGGAGTGAGAGCCAAAGCAGGGTAGGAGAAGATGAGGCCAAAGAGAGAGGAGAGCCTTCTGCTGAGCACAGACCAGAGCACAGGTTTGTGTCAGAGCTCTCCAAGAATCCTCCACTATGCCAGGCTTATATCAGGAATATGCCAGGCCCTGTTTCATGGCCCCCACCGCCCAGGCATACAAAAAGGTTACAAAGATTGTGCATCAGGGGTGGAAGAGATGGCTTGGTGAGTAAAACACTTGCCACTAAACCATGAAGACCTGAGTTTGAATCTACAGAACCTCTGTAAAGCCACATATCTGCAATAATCTGGGTGCTTCTACCTGAGATGGAAGGTGGAGGTGGAGAAGAGAAGGAAATCCTCAGGAGTATGAAGGGCCAGCTAGCCTGGTAACCCAGTGTCAAACAACAGAGAAATGCTCTCAAGGAAGATAAGAAGTAAAGATTGATGTCCAAGGTTGTCCTCTGACCACCACACAAGTATTGTGGCAGGCATGTACCCACAGTCGCACTCATGAATGCATGTGTCCACATGGAAACACACACACACACACACACACACACACACACAGATCATGCACAGGAAAGCATTTGCAAACTCAAGACTATCTGCACGCCTGCCCTTTTCTGCTGTATCTTTAAGATTCTTTGATCTCTACAATATATCCATCCAAATCATGACATTTTTAATGTTAAGTCTTTTATTCCCAGGTCCGAGGACCAAATACTTTTAAAGCTTTCAGACAAAAAAAAAAAATAATTTTGAGACAGGATCTTGCTATATATAGTCCAGGCTGGCCTCACACTGTGGCAATCTTGCTGCCCAGCCTCCCAGGTGCTTGGATTACAAGTATGTATCACCTCATTGGCTCCTAAATGCCTCCTTAAAGCAGCCTGAAGTTCCTGTTTTACTTCGTGCTAACCTACCCCTCGAGCTGTACTCTAAAGGAGCAGCTGAAGGGCTGATGCCCTCCACCCGTGTGTAAGCCAGCACCTTTCAAGGCATACAGACGAGAAACACACATGAGAACTGCAGCCCTGGCTTGGACAGTGTGCAGCTCAGCCTGAGATCTGCTACGTCTTCAGGCACACGATGAAACCGACGCCCCAGCAGTGACGTCACCACCGATGCGGAGGATATTTAAAGCAAGCCAATGAGAGAACCTGTGAGCATGACAAAGGATGAGGGACGAGGTGATCGATAAAGCTTTTCAACGCGAACTTCATTTGTTCCATAAATAGCACAGCTCAGAATAGACTTGTGGGATTATTTTGCTTCTTAGAAATGAAATTCACCCGTGCTCTGCACAAGGCCTAATATGTTCAATCAATGTTAAAACGCCGAGCGGCCCCCATCCATGCCTGCATGTTGCCATTCCCAGGTGTCCAGGGAGATGGGTGTGGTGAGGACAGTTCTCTGTTGGCACGTTCTGGGAGGCCAAAAGAGCCTGGCTCTTCTTGCTCCCTACGCTCAGCAGGGAATTAAAAATTAGAGAAAGGAGCCAGTGGATACAGCTCAGTGGGAGAGCACTTGCCTAAGGCAGAGCAGGTCCTGGGTTCAAGGCCTGGAATTGTGGGGAAATTCAGCAGGAGCAGTTTCTGACACCCCATACCCCCTAACCTCCCCTCCCCGAGCTCCGGAATGGTCCTTGTTTTCTGTAGATCAGAATCTTTTCCTGGAACAGCTTGCTCCTGGCTTCATTTTGAGCTCTTGTCCGTCATCCCTCAGTAACAACAAGAAAACATAAAAAACAACAACAGAAATTCCTGAAGCTTTTTTCTTTTTCTTTTTTTTTTTTTTTCCGGGTTGGGAGCAGACTCCTGGCTTAGCTCTCCCTCGGTAGCCTGGCAACTCGAGGGGCCCAATCCTAAATCCCATACCTCCACTCCACTTCAATAAATTGAATGATTTAACTCAGAGCAGGTCTCTGTGTGATGGCCCCTCCCTGAACTGGCCATTTGCCTTGCTCACAGCAGGTTTTTTGTTTTGTTTGTTTGTTTGTTTGCTTTTTGTTTTTGTTTTGTTCTGTTTTGCTTCTTTTCTGTCACTAATGCTGAAATGAAATGGGCTGAGTCTGCTACTTAGATTTTCTTTTTTATTTATTTATTTATTTATTTTTTATTTTTTGGTTTTTTGAGACAGGGTTTCTCTGTGTATCTCTGGCTGTCCTGGAACTCACTCTGTAGACCAGGCTGGCCTCGAACTCAGAAATCCACCTGCCCCTGCCTCCCAAGTGCTGGGATTAAAGGCGTGCGACACCACTGCCAGTGATTTTTTTTTTTTTTAAATATAGACACAGGGTTTTGCTAAACAGTCCTGACTGCTCTGAAATTTACTCTAGATGTGAACCAGGCTGGCTTTGAAGTGTAGCAATCCTCCTGCTTCTACTCCCAAGTGCTGGCATTACAAGTGTGCGCCATCAATCCTGGCTTAGGTACTTCTTAAAATTTTTCCTGGGAACTGATTCTCTTTCCTAGACTAAGTATTTCCTGCCGGTCACTCTTTCTGCATAGCTCTGTCCTTTGAGGGAACATATTTGAGTCAGAGAGTTGCAAGTTCAAACAGATTGCCCTTGAGCTCTCTCGTTCCTGGAGGCAGGAAGCTTGCAACAGGATGCCTGGTCCCAGCCACCGGTACGAAGCTGTGCTGGGGAGCACGTGTGTTGTGCTCAAGGACTCAGGTGGGAATGGATCTCTGCTGTCAGCTGGTTATTTGCCTACTTGAAAGTTTTACTTCTACACTGGTACCAGTTGTGCAGGAATGTCTGAAGTTCCTACCAGACACTATGTGTCTGGGAAGCGGTAAGCACACACTGAACAGTACAGATCCTTATTTTTATATTGTCAGCTATACCTTTCCCTCTCACTAAGATGTGTTTGTTTTGAAATGTTTTTGAGCTTCTGGCTTCGGTCCCAGATTCCCTTTGAAAACAATGGGAGTTTTAATATATTTTCATCCTGAATGAACCAGCTCCTAATATTCCCATGGCTTTTTAAAAGTGGAACATGAAACTCATGAACACAGTTTCAGACTCCCTCCCTCTAGGTCACATGCAGCAAACCGTTCTGGGATCAGGCAATTCGTGCGTGATGTTAGAGGCTAAGATGTAGAATCTTCTAGAGAAGTGTAGTCCAAAAAGGTCTGGAATCTCTAGACCTGAAATTAATTGTGCAAACACATACATACCTGTCTACTGCATCCCCCCACTCAGCAAGTGCCCGTGTGTGTGCACACACTCATGCGCACGTGCACACACACACACACACACACACACACACACACACACCTGTCCTGTTTCACAGATGTACTCTACCGGCCTTGAATCTGGGATACCCTGTTCTGGCCTTACAAGAATTGAGATCACAGGTGTGAGTCTGGCCCCATTTTTGGAAAAAGTTTGTAATGTTACACACTCATGGTGTCTCCATATCCCATTCCTAGTGGTACCTTCCTCCAAGACCAACTCCACTACCACTTGAACATGGACCAGCTCTCCTCCCTGTCTCTGTATTGCTATTAGCAAAGGCTATGGACTTAGACCATCCAGTTACCAGCTGTACGGGCCTCAGTAAATTAGCTACTAGCTCCATGACTTGATTTTCCCGTACTTAAAATAGCTGTACTATATACATCCATAAGATTGTTGACAGGACTAAATTAGATAATATCTGCAGAGACCTTATTGTACAAAAATTGACATTTAGTAAATGCTCAATAAATTCTATTTTGCTCTAGCTAGATGTGGTGGCACATGAGTTTCATCCCAGCCTTAAGCAGGCTGAGAAAGGAAACTGAACTCTAGGCCAGCCTGCACTACATAACAAGATCCTGCCTCAAAAGCAAGCAAGCAAGCAAACAAACAAACAAACAAACCTCAGATGTGTGCTTTGCAACCGTAGTCCCAGCACTTGGGAGGCTAAAAAAGTAGGCCTGCCACTAGTTTGAGGCCAGCCTGGGTTACATAGAGAATTACAGGCCATCCTCCCTTAGAATGAGACACTGTCTCAACAAATTCTTGGCATGTTTGGCACATGCCTAAAATTTAAGGCCACTAGTGAGGTCTAAGTCAGCTAGACATAAATAGCAGAACTTTGCCCCCCACCAACAAAGAAGAGGCTGGAGCAATGGCTCAGTGGTTAGTAAGTGCATAATATTCTTTCAAAGGACTAGGATTCCGTTCCTAGCATCTATGTTGGGTGGCCCAAAACTGCCTATGACTCCAGCTCCAGGGATGGGGGTGTGTCTGATGCCCTGTTCTGGCTCTGCAGGCATTGGTACTCATATGGACACATACACACAGATATACATAATCAAAAATATATAAAACAAATCAACCAACCAATCAATATGAAACAACCTTCCCGCTACCATCAAACACAAATAAGCAAGCAAATAAGCAAACAAGCACCAGCTGGTTTGGTAGCACATGCCTATAAGCCCAGGACTTGGGAGGCTATGGCAGAAGGATTGTCTGAGTTAGATCAGCCTGAGCTAGATGGCAAATTTAAAGATAGTCTCAGCTGCATCCTAAGAACCTGTGGATAAAAAAGGAAAAGAAAAAAAAGAAAGCCTGTTTTTTACATTGTGTTGAGTCAGCGAGGCAGACAGAATCCGGTACTGCTGAAGAGCATACCCTGCACTGGAAACATTACAAGCGCACCTTTCTTTATGCTCTGTTGCTGGCTTCTTTGATTTTAAGCCTAACTTCCAGCACTTCCAGCTAAGTACATGAATACTGGTATAAGCTACCTAGACTTCTATTCAGAAACTCTGTAGATCTGTCTCTCACATGGCTAGAAAGCTCTAGTTTACAAAGCAGCTAAGGAGAGCATGGCCTGTGCTGGTCAGCCTCTTCAGACTGAGTACCTCAGTGTTCTGTGACTGTGCTAGTTGCTTCCCTCTGTCCAACCTCAGCTGTCACCCAGCTCCCCGTCGCACTAGAACCGTCCCTAGTAGGAACACAGTAGTGATTGCTTCATCTAGTAAAGTAAGGACTGCTGCTAAGATTTCCAAGGAAATGCCCATTTAGTGTATAATTCATAGAAATAGGGATGGCGAGATGTATCTGTGTGTGACCTGTGCTTGTCACCAAACCTGAGTTCAGTCCCCAGGGTTCAGAGTGGAATGAGAGAGAATCGACTTCCTCAAGTTGTTCCCAACCTGCACACACATGAGTAGTACACACATACACACAAACACACAAACATGCATACACAAACACACATACATACACATGTACAAACATACACACATATACACACAAACACATACACACATACACACAAACACACACACACAGACACACAGAGTAACATGTAGATACATAGAGTAGATAATAATGCTAAAGACTTAGCTCCAAAAATTTTAATTGTATGACCTTTGGCAAACTGCTTATTCCTCAGAACCTCCATTCCCTTATCTGTAGGAAAAAGATAATATGTGCTGGGCACGTCGAGATTACTGTGAGGGACGAAGAGATAATGAGTGCCTGGCACAGAACATTTATTTAATAATGGCAGCTATCAACGGGAACTTTGGTATCATCGGTGAATGAGGATTTCTGTTCTCACACCTTTTGGGGTTTAGGGAGAGTTTACCTTCACAATTCATCTGCCTCTAAGAGTGCTCCTTGACCAGCCGTGTACCTGAAGCCTGGTAGTTCAGGCCAGGGTACTGTTAAAACAGGAGGGAGCATGTGTGGCTCACTGCAAGAAATCTTGTCATTACTGAGTCTCTAGAACCACCACTACCAACAACAAGAAAATTTGAAAAAAATAACATTTATCCAGGTTGATCCAATTAACCCTATCATAACAATTTTCCAAGCTAGGCTCCCAAAAGTCTTAGATAAATGCTTACTGCTCACTTTTTTGAGATAGACTCTTATTGTGTAGCTAGATCACCCTTAAACTCAAGATTCTTTTGCCTTAACCTCTGGAGGGCTGAGATTGCTGTCAGCTGCTACTGTGTCTGGTTTAGAGAAATGCTTTCTGGTTGGGGGGACTGGCGATTGAAGCTAGGGCCCACTGTACACTAGGCAAATGCTCTACCACTGAGACAGCCCTGGCGTTTCCTTTCCTTTACCTGAGTCAATTGTCAACAATCGTAGGAGTGACAGTTCCATACTAGGTGCCAGGATGCACTGAGGACTCAGAGATGTGTAGGACAAATTTGTTCTCTCCCCTCCTCCCCTGCTGTCTGGCCTTCACTTTGTAGCTGCGCCTCAAACTCTCAATGATCCTACCTCAGCTTCCCAAGTACTGGGAACACAGGCTAAGCCATTACATGAAATCTGTCTCCCTCCCTCCCTCCTGTCCTTCTTCCAACTGACTCCAGAGTCTGGGAACACACTAAGCATATGGTTTACAGCCAAGCTGCACCTCTAAGTCAAAACTGTTGCTCAAGGAAACAACAACTGTGTCAAAATTCTTAAGAATTATCAATACCTCTAAGAATTATCTTCACTACTCCATCTTCCCCCACATCCCCCAAAAGGCCTCTTACAACTGGTTGTTGCTGACGCTCTCTCTCCTTTCCTGCCTCCCACTGTTCCCTTATCTTGACCCCAGCTGCTGCCAACCAAACCACATTGTTAATTGTCAGTGGTCCCTGTTTGATACACATGGATCTTAGCATCCTGATCCAGCCATAGATAACTTTAGAGCATGAGTTCATTGGTCCAGCTTACATTCCCATAATAATTGTCATCTTTACTTCTAACCACCTATGATGGCTGTGGATAAAATGTTATGAGCTTATATGAAACATATTTTAACTTATCCCTTTAAACCAGCAGGGCATGAAACACATAGATCCAGGGCAAATGCTACTTTCCCATACAGAATCTGATTCATTTGAATTAGTTGTTTCATTTCTATAAAAGACTTATTTTATGTGGATGACTGCATGATTAATATATGTCCACTACATGCATGCCTGGTACCCTGGGATGCCAGAAGAGGATGTTGAATCTCTTAGAACTGGGGTCAGAGGTGGTTATGAGATGCCCATTGAGGTGCCCAAGGTGGGAAAAGACTTGAGTCCTCTGCAAGGATAGTATGTACTTTTATTTTTTAAAGCTTTTTTAGGTTTATTTATTTTTATGTGTATAAGCTTTGCCTACATTCATTATGGGGGGGAGGGGTCAGATATCCTGGAACTAGAGTTATAGACAGTTGTAAGCCACCAGTGGGTGCTGGGAACCGAACCAGGGTCCTCTGGAAAAAGAACAAGTGCTCTTAACCACTGAGCCATCTCCCCAGCCCTTCCTGTGTCTTTTCAAATGACTTTAATTACCTTTATTCTACAGTGTTAATAAAGAGCACCAGATCACCGGACTCTACATAGAATGGAAAGTTTGCATTTGGTCTTGTCATCACCCACTTAGAACCCCTCAGAAGAGGGCAGGGCACCGTCTCTTCACTTTGTCATCTTCATGGTCATGTAGGAAGGAAAGTAGAAAAGATTTTCTCCACGTCATCCTTACAAAGAAAGTTCTTTCTCAGCTCATCTGAAGTGAATGTAACATGATTCTAACACTCTGCAAAAATATCCTGATTTCCCTAAAACCACCCAGTGTATCCTGCCAGATTTGTCATTCTTGCTGTGATGTCACCACGAGGAGCTCTTTCTCTCTCTTGCTGGTGTTGCCCATGAGGCTGTGGACAGATCAGTAGTGACATTTACCCTGGAACTGTACTTATTATGTCTGAACATTCTCATTTCTTCATAGACTTATAATGAATACTTTAAAAAAAAACCCAAATCCTTAGTATATAGGAGAATATATCTATCCATGAAAACCCACATGGATTGGGGGATGGGTGAGCAAAGCAGAGTCTGGAAGAAAAGGTTTGAGTGTGTGTGAGAGTGTGTGTGTGAGAGTGTGTGTGTGAGAGTGTGTGTGTGAGTGTGTGTGTATGTGAGAGTGTGTGCATATATGAGTATGTGTGAGAGTGTGTATGTGTGTATGTGTATATGAATATGTATGTGTGTATGTGTGAGTGTATGTATGTGAGTGTGTGTATGAATATGTGTATATGTGTGTATATATGTATGTGTGTGTGTTTGTGGGTGTGTATATGTGCACATCTGTGTATGAATCAGATACTTCCCCAAGGTGGGGTAGGGGATGCTAATTCTATCAGTCAAATTGATGAAAGACATAACAGACTCTGGTCTATCTATAGATATTAAACTGGCATGTGTTCTACAGGTTGCATTGAATTTAAAAATATATAATAAGACCAGATAATATGAGCTTCAGATCGTGACTACTGTTTTGTGGATCTGTTCCCTCACAACATTGGTTTTTTTTTTTTTTTTTGGTTTTTTGGTTTTTTGGGGTTTTTTTTGGTTTTTTGGTTTTTTGGTTTTTCAAGACAGGGTTTCTCTGTGTAGCCCTGGCTGTCCTGGAACTCACTCAGTAGACCAGGCTGACCTCGAACGCAGTAATCTGCCAGCCTCTGCCTCTCAAGTGCTGGGATTAAAGGCATGCGCCACCACTGCCCGGCACATTGTTTCTTTATAACTGTAAATATTTGGTGTAATTAGATAACATTCCGTTTTGAAAAGGGATTGGAAAGAACATGGTCACTGAAGTTGGGGTGGAAAGGTGAAGAGGATTATCTGAATGCTGTACTGATTTTATTTGACTTCAACGATGTTCTCCAGTGTCACTCTTGCTTTGGTGCCAAATGTCCCTGAGCTGTTCACAGAACACTGTCCCATTGACAGAAACTAGTTTATGGGCAGCAAGAAACAGTACACCTTCACCAAGGAACTCCAAAGAGAGAGAGCACAGAGACTCATCTGAGGCTGAGAGTCTCGTGGTGCTTTCCCTGGGAAGAAGCCCTCTGCCAAAGAGAGCAGACCAAAGCCCCCTTTTTGAGAGAAGGCAGTGATGAGCCACGGCCCAGCATCCACCTGCAGGACTTCCTTACAAAGACAAGAGTAGTATGTAGGCAAGAGAGTTGTCTCTGGAAGCCGGAGCCCTGCACAAGTGCTCTTGGGAAGGGAGACATACTGGCTCTCTCTGGATCACCCAGCTCCTCTCCTGAAGAGCTTCCAAGTCAGAGCACACATTTCACCATGAATTCCTCTTGTACCCCTCTATCTACTCACTGCCAGTTCCCTCTAAGAACCTCACAGGGTCTTCTGTGGGTGTTAACAGACAGGTGGTCTCCACTAGGCAACCAGAGAAACTGAAAATTCTGTTTAGGGAACATAGTCAAGTCAGCTGGTTCTCCCTTCCATATTTTCCTCATCTGAGACAACTCAGCTGTCACATCTGTTTCACAAGAGCCTCATGGGATGGATCAGCCTAAAAGAACCATGATTATGAAGCATTTTTACTACTGTTTTTGCTATTTGTGGTATCACACACCACAGTGCTTCATAACATAAGACAACAGAACACTAAATCTGCTTCAAAAGCAGGTTCACAGCCTGCAGAGGGTGGCTGCATAACAGCTAGTTAAAAATCCATGTGTCAGCCTGAATTAGGATCTGCTGGATCAGAACTGCCTAGTGACAAGCTGGGAAGAATTTGTTACACTTCTAATAAATTCCCAGGCAATACTTGGGACACAGAGCCAGCATAGTTCCTGACTCTTGTTTGTTCTATTCTAAGGAGAGACCGGCTCAGCCTGGCTTGGCCGAAGCGATGTATGACAGACATCACTTTCATAGCTCTGACTTGACCGGTGCAGGTGGACAACACAAGTCACAGACAAAGTAAAGCTGCTTTAGAGGCTTTGGCGGGGTTAAAGTCCCGCGGAGGACCCCTGGAGAGGGGGTGGGATGGTGCCGGGGGCCCGCAAAGGACCTGGACTCACCTACAATGATACCACAGGCGCTGACCAATCCGATCTCTTTCTTCAGGGCTACTCCGCCCCCTCCCGAGCTAGCCTCGGCCTCAGCGCTGCTGTTAGATCCGCGACCCGGGTGGTTCTTCGCGGTGTTGTTTCGCTGTCGGGTTCCCTTTTCCATCTTTCTCCGTAGGGTTCCGACCACCAAAAGCTAAAAGGAGCAGTCTCCTTCTAAACGCTCGTGTGTGTAAATGTATAGATACGTGGAAAAACAGAGTTTCCAATTAGAACGCCCTTTTCAGAAATAAGCGAGCGCTCTTACCTTCTAAAAGTGACAGCAAATGAGAGAGAGTCACACGTGTCACTGCTAACAGACAAGGGCCGTGTTTTTTTTTTTTTTTTTTAAAATGAAAGGCAAAGAACATATATATCTAAATACAGAAATAGAACTGTACCAGCGACTCCAGCTGGAATTCTCCGGAAAGCGTTTATCCTCAGAAGCCCAATATCACTCTGCTCGGTGTACGGGGCGGCGGCTTGCTCTGGTCAGAATTTCCCTGCAGCACTCCTAAAGAAACAGATCGCCTCCACCGTCTCTTAAGTCTTTTTACGACGAGGGTAAAAGTAGTTCTCGTTAGCTGAGGGGGCGGAGGAGGAGCGGTGCTCAGGTACTTTCTTCTTGCTCGCCGGCTCTGGATCAGGTTTCCACCTGCTGCGGTCGCCCCTTCTCGCCCTTGTCCGCTCTGAGCTCGGTGCTCACGCCGCAGATCCCTCCATCTGTGACAGGCAGGGTGGCTGCTGCGCTCGCGAATGTGCTTCCCTTTCGGCTGCGGCGTTTATTTGCGGACCGACGCTCCGCCCCCACCTCCTCCATCCTCAGCCGCATCTCCTCCCTCCTCTTCTATGTAATTATTAGTACCCCCTACCCCACAAAGATCACTGAGAAAGGGGCTTAACATATTTCTTTCTTTCCTTCCTTCCTTCCTTCCTTCCTTCCTTCCTTCCTTCCTTCCTTC
>NW_021620582.1:2728530-2743875 GCF_004785775.1 Grammomys surdaster
TTCCTTCCTTCCTTCCTTCCTTCCTTCCTTCCTTCCTTCCTTCCTTCTTTCTTTCTTTCTTTCTTTCTTTCTTTCTTTCTTTCTTTTCCCTTAGTGGAAGCAAGGGAAGGGCTGGCCCCTATGGAAGTCACTAGCCAAGGCTGCGTCTCAGGTTGCACAGCATATGTGAGCTCTATAAGGGCACACAGTTCTGGAGATTTTCAATGCCTTCAGAAATACACTGGCCAGTGTACTAAGATGCTTAGGTATGGATCATTTGAGGACAAGGTCGAGAAAGCTGCAGGGATACCGTCATCAAGCTGTTTCCTGAAATAGGGGGTGGTTTTGATGGGGGCGATGTAGAAGAACTTTAGGCTGAAGAGTTTCTCTTAGGGACTGTCATGAAAGTTAAATAAAATTATTAAGAATATGCGGTAGTTGCAACGTTCGTCCGAAGCAGGATAAGGAGAATTCTGACCTGCCCCATGACCCCTAATATTTTATCACGAATTATCTGAACTTCGGATGGGAGGATTGTGAGCCCCTCACTGATCATGAAGCAAATGTGTTGATGCTAAGAACGGTAACTGGTAAGTATACTGACACTGCACAGTCACTTCCCTGAAGAATTTAACTCAAAACTGTTGCTTTATCTCAAGAACTCTGAAAAAAAATGAAACAATATTAATAGACCATGCTTAAAATCTAAAGGTTATTTTTATATAGACTATACAAAATGATTTGATTTAAAAATAAGTCTAAAAAATAAAATTCTGCTGGGCAGTGGTGGTACATGCCTTTAATCCCAGCATTTGGGAGACAGAGGCAGGTGGATTTCTGAGTTCCAGGCCAGCCTAGTCTACAGAGTGAGTTCCAGAACTGCCAGGGCTATACAGGGAAACCCTGTCTAGGAAAAAAAACTCAAAAATAAATAAATAAAATAAAATTCCAAATAAAATAAATAAAATTCCAAAGGGCCTAGTGGCATACATCTTTAATCTGAGCACTTAGGATGCAGAAGCGGGCAGATCTCGTTGAGTTTAAGGCTAGCCAGAGGTACAAAGTGAGATTCTGTCTCAATAAGACAAACTAATTTCCCCAATCTGATCACTAACTACACAAATTTGGCTTCAGTTTTGGAAAATGCTCTAAAACACTTGGGCTTTTCAAGAAGATAAAAACTTAAGCCCTTTAGAAATGGGGTTGGTTATGCTATCTAGAACAGCTCTTCCGGATAGGGCAAAGTCCAATCAGCAGTCTCCCTTCCTGACTGCCCCTTGATCACTCTACTCAGCAAGTATCAAGAGGTTTCAAAGGTTGAGATCTCTACCCCTTCTCCTTCTGTTAGTTTAAGATACAGCAGACTGAAAGCCTCAGCAAGAACATAGAAGAAGGTGGGGGGAGCGTGTAAATCATTTCCAACAAAGAGAGCAGGCAAGGTTGGAATATATAGCACAAGACTCCACAGGAGGAAGTAAGGAAGGAGTCTGCGAGCATGAGGAAATGTGGATTGCCTTGGCATAAGGGGAAATTTGATGGGTTCATTATTAATCAATCTGATTTGAAGATTTCTGCTCTCAGCATCAAGGGATAAAACCTTTCTGCTTCTCAAATGGGAGTTTTTCCAGTGATACTTTGTAGTTTCCGTTTAAATGCTGCAGGCTTAGTGTGGGACCATAGCAAGTGTGTGATGATGGTTTTGAGATCTCTCCAGAAAGGAGTGCAAACAAGGAGCTGTGTGCAAGCCTCAGCACCTCTTCAGAAGAGAAATACAATTACAAATTCTATAAATCTTGAACCAAACAGATTTAGGGGTACGGTGTGGCACCAAAGGGGAAAGGGAGGCTTGCTAAAAACCGAGATCTCCCTTTCTTTAGTACTTGCAATTTATGAGTGGCTTGCAGCTGCTTATTGATGATGAAATATGAAATCTAGAAAAGGGACCTCCCTCCTTTAAAGGGATCTTTAATTCTTATTATATCTCTAGGCTGGTGACATTTTCATGACATAAATGCTGCATGTATCAAAAATCCATACAACTAATATTGAACACAAGAAAGAAGTCTTGGTGTAATATGTCAAAACAATTTGTGAAATAGCTAATGGGTGTTCCTTACATTTTGGTCACTCGATCTATGGCTCTGGTCCTCACTTACCCTGTGCTTTCATTTTACTCTTTGCATTAAACACTGCTTTAAGCCTTCCTGAATAATGCCTCATTCCCCCCTCCATCAGTTTTGAGCCAGGGTCTGGCCTAGATAAGGCTGGCCTTGAACTCATAGTGATCTGCCCACCTCCAGCTCCAGAGTGCTGGGATTCAAGGTGCACAGCCCCGAGTCTGGCTAACAAAGCCAATTTTTGTTTTGTTTGTGTTTGTTTTAGTCAGGGTCTCGCTAAGTAACTCTAGCTGGCCTGGGACTGGCTGTGTAGATCAAGCTCGCCTGGTACTCACAGAGCTCTGTTGGGGTTGAAGGAATGTGCCACCAAGCCCAGATAGACCCAGTTATTCTTAAAGATTTACTTTTTATTTCTATGTTGCTGAAGATGAAACATAGAGCCTTGCTAGTCAAGGCTCTCCCAGCTAACCCCTCCCATAACTTGTATTTTAAGGATTTTAAAATACTAGGCTAAGACTTTAAAGGAGTGTCTTACTAGAGGTCAAGCAGCAAACACTGGATTTGGTCATGGGCAAAGCAGGTTGTTACTGGTTCACACCGAGCTTTCTCAAGACGCTGTAACTACTTGTCAATAACCTCTTTCCCTGGGAGACAAACCAAGACTTATGATCAAGGTCTTCTCCTGTTTGTTGCTGGTCACATTCTGTAGCCCAGGCTAGCCTCAGGGTCATCTGGCCTCAGGACCCTATGTGTTTTGAGCTAATGTCTTAATGGTTTTAACTTAAAACATTTAAAAATGGTTCAAGACATTTTTGATGTCAGCACTGCTGTTCAGTGAGACTCATGGGCCTTAACCTAGACTCCTGACATTTACCACCGTATTTATACACGCCTCTTTTTTGGATATTTCTCAAGCACTTACTTTTATAGTACAGTCCTATTTCCAGTATTTTGGAGACTGTTCTCATAATTTTGCTTGCTGAAAATAAGAAATTGGCCCCTTTAACAAGGAAAGACGTTTGCTGGATGGGTCATTTCCTTACAAATACTTATGATCTTAGAAAGAGAAAGGTTGTGTGTGGCTGACACCTACTGCTTGAAAAAGGAGAGGGTGGGAGGGCATGCCACTGCAATAGTTAGACACAATAGTTAGACACTTGAGCCTGCTACTTGTCCCTTTGGGAAAGGACCGGTAAAATGTGTTAGCACAGAAGAACAGAGTATGCACCAAAGCCGCTCTATTTCTGGCTTTGTTTGTTTCAAGACCTAACAGCTCTCTATTCTTGGTCTTTGTGATGGAGCTGTGCAGTCAGGTCACTAATGAGGGCCTGACTGCCTCCTTTGAGCCATTCCACAGCCCTTGCTGTGAGCTCCTCTTATATAGGGCTGTCCAAAGCCAGAAAGAACCTTTCTTCAAAGCAAAGCTCACAGGCTGGGCATGAAAGCTCAGGCCTGTAATCCCGATACACAGGAGGCTGAAACCAAAGAACTGATTTCAGTTCAGGACGATCTGGGGGTATAGTGTGAAACTTTCTCAAAATACATAAATGGTTATGCATATGAATAAAATTAAAACTATGACTAGGTATGGTGGAGTGTGGGTGTCTCAGTACTAGAGACGCTAAGGCTGGGGGATCTTGAGACAGCCTAGGCTACATAATGTGTTAAGTCAAGCCTGGGATACACATTAAAACCCTGTCTGTAAAATCAAACAAACAAGCAAAAAACCCAACAAAATGAACAACCAAACCATGAGACTGGATAGAGAGCTCAACAATGAACAGCACTTGACATCCTTGCTGCAGAGAACAAGGGCTCTCAGTTCCTAGCTCTAGTGGGGTAGCTCACAAGCACATGCAACTCCATTTCCAGAAGATACATCGCCCTCTTCTGGCCTCCACGGGCACTGCATGCATGTGGTGCACAGGCATGCATGCAGCAAAACACTGCACACATAAAATAGAAACAAAATATTTAAAAGCATATGAATCTCCCCAATGTGGTGTATAACACTGGGTAGATGAGTCAGAAGGAGTGGGATATCCAGACCAGAGTGGGCTCCATAGGGACCCTGTTCAAAAAACCAAGAGCTCTATGTGTAATTCAGATCTAAGGCATCTGCGCACCATGTTGGTAAAGCTCTGAATTTGACCTCCAGAACCACAAAATGAAACAAAATAATTGCAAAGACATGACTCTTTATCTTGAGCAAACATAATAAAAAACAATTGTGGGAGAAGTTTCTATATTTATTTAAGTACTCAGAACTAGAGTCACCTAAAGCCTTAGAAGATATTAGGGCCCCATGACAGACTGGGCAGGGACAGGAGTCAAGGACACATGACACACAGCAGGGAGTGAGTCTGTGTTTCTTTCCCACTGGAGCTGGGCTGGATTTTTGGAATCCAGCCAAGTGCAGCAGACAGAGGGATAATTTTCTGGAATTTTTTGTCTCTGGTGTCAGGTCAAGGGTTCATCTTCTCCACAAGAGTGTGAATTAATCACCCATCATAACAACACAAAGGTTTCTCCATCCACGTTCTCAGGACTACATAAGCTTCGGAAGAGACAACTTCCTTTGAACGTGGTGTCATGCCCAGGAGGCAGAGGGTGGCTGCAAAGGACCTACTCAACCGAAGGAACACCTTCATTTCATCTTTCTTTCTGACTGGCACTTGCCTTTTCTTTTTTTTTTTTTCCTTTAATTTTTATCTGTTTTCCCTCAGTAAGTAACATAAAGTGCCTAGAACTACTGCATCAGAAAGTTACCGGCTAGCTGACTGTAGACTGTAAACCTTATTTTTTAATTAATTAATTTCTTTTGGGGTTTTAAACTTCTTTTTAAGGTGTACTGATTCATTTCCTGTGGGGGTATCTGTAGCACATGTGTGGGGGTCAGAGGACAGCTTGCAAGAGTCTCTTTTCTACTTTGTGGGTTCCAAGGATCAAACTCAGGTTGTCTAACTTGTCAAAAATTCCTTTACTGGGCTGGTGAGATGGCTCAGTGGTTAAGAGCACTGACTGCTCTTCCAGAGGTCATGAGTTCAAATCCCAGCAACCACATGGTGGCTCACAACCATCTGCATTGAGATCTGATGCCCTCTTGTGGGGTGTCTGAAGACAGCTACAGTGTACTTATAATAAATAAATAAAATAAATAAAGTTTAAAAAAAAATTCCTTTACTGGCTGAGCCATCACACTGACTCAGTTTATTTATTAAGAAATAAATATTTTGCTCTCTCCTCCAGCCGAGCAAGATGCCCAAAGGAAAGAAGGCCAAGGGGAAGAAGGTGGCCCTGGCCCCCGCCGTTGTCAAGAAACAGGAGGCCAAAAAGGTGGTCAATTCTCTGTTCGAGAAAAGGCCCAAGAACTTCGGCATTGGGCAGGACATCCAGCCCAAAAGAGATCTAACATGCTTCGTTAAATGGCCCCGATACATCAGGCTGCAGCGGCAAAGAGCCATCTTCTATAAGCGACTCAAAGTACCTCCTGCTATTAACCAGTTCACCCAGGCCCTGGACAGGCAAACAGCTACTCAGCTGCTTAAGCTTGCTCACAAGTACAGGCCAGAGACAAAGCAAGAGAAGAAGCAAAGGCTACTGGCCCGTGCTGAGACGAAAGCTTCTGGCAAAGGAGACATCCTAACTAAGAGACCACCTGTCCTCCGAGCAGGAGTCAATACAGTCACCACCTTGGTGGAGAACAGGAAAGCTCAGCTGGTGGTGATTGCCCATGATGTATATCCCATTGAGCTGGTGGTTTTCCTGCCTGCCCTGTGCAGAAGGATGGGGGTGCCCTACTGCATCATCAAGGGAAAGGCCAGGCTGGGTCGCCAGGTCCACAGGAAGACATGCACCACTGTTGCCTTCACACAGGTTAACTCGGAAGACAAGGGTGCTCTGGCTAAGCTGGTGGAAGCTATTAGGACCAATTATAATGACAGACATGATGAGATCCGCAGCCACTGGGGAGGCAACGTCCTGCGTCCTAAGTCTGTGGCCCAAATTGCCAAGCTGGAAAAAGCAAAGGCTAAAGAACTCGCAACTAAACTGGGTTAAAAAATAATGTACACTTAAGTTTTCTGTACATAAATATAATTACAAAATTATCTTCCATCTAAAAAAAAGAAATAAATATTTTAAAAGATATTTTAAAAGGTTTTTTATTTTATGTGCTTGAGTGTTTTGCCTGCACATAGTCTGGGCACCACATGCATGCAGTATCTGTGGAAGCCAGAAGAGGGCGATGTATCCCCTGAAGGGGAGTTACAGGTGGTTGTGAGTTGCTACAAGAGAGTTGGGAACCGAGCTACATTCTGTCAGAGCTCGGATTCTAACTCAGGCCCTCCGGAAGGTCAGTGAGTGCTCTTAACCTCTGAACATCTCTCCAGGCAAAGACTTTGGTTTTAAGGTAATTTCCTCATGACAAGAGGCCAGTTTTCTTCTCTGTTGCAACTGAGCTACTGAAAAGGGTATTTGACTTTCAAGAAGTATGATTGAGCGAGTTGATAAATGGTCATATGCATTGAGACACAATAAAGGAATAAAACAATTACCATTTGGCACATGATCTATAGGAAGTAGTGTGACTACAGCCTGGATTGTGGAAACAGGAGACGGTACAGTCCATCTCTGATTTACAGATGCCTCTTGTGGAGCTCGGATCTCAAGGGGGCTCTGGATACTGCCCAGCCATCTCCCCAACATCGTAGTGTCCTCTCTTCAAATTATCACCTTCTCTCCCAAATCTCTTCTACTGACAACAGAAAATAGAAAGAAGCAAAGTCTCTGCTAAGTCTGTCAATCCGCAGCAGCTTTGCCCAGACACTCAACCCTCCCTCCCAGTGAGGTGGATGGACTCCTGTCTTAGCTTCCTCCCCTTCAAGGTCTCTGCCTTCGCATGACTCCTCTTCTACACCATCAGTTTCCCACGCTGAACCATTATTATCAGCGCACCAACGTGCCATCGTATCTTTCATTAAAATAAACAAAACAAAGGGCAGGTGAGATGGCTCAATAGGTAGAGGCACTTGTACTCAGTCCTGAAGGTTCAATCCCTAGATCCCACAAGGTGGCAGGAGAGAACCCGTTCATGAGTGATGTTCTCTGAACCTCCACATGAGCCCTGTGGTATACACATACCTGCATTCTCTCTCCCTTCCCCGAATCCCTTCTCCCTTCTCCCTTCTCCCTTCTCCCTTCTCCCTTCTCTCTCTCTCTCTCTCTCTCTCTCTCTCTCTCTCACACACACACACACACACACACACACACACACACACACACACACACACATCCATGGCAGGGATGACAAAAAGAATGAACCAAGCAACCAAATAAACAAACCAAAAAAACAGCCGGTGAAGCGCCACATGTGTAATCCAGCACTCTGGAGGGTAAGGTGGTGGATCATGGGTTCCAGACAACCTAGGTTACATCAAGAGACCTTGTCATTCACAAACAGATAAGCAGACCTTCTCTCGAGTCTTCGTCCCTTCCTGTGTATCACCCAACTTCTCTACTCCCTTGCCTTCCCTTCTTTATCTCTATTCGTGCTTAAGTCCATAACACCAAAGCATCTGTCCCCAGCATCCAGCAGAAGGTCACCAATGGTCACCACATGGTCCAACCTAGATGTCCTACTTTGCTTTATAGTTTTATGATAAATATCACGGCCAAAAGAAACTTGGAGAGGAAAGTGTTTATTTCAGCCCATCACGGAGAGAAGTCAGGGCAGGAACTCAAGGCAGGAACCTGGAGCAGGAACTGAAGCAGAGACCACAGAAGAACACTGCTTACCGCCTCATTCCTCATGGCCTGCTCAGCCTGCTCTCTCCATGCCCTGACAGGGTTTCTCTGTGTAACAGCCCTGGCTGTCCTAGAATGTACCAAGTAGACCAGGCTGGCCTCGAACTCACAGAGAACCATCTGCTTCTGTCTCCTTCTGTGTAAGGATTGTCTAGAATCAAATCTTATCATGGCTTCCAGAAACTTCTCTTCTGTTCAGCTGGTCTTCCTGTCTCTCAGCTCTCCTTACGTACTATTTCTTGAGCACTAAGATGGGCTTGGCTTATTTATGCCTAGTGGGAACGTCCTTCCTGTAGCTGCCACTGAAGGACTGTCTCGCTGCCCCGAGACCTACATACCTCACAACGAAGTCACCCTAGTCTGTCACCTGGATCTTGGCATTTTGCTTTCTTCTTTTGAGACTGGGTTTTACTATGTAAGCCAGGTGGGTCTTAAATTCATGATCCTCCTGCCTCAGCTTCCTGAGAGTAGTGTTGGGATTACTGAACTATGCTACCATGCCCGGCTACACCCTACTTTTACAATCATTACCTAATACTACTTTTTTGCTCGCTCGTCTGTTCGTTATTAGTCCTTATTGGAACTGCCAGAGAACACAATAATTAACTTTAGCATCATAGTTTGCTTTATGCTCAGTTCTAAAATACAACAACGCTTAATGTGATAAAACGGAGATGGTTTGGTATGATTTTTGTTTTAGATTTGTTTGTTTTCCTTTGCATCCCTTGGTGGTGTGCTGATGATCAAACCCAGGCCCTTGTGGGTGCTAGGCAGGCACTCCCTCACTGAGCAGAACCCAGCCCAGCCTAAGGATGTTGGTTTTGCAGACAAGAAAGAGTTGATGAGATCAGAAACACAAATAAAGCCAGCCATTTCAAAGTAATTTTTTTCCAGTAAGGAGGAGATGGGGGGGGGGTTAATAAGAAAGGAACCTATCAGCTAACACCAGCAGATTTCAAGTGATTTCTCTGAGTGAGATTAGAGCAGAGGGGACTTTATGATCACAACACTGGGTCCAATAGCCTCTATGTCTCTAATCTTGGTTTCCAAGACAGCCCAATAAACACTGTAATTTTGGTGGTGTAGTGATGAGTTACTTCATTGTGAATTTTAGCCTGGCCTGCTAGGGCTCAGTGTGGGCACTTAGTGCCAAACAATGTAGTTTTTATTTAACAGCCTGTAAGACCCGGATAGTAAAGCTACTACTGTCCAGGTGGGGCCACAATTATTGTTGGAGGATATCTATTTTAGATAAATGCTGATATATTAAGGCTGTCCTAGATTTGCTTTTGAATACTATGAACTCACTAGTGGAAGACTGCATCTCCATCTTTAAGCTGGATGACAGACAGCAGAGGTTAACTACGTTGACCTCTCTGTTTGGCTCATGCAGGGTCTGACTCTGGCCCAGGCTGCCGGGCTACACACGGTTTCTCTGTGTTTATTGTAGGGCATGGAGTAGAGCTTGCCTATAGAGAGCTTGTCTAGCAAAGAAGAACAAACAGGACCACAAACAAACAACCAAAAATATTCATTGCCTATGTACTCAATTGGAAGAGTAGAGGTATATTTTCAAGATAGATTTCGATCATCTATTGCCAGTTATTGGTAGTCTAAATTCTAGTGGCCAGATGATCAGCTGGTCTCAGATTAAGGTGATTTTCCTGCCTCAGCTGCTTACTTTAGCTGGGACTACAGGTATGGGCTGGCCTGCTTTTAAAAACATAACTTTATTTAATCTTGCTTTTTTTTTCCTTTTTACCAAATCACAATGATTAACAATCACCTTGTCTAACAGAAACATATAGCAAAATTGGGAAGAAAATACAGATCCCTAAGTAGGTGAAAATGTGTAGAGTCACTACTTAGAACCTTTGCCAAATTAACTTCTGATACAGAATATAAAATCCATGGCAAGGCCATATGGCCTTTTAGAAGATGCCCAATACTATCCAGTTTATCAGAATAGTAGAATAAAAAATCCTAGTATAATTGGATTACAGGTACAAGGCTGTGCTTGGTCAGCACTGCCTGGCTGCTGGATGTGAGGGGTGGATCTGTGCTGAGCAAAGACCCGCTGCCTTTCCTGACCTGAAGGGACTTACAGCAAACACTTCAGATCTTTTTCTTCTCTCCTGGAGTCTCCAGATAGCCTTGTCTCTTGCTTTGTCTCCCCACCAAAGGATCCACACAGGCGTTGAGGACACCCTCCCATGAAAGCCACAGACCATAACAAGTAGATGATGCAAGAGGCTGAAGAAAAGTTCCCCAAATTACAACTGATGCACTTCATTCCCAGAGGCCAGACACGTGGCTACCAGGAAACAAAAATGGGGGCTGGGAGCAGTGCTCCAGTTACCATCCAGTCCTCCACTCCTTGTAGTATACTGAAAAACCTCTCTTCCACCTAAAAACAAAACATACAGCAAAAACTCCAAACAAACCAGCCCCCACAAGTTCTTCTCTGACTATGGGGGATCTTCAATTTAGAAAATTCCTCAGCAGTAGAAAGCTTGCCTAGAGTTAGAGAGATCCTGGGTTCAATATCCAGTCTAAAAACACAGACAGAAGAAAGAAAAGAGATGAAAATCAGAGGACTCATTTGTGAATATCTGACTGAAAGGAGCAAAACCCAGGAAACAGAAAATGGAGGGATGGTTGTGAAGAAAATCACAGTATGTCTTGGGTCCAGTGTTATCTGTGGTCTCAGACATCCATGGGGATATCTGAAGATACACCCCTTGCAGATAAGGAGAGACAACTGTATATTAAAAGAATCACGAGTTAGACTGATAATGCCCTTCTCCATAGAAAACTAAATATTTGAACAGAGCAATGACTCCAAGATTCTGAAGGGAGATAAGTTTGTTTTCTAGAGACAGGCTGGGCTCAAACTTGCCTGATCCCTATGTTTCAGGCTCCTGACTGCTGGGTTTACAATTTGTGCAGCCATGTCTAGTTAGAAAAATAACCTTCAATTTAGAAAACTATACATAGCTGACTGGGCCCAGCAGGATTGTCAAGTGGATGAAAGCAATTGTCTCACAAGCCTGGTGACCTGAGTTCCATCCCTGAAACCAGGCTGGAAGGAGAACTGACTCCTGAAAGCTGTTCCCGGTCCTCCACACAGGAGTCATGGTGGCTCTCCTCAGAGAATGAATACATGTAAAAAAGAGAATGAATACATTGTTTCTGAGTATGCATAGAAAATTTATGAGTAATCCTGGCCACTGGGCCACATGACAGGATGTTCCATATCTCTGTGTTCTGTCACTTGAGGATTGTGTCTGCTAAGCCTGTGTTCTATCACTGTGACACAGTCCTTAGACATTTCAAGACTTGAGAACACAAGCTAACCACAGGTTTTTGGATCATAGTTATGCTAGAGATGAAAATCTTCTTTAAAAGATTCTAAGAAGCCAGGCGGAGTTGGTGCACGCCTTTAATCCCAGCACTTGGGAGGCAGAGGCAGGCAGATTTCTGAGTTCGAGGCCAGCCTGGTCTACAGAGTGAGTTCCAGGACAGCCAGGGCTATACAGAGAAACCCTGTCTCGAAAAACAAAAAACAAAAAACAAAACAACAAAAAAAAAAGATTCTAAGACACATTTGGAAATCTGAGAACCGAACTAAGTAATGATTGAGCCAGTAGTGAAATGTCTGGAAGTTAACAGACAATGAAAACACTGCATATAAAACCTGATCAGCCAATCAGTCTCTGAGATAGACGTAAAGGGTGCCGACATTGTGGACCCTCACCCTCTGGAACCACAAGCCCAGATAAACTCTTTCTTTATAAGTGTCTTTGGTCATGGTATTTTATCACAGCAACAGGAAAGTAAGCAATGCTCCTCCCCTTCTCTCCTCTCCCCTCCCTTCTCATCCCCTCTTCCTCCCCTCCTCTTTCTGTCTCCTCTCCTTCTTTTCCCTTCCCTTCCCACAGTGCTAGTTACTGAGCCTAGAGACCTGTCCATCTAGGCAAATGATGGGATTTCCCCAGTGAGTTCTATTCTTGGCTCCTGCAAACTGTCTTTTGGGCTAGAGCTGCCAATCACCCGACCCACTTTCTCCTTTGTAAAAACCTCCCGTTTATTGCCATCCCATGGGGTCCCTCTCCAGATGCCTCTTCTCATTCTTGACTCTAGGTCATGCATGTCAATGTCAAAAGGCTCAAGCATTGCTGATGTCCAAGGTCATTCGCTATCATAGCACAGGTCTCTGTGACAGGGCCATACCGGTCTCTTTGCAGTCCTCAAATGCACCAGCCAAGGGCTGTAGTCTGTTCTTTTCCCTCTGTCTGAAGGTTTCTCTTTCCTTCCAGCCTACTTCTCTGTGATTCATCCTTCAGATACGATGCAAGTGTTTCTTGTTACCTCCTCAGAGATCCTTGTCCCTCCCTCATTCCGACCCTTGGTTGTATTCTCTGCTTCAGGATAGTTACCTGCAAGCATACCGTAATTATGTAATATTTATATTATATATAATTCAAATATATTATACAGTTATACATTATATACCTACCATCTCACTAACTACAGTGATTGTGTGACTATCAGTGACTTCATTAGAAGGCATGAATGCAAGGATGATGGTCCATTTTGCTCACTTGTGTCCCCACAACCCCAGAGTGATTGGGACAAACCTGACATGCAACTAAATGTTCCTGAATGAGAGCTGGGCGGCTCAGTGGTTAAGAGCACTCGATGTTCTTGTAGACGACCTGGGTTCAGTTCCAGCACCCACATGGTGGCTCACAACTATCCTGACTCCCATTCCAGAGGGTCGAATGCCCTCTTCTGGCCTCTGTGAGCATGGTGCATGTGGTGCACACATGTACAGGCAGGCAAACACTCATCTGCACAAAGTAAAAATAAATCTAAAAGCAAAGTTGCTGAATGAATAAGCATGGGTTCTGTAAGTGTTAATAATGCTTGCTAGACATTCAGATATATGAATATCCATAGCCTAAAAGAAAAATATGGGCTGCTTTGACAGCCCATATTTTATTAGCACACAAGTGGTAGTAGGCATTATCACCCAGAAAACGGGCTTAGAGTGAAAACACAGGATCCAGTACAGAGCCCAGGGACTCAAGTTGTGTCAGTAGGGTGTCTGTTCCTATAAATAGAATACCCAGAAGAGCTAATGAAAGAAGCCAGGCTGTGTTTCAGAGGCTTCCCCTCATGGTTCCCTGGCTCTGTTGTTTTTGTCCTGTGCTGAGACAATACACCATCGTGGCAGGTGGTGGAGGAGCAAAGCTTCCTACTATGTGGTATCTGGGAAGGGATGGGGGCCAGGGCTCCAACATTCTCTTTAATGGCAGCCTCTACCCCTGCCTAGAGATCTAACTTCCCTTCACCAGGGTCTCTCTCCTAAAAGGATATCCCCTACCAATAGTGACACAGGCTAGGAACAGCTTAAAAAACATGGGGGCCCACTCAAAATCAAAAGTATAGTCTCAGTCATTGAGTCAAGAAGCAACCCCATCCCTGGTGAGTGTGGTGGAACAAACCTGTAATTTCAGCACATAAGAGGCAGAAGTAGGAAGATGAGTTCAAGCCCAACCTGGACTATAAGACAAGACTCTGTTTCAAACAAACAAACAAACAAACAAACAAACAAACACAATGAGGGCCTGGGAAGATATGTAAGCATGAGGACCCCAGCACAGAGCCATGCATGGTAGCCTACACTTGGAATCACAGCATTGGCAAGGCAGAGACCAGAGAATACCTGGGGCCCACTGGTCAGTCAGCCTAGCGGAGTTGGCAAAATCCAAGCCAGTTAGAGACCTCCTTTACAAGAAGAAAACAAACAAGGTGGATAGACTAACAGCTGAGGTTGTCCCCTGGCTTCCTCAAGCACACACACACACACATACACAATAAAGAAGAAAGAAGACAAGAAAACAAAAAGTTAAAAAAAATTAAGGGAAGAACACCCCCGTCCACTGCCTGGCTCCTCCCTGTGTGCCCCCACCTCCAGCCACAGCTACAACATGGTGCTTTTTATGGCTGAGAATGTCTCCTCTAGGCTCAGATGTCTGAACAGTCGGGCCCTAGTCACTGGCACTCTTTTGGGTAGGTTTAGGAGGTGTGGCTTTGCTGGAGGAAGTATGTCCCTGGGGTTGGACTTTCAGGTTTCAAAGCCATATGCAACTCTAGTTTTCTCTCTGCTTCATGCTTCTGGCTTGAGACGTGAGTTCCAGCTCACACCTTGCTGCTCCAAGTGATGAACTCTTATCCTGCAGGAACCGTATGCCCAAATCAGTCTTTCATCTATAAGTTGCCTTGTTCATGGTGTTACTTCACAGTAACAGAAAACTAATATCATCACTCATGCTGGATACCTGCACACACACACACACACACACACACACACACACACACACACACACACAGAGCCCCTTTTAGTACCATGTCTTATCATGACCACACTTTGCTGATTCTACCTCTGAGAATTGTCCTGTAGCCATCTTCCCCTGTCCCAAAGCTCCCCTAAGTCTAAGAACTGTCTCCTGCCCTTCAGGAACTTGCCATCTATTTTAGTACCCTGAAGCCTTCATTTGGTTTTCAGTCTAACGTTTTATGAATCATGGGGTCAATCGTGCCTCTGTCCTGCTCCAAAGCCTTTGGTGGCTCCCCACTGAACAAAGCAGTGGTCCCTAAGGCTGGTGTGGCGATCACCACAATCACTGGGGGATTTAATGCTAGATACTAGATACTTATTAGCCAGAAATGATAAACTAGAACTGGAAGGGACAAAAGATGCAGACATAAACACTAGAGCTGCTGGTGGATTGATGAGCGGTACATCGCAGCTGATGGGAGGAATAAGGCGCTCTGTGAGCACCTGACTAAAGTGACCACAGCGGACAAGATGTGTTGGGCATCTCAATACTCTAAAATGGGCAATATAGTAAGATCTATCCTGAACATAATCTAACTTAGGTATGAGGCGGGGTGGGTGATTGTCTGTAAAAGATGAACGAATTTAAAGTTTCCACAATAAAGAAATTATAAAAGCTGGGTATGTGCCTGAATCTCGGCCCTCGAGAGTTAGAGGCAGGAAGGCCAGTTTCTAGGCTAACATCAGTTACATATGAGTTTGAGGCCAGCCTGGACTATATAAGACTCTGTCTCAAAAAACAAAAAGAACAATCCCTACCCGCCCTGCCCCCAAACCCCTTTCCGCTGCCCAAACCAAGACAAACAAGAGATATTTGAAGAGACACAAGTTGACCCGAACTAAACATTAGTATTGTAGGCATGGACCGAGGCATCACATGATACTCCACTAACAGGCACAGCTTGCTTGTCTGCCTGCCTTCCTTTCTCCCCTTCCTTCCTTCCTTCCTTCCTTCCTTCCTTCCTTCCTTCCTTCCTTCCTTTTCTTTCTCTCTTTCTTTCTTTCTTTCTTTCTTTCTTTCTTTCTTTCTTTCTTTCT
>NW_021620582.1:2743885-2769430 GCF_004785775.1 Grammomys surdaster
TTCTTTCTTTCTTTCTTTCTTTCTTTCTTTCTTTCTTTCTTTCTTTCGTTCTTTCTTTCTTTCTTTCTTTCTTTCTTTCTTTCTTTCTTTCTTTCACAAGCCAGTTGAAAATAAATGGAATTAAGAAACAAAAAAACAAACTAAGACAACCCAGGAAAGGCTGAGGCCACAACCTCTCCTATAGCGCCCTCTGCTGGTAACTTCAGGCCACAGCTAACCTTCGTTTCATCACAACATTCCCCAAGGTGTGTTATTTCAGTGGACTCACCTACTACTTGAGGAAGCCACCAGCTTAGAAAATAAAGTCCAAACTTCCACACAGAGACAGAGGGCTCACTCTCTAAAGCTGTAGCACCTTTTTTCCATCATCCCTCTAGATATCCCTGCCTTTGAAAAGTCATTTCAGCAACCCTGGACCAACCTAAATTTTCCCAGGTTAAGCCCAATATTGGTGTTTCTTTTCTGCCTGGCATGTGCCTCTCCCTACTGCTGCTGTATACATTTTTGTCTTATTTAAGGCCCACTCAAATACCCATTTGAAACTGGGCATGGTGAAATATGCCCGAATCCCAGGACTTGGGACGTAGAGACAGGAGGTTTGCAAGTTCCAGACCAACCTGGGTTACAGAACAAGATCTTGTTTCAGAATAAATAAACAAGAGGACAGCGAGTTTGCTCGGCTGCTAAGAGCAATCTCTGTGCAAGCTAAGTAACTTTAGTTCAGTACCCCACTCCTCTGTAAAGGGGGAATGCTGGCTTCACAAAGGTATCTTCTGACCTCCATAACATGGGTACTCTCTCCTGCCCCTTTATGCGCGCGCGCACACACACACACACACACACACACACACACACGAGTAAGAATTTAAAAGATCCAAGATGGTTCCACCAGTTAGTGCCCTTGCCTCAAGTCTGAAGACCCGAGTTAAACCTTGGGACACACAGATGGAAGAAGACAACAGACTCCATCAATAGTGGTGTATCTGCAACTCGATCCACAAAATAGATGGATGTAACAAACATAACATATAGAATAACTATAATTAAAAAAGAAACAAACAAAAATCATAAAATAGGGCTACTGAACCTGACAACCCAAGTTCCACCCCCAGATCCACATAGTAAAAGCAGAACTTGGGCAGTTCTTCCTCTGACCTCCATACCTACTGTACGCAGCACCCCACAACATAAGAACAAAACAAAAACCTCAGAACAACACCTCTACCCAAATCCCGTTCCTCTGGGAAAGCTGCCCAAATGGATCAAGGCTGTCTTTTCTCCTTCCCTCGGAGGCTTCTGTGCTTTCCCATGGAAACCTTTCCACATTATACACAGTTATAGTTCCTGATGGGTTTGTCCTTTATGTCCATATTAATGGTCATACTTTTATCTCTAAGGTAGAAATATTTCAATCCCTGTTTTCTTGACACATTAAAATGTTTCTAAGACAAAAGCTGTATTGGTTACCATATATAATTGATACACAAAATAGATGCTTTGCAATAGTCATAGTCTGAATGAAGTTATTGCTGTTTATGAAGTGACTACAAGATTCTGCTTTATAATGAATATGAATGGACATTTACATCCCTCATTGGTCATGAGCTTTTAGAAGGAAATACAGTATCTCTCTTGTATTTAGATAACATTTTTCATCTCCACTTAGGATGTGGGGGTTTAGATTTAAATCACCACTGGCAAGGCTATGGATGCTGCCAGGCTTGATGGTCTGAGTTTGAGCCTAGAACCCACATGATGAATAGAGAGGACTGAATTCTACAAGTCGAGAAGTAATTGCCCCCTCCTGAAAGTTGCCCTCTAGCCTCTCGCACCATGGCGTGCATGGACACCTGTACAGAATAGATTTCAAATGTCATAAGGAAATTTCACAAATTGCCACTAGAATCCCAGGAGAACACACACTCATGAGCACTCTGATGCTTTATATACTTCCAGGCACCCTTGGTGCTAGGCCTGTGACATTGTGGAGTCTGGAATGTTTCTCATTTAATAGCCTAACTACTATTTCTTTTGGGCTATCTTCAGCTTCCTAGAGAGCCACTCCTTGTCCACTTCTATGGCCAATTTAACATCCTGATAAACTGAGTTAAAACCCTTGGAATCTTTTAACTTCCCAAAACCCTGTTCTCCACCAACAGAAGAGCTAGGAATATCATCAGATAACATCTGAGGCCTACAGGAGAAATTCCCCTACCTGTTGTAACTGCCTCTCTGATGTACCCACAAATTTATTTTAAAATTGATTTGAATTATAACTGCTGGGGTTCAGTCCTGGCATTCAAGTACTGAGGTGGGACACAGCATTGGATGAAATCCAAAGGCTGATGACCTCTGGCCTTATAACTCTCTGACTGTTTCTGGCCCTCAGAAGCTGAGCTGGCTTCTGTTGATTTAACTCTTTCTTTAACTCTTTGCTATTCTGTGGCAAATGCTGCTGGCTTCTGGCAATTTAACTCCTGCGGATAGCAGCAGTGGGGGGAAAAAACTTAATTACTTTGGTTCTTTTCTCTTTGACTCAGGCCTCACTGGCCAGGTGAAAGGCTTGGAGTTCCTTAACTCTTTGTGAGCCAGAGAGAAAAGAAGAGAAAAGAAAAGGAAGGAAAGAAAGACAGACATACAGAGACACACACATAGGATTAAGTAAAGAATGGCTAAATCACCTCTTTATTGCTGTAAAGATAAAGAAGCCAGGGATATGTTTGGTGGAAACAAGGTATGGTGTCAAGGAGGGGGTGCCTCTGCAGGCACATAGAATAGAGTTTATTCAGAGCATCGGGAGGGGAGTTGAGGGGGTAGTGGAGACAGAGAAAGGGACAGAGAGAGCGGGAGCGGGAGAGATAGAGAGAGAGAGAGAGATAGAGAGAGAGAGAGAGAGAGAGAGAGAGAGAGAGAGAGAGAGAGAATTGAAAGCTAGCTGTGAACTTGCAGAGAGCTGGGTAGGGGAATGGGGAGAAAAGGGACAGAGAGGGAAGAGAGCAATAAGAGCAAGAGAGAGAGGAGGGGCAAGCAGCCCCTTTCATAGTGAGTCAGGCACATCTGGCTGTTGCCAAGTAACTGTGGGGCGGAGCTTAGACAAAATGCCAACAACACTCAGTATTTATACTTTCTCAGGATAATTGATCACATGGCTTTCTAAGCAGTTTTACATTCCTTAAGTTCATAGTAACTTTAAGGCAATAGTTCATGTCATAGGTCCACAGGTAGTTACAGAAGAATTGTTTACATGTCTTTCCTTTAAGACTAGTGCCTGACTAAACATTCATTATCTGTTACTAGGTCCATAAGTTCATTCTAAATTTAAATCAGTAATTTTCATGTCATAAGTTAGCATGGTTTTGTTCAGAGACAAATCATCTGCCTTGTGTCATTATTTTGAAGTCCTGTATAGATAGACTAGTCCATCATTTATTTTCTGTCCTTGCACCTACAATAAATTGCCCACTCACAGTTTATGACCTATAGCTACCAGATACTGGCCTTGTTCTTAACCTAGAAGGGATGTTTTCCTTGATCATAAATTTGTTCTAAGCCTGCTTTCTTTTCCTACTGCGATTAGCCCATAACATGTGAATGTTTACAAGCTCGATTTGCAGCTCTTATTCTACACGGGACTTGAGATTACTAGTATCAGTTTAGGAATTCTATAAAATCATTATCAGGAATTATGAAATCATCAATTTGTCTACATAGCATTACTATATGAAAGTGCATCTTCATATTGATTTTGCAGAAAATCTGCCCAATAGGGGTGGCTGATGCCCAGGAATCATTAATAGTGAGAAGCAATCCTGGGATGATGTCTCTGAGGACCCTGCCTCTCAGAACTCACCCATCGAAGCACGCAATATGGTGGACCATCTCCAGAAAACTCACTTACTTGCCATAGCTTTTCCTAGATGGCTTCTGACATACAACTTTCTTTGTTCTGCAGCTACAAAACTGTACAAAAACCCCTTCTACCTGAGAGCATGTTAGCTGGGTGTCTTAGTTACTGTTTTACTGCTATGAAGAGACAACATGACCAAGGCAACTTATAAAATGAAGCATTTAGTTGGCTATTGCTTACAGTTTCAGAGTGTCAGTCCATGATCATGGCGGGGAAACAGACAGACATGGTGCTGGAGCAGTAGCTGAGAGCTTAACATTCTGATCTGCTGACAGTAGACAGATGGGAGTGGGTGGGTAGAGCATGGTATGGGATTTTGAAACCTCAAAGCCCATCTCTAATGACACACCTCCCCTAGTAAGGTCACACCTACTCCGAGGCCACACCCCTTAATCTATCCAAACAGTTCCACTAACTGGGGACCAAGCCTATGCGGAGCCATTTTCATTCAAGCCCCCACACTGGGATAACCCAGCTCCATATTTTCTGGGCTATGGTTGAAGGACTCTAGCAATGCAGATATGGGAGCAAGGCTCCAGTAGACCAGGGAGCATGTCTTTGTTGAAGAAGGCCATCAGGGTAGTCTGCAGCAGCAGGATCTTCCCAGGCTTTGCATCAAACATACTGCCCAGATGTCTGAAAGTCCTGGCTCTGAGCAGTCTCAGGATGTCAGGATGGGTCACCCCAACAAGATGCAGTGTGGTGTCCGAGCTAGTTCAACAGAAAGCGAGTGTCCAGAAATAGCAATGGAATCTAAACCGAGTCTGACATTTAGTTCAGAGCAGCAAACCAGAGCTTGTCCTTGGTCTTAACAAACATACAACAGATGACGACATTTCTATGGTACTTACAACTTTAAGTCTAACATTCAAATTTAAATTTTTACTTAAAAAACAACAAAGGAATTTTATACAAATGAGATGGACACAGATAAAATTAGACAGATACCTTGAAAAAAAACCTATCAAAATTCATGTAAGATGGAAAGATAGCCTACTGTCCCTACACCTACCAAAGTAGCTGAATTTGTAGCTAACCAGCTTCTCACAGACCTAGACAGCTCCGCAGAGGTTTTCCCAGCCTTTAGAGAGACTGCATGCCAGTTCTTTAACACAGACTCCCACAAAACTGAATAAAGAGACAGTGTTCCCAAATGACTCTTTTAGACTACCTTTATCCAGATACCAAAGCCAGAGATGAGACAAGAAAGCTAAGTAGGTCCAGTGAGAAGGCTTTGATGGTAAAGATGTCTGTTTCCAAGTCTGGCACCTGAGTTTGATCCCTGGGACCCATACGGTGAAAGGAGAGAATGGAGTCCTACAAATTGTCCTGTGACCACAAGCACATGGCACATGCGCCCCCACCACCACTCACACACATCCTCACACAGAAAATCAAAAAATAAAATATAATTTTAAAAAAGGCTAAACCAATTCACTTCCTTTTATAAAAGCAAAATCTACAAAGTTAATTTCAACAAACCAAATCCAATAACATATATATATATATATATATATATATATATGTATGTTAGTAATCATGAGTTTTCTCTAAGAATATATTGTTGGTTTAACATTAAAAAGCATTGCAGTTCATGCAATGACATGCTAAAAAATAACATATCAACAGATTTTTTTTTTTAAAAAGCAGTATCTGGTGGTGGAGATGGCTCAGTGGTTAGAGCACTTGCTGCACTTTGAGAGGGCCTGAGTTTGGTTCCCAGGACCCGTGTCAGGCAGCTCACAACTGCCCATAACTCCAGCTCTAAGGGATCCAATGCCTTCTTCTGCTTTCTGCACACACACAAATAAAATATATCTTTTTAAAAAAAAATCCATTGTCTGTCTTAGGGTTTTACTGCTGTGAACAGACACTATGACCAAGGCATCTCTTATAAGGACAACATTTAATTGGGGCTGGCTTACAGGTTCAGAGGTTCAGTCTATTATCATCAAGGAAGGAGCATGGCAGCATCCAGGCAGGCATGGTACAGGAGGAACTGAGAGTTCTACATCTTCATCTGAAGGCTCCTAGAAGAATACTGACTTCCAGGAAGCTAGGATGAGGATCTTAAAACCCACACTCACAGTGACACACCACTCCAACAAGGCCACACCTACTTCAATAGGGACACACCTTCTAATAGTGCCACTCCCTAGGCTGAGCATATCAAACCACCACAAAGTCCAACCCTGATGTTTGTTTGTTTGTTTTCTGTGGTTGTTGGTCTAATTTTTCTTTTTGAGACAGGTTCTCACAATGTAATCCAGGCCTGCCCCAGATTCATGACAAGCCTTTTGTCTCAACCTCCCAAGTGCTGAGATTGCAAGCATGAATCTCACACCCCACTTAATCTCAATTTTATTTTCTTTTTTTGAACATTAAATTATAAATAGATGGGAACTTCCTTGAGAGAGCATTTGTGAGGAATATATAGCCCAAATTATCCACAGTGAAAATAATGAATGTTTTCACTTATGATAAAAATTTAGACAAGGGGACTTGGCACAGTGGCCTTTAATTCCAGCACTTGGGAGGTAGAGGCAGGAAGATCTCGCTGAGTTTGAGGCCAATCTGGTCTACATTACGAGTTCCAAAACAACCAAGACTATGTAGAGAGACTCTGCTTTAACCCTCCCCTACCCCCCAAAAAAATTTAGACAAAGGGTCCAACTTGGCTGCAGAGTGCTGGCCTAGGCAAGGAAAGAGGATGAAGCTGACCACACAGGAAAGGCAAAACTGAAACTGTTTTTCCTCACAGTTGCCATTATCATCCACGTAGAAAATCCAATGATTCTGCAGAACAAAGTCTTGGAGCTAGTAACGGAAGGCCTTGCACATAGTTGGTGGATTAAAAAAAAAAAAAAAAAAGAAACCAACATGAAAAATCAGTTGCATTTATAGCCAATAAACAATTTAAAACTTGCCAGGCAGTGGTGGCGCACGCCTTTAATCCCAGCACTTGGGAGGCAGAGACAGGCGGATTTCTAAGTTCAAGGCCAGCCTGGTCTACAGAGTGAGTTCCAGGACAGCCAGGGCTATACAGAGAAACCCTGTCTCAAAAAACCAAAAAAAAAAAAAAAATTAAAACGTAAGATACCATTTATAGTGGCATAAAATATAAAATTTGAGGAAATAATTCTGACAAGATTTGTGAAAACTACACCCTTCACAATAGTTGCAAATAATATGAAATACCTTGGTGTGAATCTAACCAAGCAAGTGAAAGACCTGTACGACAAGAACTTCAAGTCCCTGAAGAAAGAAATCAAAGAAGATCTCAGAAGATGGAAAGATCTCCCATGCTCATGGATTGGCAGGATTAATATAATAAAAATGGCCATCTTTCCAAAAGCAATCTACAGATTCAATGCAATACCCATTAAAATCCCAACTCAATTCTTCACAGAGTTAGAAAAGGAAATTCTCAAATTCATATGGAATAACAAAAAACCCAGGATAGCGAAAACTATTCTCAACAATAAAAGAACTTCTGGAGGAATCACCATCCCTGACCTCAAGCTGTACTACAGAGCAATAGTGATAAAAACTGCATGGTATTGGTACAGAGACAGGCAGGAAGATCAATGGAATAGAATTGAAGATCCAGTAATGAACCCACACACCTATGGTCACTTGATCTTTGACAAAGGAGCTAAAACTGTCCAGTGGAAAAAGGACAGCATTTTCAACAAATGGTGCTGGTTCAACTGGAGGACAACATGTAGAAGAATGAAAATTGATCCATTCTTATCTCCTTGTACAAAGCTCAAGTCTAAGTGGATAAAGGACCTCCACATAAAACCAGATACACTGAAACTAATAGAAGAGAATGTGGGGAAGAGCCTCGAATACTTGGGCACAGGGGAAAAGTTCCTGAACAGAACACCAATGGCATATGCTCTAAGATCAAGAATTGACAAATGGGACTTCATAAAATTGCAAAGTTTCTGTAAGGCAAAGGACACTGTCAATAGGACAAAACGACAACCAACAAATTGGGAAAAGATCTTTACCAATCCTACATCTGATAGAGGGCTAATATCCAATATAGACTAAGAACTCAAGAAATTAGACTCCAGACAACCAAATTACCCTATTAAAAAATGGGGTATAGAGCTTAACAAAGAATTTTCAACGGAAGAAACTCGAATGGCCAAGAAGCACCTAAAGAAATGTTCAGTGTCCTTAGTCATCAGGGAAATGCAAATCAAAACAACCCTGAGATTCCATCTCACACCAGTCAGAATGGCTAAGATTTAAAACTCAGGCGATAGTAGATGCTGGCGAGGGTGTGGAGAAAGAGGAACACTCCTCCATTGTTGTTGGGACTGCAAGATGGTGCAACCACTTTGGAAATCAATGTGGCGGTTCCTCAGAAAATTGAACATAGCATTACCTGAGGATCCAGCTATACCACTCCTAGGCATATACCCAGAAGATGCTCGAACATATAACAAGGACATATGCTCAACTATGTTCATAGCAGCCTTATTTATAATAGCCAGGAGCTGGAAAGAACCCAGATGTCCTTCAACTGAGGAATGGATTCAAAAAATGTGGTATATTTACACAATGGAGTATTACTCAGCTATTAAAAACAATGAATTCGAGAGTTTCCTAGGTAAATGGATGGAACTAGAAATTATCATCCTGAGTGAAGTAAGCCAATCACAAAAGAACACACATGGTATTCACTCACTGATTATCGGATATTAGCCCAGAACCTTGAAATGCCCAAGGTGCAACTCACAGGCCACATGAAGCTCATAAAAAAGGAAGACCAAGTGGGGGTGATTCAGTTCTTCTTAGAAGGAGCAACAAAATACTCAAGGGAGCAAATATGGAGACAAAGTGAGGGAGAGAAACTGAAGGAGGGGCCATCTGAAGACGTTTCCACCTGAGTATCTATCTCATGTGCAGTCACCAAAGGTAGATGCTGATGTGGAAGTCAGGAAGTGCATGCTGATAAGAGCCTGATATGCATGTCTTCTCAGAGGCCTTTAAGAGTCTGACATTCAGAGGCAGATGCTCACAACTAGCCATTGAACTGATCATGGGGTTCTCAATGGAGGAGTTAGAGTGAGGACTGAAGGAGCTGAAAGGGTTTGTGGCACCGTGAGGAGAGCAACAATACCAACCAACCACAGCTCCCAGGGTCCTAACCATCAGCCTGGGAGCACTTAGGGAGGGATCCAGGGCTTCAGCTGAATATGTAAGAGTGGAGGGCCCTGCCAGGCATAGGTGGAAGATGAGATCCTTGACCTCATGAAGGCTGGACGCCCCAGGGGGTGGGAATTTTGAGGGTGGGGAAGTGGGAGTGGGGGGGGGTAGGTGGGGGTTACATCCACAGAGAAGAAGGAGGAGGGGTAAGGGGATGGGGGGGTTCCTGGGTGGGTGGGGGATGGTGTTAGGAGCCGCGTTCGACATTGCAACATGGCGCCGGTTTCCTGCTTCCTGCTTCCTGGTTCTTCTTGAGAGCCTTGCTTGAATGTGCGCCTGCGCAAGGCGCGAAAACCAGTATGCTAATTTGGCGATATCATAAGAGCCAATGAGTGTGTGGCACGTCTCCTAGGGCTCTATATAAGCCACAGGTTTTTGGGGCTTGGGGTCCCTCGCCTCACTGCCATCTGAAAGAGCTGTACAATAAATTGCTGTCAGAAGAATCCTGAGTGTGGCGTTCTCCTTATCGGCGAGGCTGCACGCCGCAGGATGGGGTAAGGGGACAACATATGAAATGTAAATAAAATATCCAATAAAAAAAGAAAACTATAAAATATTACTCAGGGAAATTAAAGGAAACCTAAGTTCATGGAAAGAATATACACTGTTCATGAGATGGAAGACTTGAATCAATTCTTCCAGAATAAGGTGGCTGGGAGAGAGTAGGTGAAAACGATTCATAATTTCACAGTGCACTATCCAGAATATACAGGATACAATAGAAAAGCACCCAAGAAAGAGAGTGGCAGGTGACACCAGGGCAGAATCTGCCAGAGTATACAGGAAATGATCTGAAGGAGAAACAGCTATCAGAAAGCAATGAAAAATCTAAAAAAAGCTGTAAAAGAGACCAAACCCTGAGCAGAAGCATCAACACTGGGAGAGTCAGGAAAAACCTTTTCCCCCTTAGTGCTGGGTGCTTGCCACAAGCAACTCACAGAGCAGCCTGAAAACCTTTGCAAACCACAGTCTCCAGAAACCCAAAGCAAGTATCACAGGATTGACCATATGTTAAAAGCTAACAAATGGAAAACTGCAAGATCATAGAAGAAGTCTGCACAGCATTCACTGAGCTGAAAAGTATATACTGGACTCAAAAAGATACTAAGCATATAGGATATCAAATAGTTAAGGCCAGAAAAGAAACTCCTATACCATATGACAGTTAAAATATAAATATACAGAACAAATAGGGTATATTGAAAGAGACAAATCAAACCGACAAGATAGGTCTATCAGAATATCATCTGATTTCTCAGTATAGACTTTAAAAGCCAGAAAGCCATGGAACGATACATTTCAAGTTCTGAAAGACCACAGACCCTAATTCAGACTGCTAGACCCAAAAGCATGTGTCATTATTAATGGACAAAGAACATTTCTTGATAAAAGAAGGTTAGAGGAACCTATGATCACTAAGCCAACTCCACAGAGCACACTAGAAAGAAATGTTCAAAATAAAGAGAATGGTAACCACATCTACAGGGGAAAAAAAAGATGTTAGAACAATGTTTAAACAGATGAGGATTGGGAAAACACCAAACACCACAAGATGACAGGAATTAATATATACCTTTTAAATAGTATTTTTATTAATGGTCTCCATTTCCTCAATCAAAAGACAGACTAGGGGCTTGGAGAGGTGACTCACTGGTTGAGAGCACTTGTGACTTTTGAGAAGGACATGGATTTGATTCCAATCACCCAAATGGCAGCTCCCAACCATCCATAAGTTCAGTCCCAGGGGATCTGATGCCCTTTTCTGACCATCATGGGCACTGGGCACACATGTGATACACAAACATATATTCAGGCAAAATATTCATACACATAAAATAAAAATAAATCCACACCTTTTTCTTAAAAGACATAGACCATCAGAGTGGAATAAAAGCAGAATACATATAATGGCTGCATTTAAGCAACACACCTCAACATCAAAGATAGACACACTCCTTTAGGACGGAAGGATGGAAAAGGATCCAAGTAAGTCGATCCAGGAAACAAACATCTATTACTCTTCTGACATCTGACAGAATAAACTTCAAACCAAACTATTCAGAAGATATAAAGGGGGGTGCATTTTACATCAATTAAGGAAACAATCAAGAGGGCATTAAATTATATACATAAGCTTACCAAACATAGATTCATCCAATATCATAAATACTCCCACATGTAAAATCATAGATTAGCCTCAGTACAGTAGTAGTGGGTGACTTCAAGACCCCATTCTCAGCAATAGACAGGTCATCAGGACAAAGTTTAATAACACCATAGATCAAATTAACAGACATCCATAGAACATTCTACCAAATACTGTGGAATATACATTCTTCTCGGTACTTTGTAGAACTTTCCCTAAAGCATCATAATCAGGACACAAAGAAAGTTTCAACATGGCTTGCTCTTGCCGCATGCTGGTGTTGGAGGACCCTCCCCGCTGCAGATTTACAAACAGCATGAATCAAGAAAAGTTAGCCAAACTTCAAGCTCAGGTCCGGATAGGGGGCAAGGGGACAGCTCGCAGGAAGAAGAAGGTGGTACATAGGACAGCTACTGCTGATGACAAAAAGCTTCAAAGTTCACTAAAGAAACTGGCTGTGAACAATATAGCTGGTATTGAAGAGGTGAACATGATTAAAGACGATGGAACAGTTATTCATTTCAATAATCCCAAAGTCCAAGCTTCCCTCTCCACTAACACCTTTGCAATTACTGGTCATGCAGAAGCCAAACCAATCACAGAAATGCTTCCTGGAATATTAAGTCAGCTTGGTCCAGACAGCTTGACGAGCCTTAGAAAGTTAGCTGAGCAGTTCCCACGACAAGTATTGGATAGTAAAGCACCCAAACCAGAAGACATTGATGAAGAGGATGATGATGTTCCAGATCTTGTAGAAAATTTTGATGAAGCATCGAAAAATGAAGCTAACTAAAATCCTCTGGGTTTTGGAAGCTGGCATGGACTAGATTTAACAATCAGCTTTGTTGTTCCAAAGTTTTACAGACATGGAGAACATCACCTGTTATTAGTTCAGTAATATAAATATTTTGTATATTAATGATGCTGTTTGCTCAGCATTTCTCGGTCATTTGATTTTGCATTTTGCACTTCTTCCCAGGATCTATTCTTTTGGTCAAAATATGAAGTATTGGTACGGTTTGAGGGTGTTTTTTGTTTTTTTGGTGGGGGGGGAACTTTTGGTGTGTATGTATATGTATGTGTGTGGGTATGTGTGTACACAGTGGACAGCAGATTGGATAACAGTTATATCTATCCTATTCCTTCCCCCCAATAGAAATAAAGCAAATCTTAAAAAAAAAAGAAAGAAAGAAAGAAAGTTTCAACATATACAGGAAAATTGAAATAACTTCTTATATTCTACTTGACAGTGCAGGTTGGTGTTTTGTTTGTTTGTTTGTTTGTTGTCTACTTGACACAAGTTAGAGTCATCTGTGAAGAGGGAACATCAATTGAGAAAATGCTTCTATCAGATTGGCTTATAGGTAAATTTTTGGAGCGTTTTCTTGATTAATGATTGATATGGGTAAAGCAGCACCTAGGCAGGTGATCAAAGCCCGCCCCTGACACACTTTCTCTAACAAGGCCACACCTCCTAATCCTTCCCAAACAGTTCCACCAACCCTGTGGTGTGGGGGAACCAAGCATTCAGCGGCATGAGATAAAAATCTGAGCTGTTGTCACTCTTCCGCAGTTAGTAGTACTGTGCTTGCCACTGTAGAAGTGGTGGGACCTGGGAGAATGGAGCTGATAAATGAGAAAGACTAAGGTCTCATGAAATAGTCAGCTTCATTCAGAGGATAGACAATTTATATTCTGAAGGTTTAGAGGAGTCATGTGAGTAAAATATACAAGTACAAGGGCAAGCCACACATGGCAGACAAGCTACGTATCTTCCCATAAAGACATAAACAGATAGCAATATCCAGTTGTAATGAATAATCTGAAGTAATCTTGCCTCTACCCACTACATCTACACAAAAACACCTTCCAAGAACAATTTCATGTTTTGGAAGAAACTGAGGTCACCAGACTCCTTTTTTTTTTTTTTTTTTTTTTGGTCACCAGACTCCTCTTATCTTGTTTACTTGACGTTTTCTCACAAGCACTCAGAAATCACCTCACAGGACTCAGTGCTTGGACCTCGTTCTGACAGTACTGCAAGGAATAACTTGGTTACTATGTTAAGCCTTATTTTTGATAGTATCCTTGGAACAGAACCCTAAGGATGGAATTGCTGGTATAAATGCATCTGCGTTTCTTAGACATGGCCCTTTTCACTGCATGGAGAGATGGTTGACTTCTTATCTAAAGCTATTGTCCTGTTCTCTCTCCAAGAACAGAGTGGACAGACAATGATGGGAAAATAGGGGAACTTCTATTTGCCATCCAAGAGTAACAGTTCTAACAGGAAAGCAGAATAGAGACTCTTCATGGCAATAGGATGCCAAACAGAGAGATTACATGTGGTGGTTTGAATGAGACTGCCCCCCTCAGACATACATTTGAATGCTTGGTCCCTAGTTAGTGGCTGTTTTGGAAAGGATTAAGCAGTGGGATTGTTGGAGGTTTGTTGGAGGAAATGGGGTTTCAAAAGATGGGGTTTCTTCTTCTTCTTCTTCTTCTTCTTCTTCTTCTTCTTCTTCTTCTTCTTCTTCCTCCTCCTCCTCCTCCTCCTCCTCCTCCTCCTCCTCTTCCTCTTCCTCCTCCTCCCCCTCCTCCTCTTCCTCTTCCTTCTTCTGTGCTTGATGCTTGTGAATCAAATATAATCTTTCAACTACTTCCCTAAGCATCATAGCTCCCTGTCGCCATGCTCTCTGCTGGGATGATCATGGACTTTAAGCAAGCCCCTAGTCAAATGATTTCTTCTATAATTTGTCTTGGTCATGGGTCTCTTCACAGCAAAAGAACAGTAAGACATTGTGTTACAGGATATTTGATTACACTGTGAACCCCAAGATTGTGTTATTTACTGAAAAAAAAAAAACCCTATTCCTATTTGTGGTGTGGCTCATCCCTTAGCACACACCTTTAACCCCTCTGGCTGGAATAGGGACACAACCTTAGTCCGCGCCTTTAATTCCAAACAATGAAGGTAAAGTTAGTTTGTAGAAGGAAGCACCCATGTTTGAAAGTGACATCCAATTGAGAGGCAGACAAAGTGACGAATCAAAGAAAGATTTGACAGAATAGGGTATGCCCAATTCTTCTGAGAAGAAAGAGGAAAAGGAAGCTACTTAAGGAGTAGGGCAGAGAAAAGCATGGGGGGGGAGGCAGTTTTACTGAGAGAGTTGTATAGAGACAGGTTGAAGAGAGAACAGGCTAGACACAGGTGAAGACAGATGAGCCAGTTGAGGCCAAACAGAGCAAACAGTCAGAGGCTGAGAGAAGAGGCCTGAGGAGTCAGCTCGGAGAGGAGTTTGAGCCAGAACAGCTGAGTTGAATCATCCAGACAGAGGTCAGAAAGAACTAGGAAGGAGTGAGCTTATCAGCTCAAAACATTCTAGGCCTAGATAAGATTATACAAAGGCTAGAAGCTTCCAGGGCTAGGCCTAGGTTAGCAGACAGAGGCAGTCAGCCTCTGAGATGACAATTACTACAGAAGAATAAAAGATACTTTTACAACATTGTATGACAACTTGTCCTCTCAGAAGGATTTGGGGGTGCCAGCTAAGAGAGGTTACAGATACTACAGTTCTGTGATCTCAGCTCACTTTAGGGTGTCAGCTGAGAGATATCAGCAAGCGCTACAGTTTGAAAGCTCTCAGAAGGCTTGGAGTGCCAAGTAAAAGCAGTCCCTTGCAGAGCAAGTCTGCAGAGAGCAAACCACTGACTCCAGGAACAAGAATGGCTCCCATTGCTGGCAAGTCAGAAAGACTGAAGGAAGTCCTCCTCTTGGAGCTGAAGCAATGGATCTAAAAGGCCGAGGCAGGAATAATGGATCCTGGAGCAGGAGCAGCAGCCGTGCCCCACCCTCAACAAATTCCACACACAGAGAGCAGCGTCCCTTAGAGCCAGAGAAATGGGAACTCGGGGAATTTTCTTGGTTGGTGGCAGGTCTCCTGTAAGACCTGCGGTGAATCTCAAGAAAAGTATTCCTTTTCCAAAGTGTCTAGGAGCTAGGTACTAGACACAGCCAGGAGCCAGCTGGGAGCTAGACTCTACCTGGACTGGATTCTCAAGTTTCTCTTTTTCCAATTCCAAAGCATGATCCTTTCCAACTCCAAAGAGTGATCCAGTGATCACTTCAGTCCAAACCTTGTATATCCTAATATGTAAAGTCCATAGGTGCTGATTGGCTAGGAGGGGTGTGTGTGTGTGTGTGTGTGTGTGTATGTGTGTGTGTGTATGTGTGTGTGTGTGTGTCTGTTTTCAAATAAAGTGTAAGCTAAGATTAATCCAGAGAGGGAGCTGTCAAATTCAGTGAATGAGAAACCCGAGGGTATTCTGGAAGGGCTGTTTCTCCATACCTTTTGACCTCCTCCCTCAGTGTTGCTGTGGAAATGGGGAGGAGAACGATAAGAAAACCTTTGTGGTTTTTTCATGGGTTCTGACTCCTACTGCAATTCAGCAAAAGCAGCCTGTTGTGCCTGGAGATTTGAGCTTTAGCTGCTGGGCCTTCCTTCTGGTCCCAGGGGCTGTGACGATCACCAATTTTCTTCCTAGGGCCCTGAAATTACCACAATGGCCGTCAGAAGACAGCCTGCTACCATTTTCACACTTGCTTCCAACCCAGGATTTTCAGGCCCTGGCTGCCACCACTAAGCTCATGTCACCTTCTTAGGCCATCACCATTTGACATACTCATCCTACAGTATAGAAGACTGTTTTCCCATACCTAGGAAACAGAATTTCTCTGAACCTAATAAATGAAAGTGATACTTTGATGGCATTTTCACTTGTATGTTTCTTATTAAAAGTGAGGTTATAAATTTTCTAAATGTTTTAAGGGGCTTGGTAAGATGGCTCAGTGGGCAAAAGAGCTTGCCATGTACCTTACTTAAGGTTTTATTGCTTTGAAGACATACCACAACCATGCTTTTGTTTGGAGAAATGTGGACTTTGGAACTTTGGATTAGAATTAGTTGAATGGTTTATGTGAGGCTTAGTGGGCTATACTAGTAGGAACGTGGAAGACAGTGGAGCTCAGAGAGATTTGAACTGTGGAGGCTCAAGAGGTTTCAGGGGAGAAGAATACTAGTTTGTGGCTGACAGTCGGTTCTTGTGATATTTTGCCAAAGAACATAGCTGACTTCTGCCCTTGTCTGACTTCTGCCCTTGTCTAAAAAGTCTGCCTGACGCTCAATTGAAGAGTTTTGGAATAATTGCTTTGACAGAGGAAATCTCAAAACAGCCCAGTATTGACTCTGTTGTATGGTTATTAGTGTTCACTCTTACACAGATCTATTTTTTTTTTTAAAAAAAAAGAGCAACCTCAGCAAGGAACAATAGGAAATGTACAATTTGAGGTCTCAGAAGGTCAAGCCCAGGCTGAGTGGCTCACAGTCATAGGAAGACAGGCTGCCTGCAGATCCAGATGTAGAACTCTCAGCTCCTTCTCTAGCACCATGTCTGCCTGCATGCTGCCATGCTTCCTGTCATGATAATAATGGACTAAACCTCTGAGCTATAAGCCAGCCCCAATTAAACATTTTCCTTAGTAAGAGCTGCCATGTCATCGTCAAAGAAAACCTTACTAAGACACCATAGAAGTCTAAATTCTATCCTGAGGCCATGGTGAAAGGATAGAACCAACTCCAAAAAGTTGTTTTTGACTCCCTACTACCTCCACAAGCACACACACTAACAATAGCAATAGTCACAATAAATAAAATTGTTTAAACCTTTCAAAGGGTGTGGTGTTGTTTTTTGCAGTACTGTACTTGAACCCAGGGCCTCATGCACACTAGGCAAATGATCTAACACCGAGGCAGACTTCCAGTCCTTACAGGTCATCTTTATTTTTTTTCTAAGAACTAACCATTCATCAATTTGATTCAAGTTTTATGAAGTTGTTAACATTTTTAAAAGCTCTTCATATTTTAAAGGTATTAGCCTTGTATTATATACATGGACTCCACAATTTGTCACTTAGAATCAAATTTCACCTATAGTGGGTTTGCTCCCCCCCCTCCAGGTTTTTAATGTGGCTGTTTAAGCAGAGATGTTTTTTGTTTGTAGTTTTTTGAGAGGAAGGCTGGAGAGATGACGATGGCTTAGGTCTGCTTCCGCCCTCGGGGTGTCCAGGCACCTTTGCACACAGGGCTGGACAGGAAGGCATGAAGCTTAGCCAGGCAGGCGCCTTAGACAGGAGCTTGGTCAGCTAGATGTGGGAGAAACAGCTTTCTCTGGAGATGGTGTTCAGTGAAACAGCTCTCTTGATTGGGGGTGAACAAGGGCTAAATAAACCTTGGGGAGTGGGTAGGGGTTTTCGTGGTGAGTGTATGTTGCTGTCTGGGGCTGAGGTGCTGGGAATGCTGCATTTGCATGAAGAAAAAATTCCAGGTGCTTTCTGGACATGTCCTTATAGGGAGAGAGGAAGTTTAACCTGTAATTTGGCCGGTCACCAGGCTACGTGACCACGTCAAGGGTGGCAGAGGTGAGGGTCGGTAAGGCTTATGTGTGCTGGGACACGCAGCCCAGAGTAAGGAGGAAGCAGGATGAAATTTCCAGGTTTGGACGTGTCTTGACCTCACTCTTGCTCTGGACTGGCTTCCCCAGTTACATGGCTTTCCAGCCCCACAAGATGACTCAGTGATTAAGAGTGCTCACAGCTCTTGCAGAGGACCAAAGTTCAGTTCCCAGTACCCACACACAGTGGCAGCTCACAACCACTTGTAATTCCAGCTCCAGGGGATCCAGTACCTTCTTCTGGCCTTCAGGGGTACCCATAAACATGTAGACACAGACATATACATACAAACAAAAAAGAAAATAAAAATTAAAACATGTAGATTGCCAGAGATCAGATATTGAACTGAGGGTGTCATGTATGCTAAGCAAATGCTACACCACCAGCTCCATCCCCAATGCTAAAAGAATTTTTAATATACTAAAATTAATCAATCTTTTATTTCCTTTAGATTTTTATATGAGTATTTCCTCTTTTCCTAAGCTACAGTTATGTTTCATTTTCACACGTATTTCTGAACAATTTAAAAATTTATTCTGACAAACAACGTAAGAAATATACTTAAATTAAGTGTGGTGGCACAGCCTTAATTCCAGCACTTGGGAGGCAGAGGCAAGTGGATCTCTACCCTGGTCTACATAATGAAATGAGTTTTAGGACAGTCAAGACCATGTAGAAAGACTCAATTAAAAAAAAAAGAAAGAAAGAAAGAAAAGAAAGAAATATACTAAATATATTCTTTTTTTTTTTTAAACAGGGTTTTACACTGTAGTTCAGGCCAGCCTGGAACTTACTTACTATGTGTCCCAGACTAGCTTTAAACTCATGACTTTCCCTTAGATTTCCAGGTATGAGTGTGTGTGTGTGTGTTTGGGGAAGGGAACTGAAAACTGAACCCAGGGTCTGTGCATAAGCGTGTGTTTTATACTCCTAGCCTATTCGATGTATGTTTATGTATTTTAGATACAGGGTTTCTCTGTGTAGCCCTAGTTGCCCAGGAACTTGCTCTGTAGACCAGGCTGGCCTTGAATTCAGAGGTACACCTGTGCCCCACCCCCACTCCACCCTCCTTTACTGGGATTAAAGGCGTGGCCACCACTATCAGGTTTTTGTATGTTCATTGTTACATTTGTAAACTTACATGTTTCTAAAATTTTACAGGTACTCTATATTTTAACTTTAAATAAAGCTTGTCTCCTAACTCACAGATATGGAAAGGATTTTCCCTCATAAGATACTCTTGCTTGGTTGATTTTTATATTTTTTCTTTAATTTTTAGAGACAGGGTTTTGCTGTAGCCCAGGATATCCTGGAACCTACTATCTAGGCAAGCTGACCTAAAAACAAAAGTAACATTGACAACCAGTGCATCAGAAATGTTTATTTTCTTTCGTTTTTATCAGTTTTTTTCTTCTCTTCCCATCTCCCTTTGTCCCCTTTTTCTTTTTGGGATAGGGCCTTGAGTGTCTCAGATTGTAACTAGGTATACGGCTGAGGGTGATGCTGACCTCTTCCTGCCTCACCCTAACAAGCATACTGCCAGGAAGCTGGGTTCATTTATTCAACCAACCAACCAAACAAACAAACAGAAAAACCTCAAAAAGCTAAACTTCTTTTCTGGAGATCTGTTTGTTGTAAGTTTATAGTCAATCAGCCTCTATCCACATAACAACGTCTTAGTTTTTCTATTTCTAATTTATGCTGTACTTTTAAAGCACCATTACTTTCATCTCATTTTAGATTATGTCAAAGCTTTTATAGCTTTGCGACTCCATTTTCTTTTGTTTTGGGGGTCGTTTGTTGGAACTTTAATAGGCTCATTTCTCCCTCTCGGCTTCTACAGTAACAAGGGGCTACTTCAAAGATCTCCTGGGCCTGACGGGCCACCGTATGACCCATCTGTGTAGGGACCCGGCTTGGCTGCTTCTGCGGCTGCGCATGAGGATCAGCGCCTCGCCCCGCCCACACCGCATGCTGGTTCAGTCTGGCGTGCGCAGCCTCACACCTGAGCCGTACCCTGCGAGTGGCGGCTGCTTGTTTTCCCGCCGTTTCCTGTGCCTCGTGAGAGAACCTGATGGTCTGAGATCTGACGGGTTGGATCCCGGCTGCCAAGCTGGTAGGAAGCTAGAACGAGTCGAGCTGGAGGCCGCGCGAGGACTGGCGGCCTCTTCTTCAGCCAGTCAGGGCCGCTTACTACTCTAGTGTGGCCGCTACTGGAACCCCCCAGCCTGGTGCTATGGGGACGGCTTGTTTATATATTTATTTGTTTATTTATTTACTCATTCATTCATTGACAGATTCTCACTACATACCCCTGACTGCCCTGGAACTCGCTGTGTAGACCAGGCTGCCTCCACCTCACAGTGAATCTGCCTGCATCTGCCCTCAAAGTGCCAGGATTAACGTCCTGTGCCACCTCACCCTACCATGTAGTAAATTAACATTTTACATTTATTTGTATAGTTGGGTGCGGGGCATGTGATTAGTAACCGGGTGGTGGTTCACTTGCCATGGTGCACAAGAGGAAGGCAAGGGGCAGCCTGTGGGAGTCTGTTCTACCTGTGGATCCCAGGTATCAAACTCAAGTCACCAGACTTAACAGAAAGCACCATTATCTCTCTTAACCAATGGGCCATCTCTCCAGCTCCATCGCTCATAAATCTTAAACCGCAGATTTTTATTTTATTTCGTTTTATTTCTTGGCACAAGGTCTCATTATTTAACTCTGGCTGGCCTTGAAATTAGAGAGGTCCACCTGCTTCTGTTTCCTAAGTTCTTGGACTGAAGGTGTGTGCCACTTCACTGGCTAAGTGGCAGAATTTTTTAAGATGGGTGCAAACTAACCTCATTCACTTTGTGAATGTTTAAGCCTCTGCATAAACTGGCACTCTAAAAATGAAGAATTGTTGAAAGAAAAGGATTGTGGTAGGGAAGAAGTAACTTATTTTAACAGTTTAAATAGTAATTTATGTTATATTAAGAAATTATATTTATAAACATAAATGTTGATAAATTATGTCAATTAATAAATATTAACTAGCATATCCATAGCCAACATATTTTGTTGTGTTTTTTAGAGCCCAGTGCTCTGTTTTCAAATGTCAGTTTCTTCATTTAAAAAACTCCTACAGCCTGGTCTGCAGAGCAAATTCTAGAACAGCCAGGGCTACACAGAGAAAACCTGTCTGGAAAAACAAAATAAATAAACTTAACTCCCACAAAGTGGGCCGACAAGATGGCCCAGTGGGTAAAAGTAGTTGTCATTTATGTGGAGCTCATGATCCCCAGAATCAACATGGTGGAAGAAGAGAAACAATTCTCAAAAGTTTCCTATGACCTCTACACTTACCTGTGGCACATGTTTGCTCCACCCATGAAATAAACTTTTTTTTTCAAACCCCACAAAATTTTTGTTTGGCTATATATTTAAATTATGCAAAATTGCTGTTAGAAAAAACAAAAACAAAATCTTACCATGTGAACAGAAAGACTGTTTAATGTAGGAACATTTATTTTCTACAGAATCAGGAGACTTGGATTCTAATTCCAGAATTACCAGTCAAGATGGAATTTTGGAGAAATTGGGTAGTTGTGGTTATAATCATGTACATCATGTGTCTCTGTGTGTGAGGAGAGAGGATGAACCTGGTCATGACTTTAAACACCTTCCAGATCTGTGACTGGATTTCTGTGAGTGGAAGTCGTGTGTTAGCTGAGACTATTATCACTCAACTATTTCCCTTATATAAGACATGTCTAAGTGTGTAATGTGTGGTCTGTCTGATCCACTACTGCCTGCTGGCTCCTCTCTCTGCCAGGGCCTGGGGCTCAGTGATGGTGCACTTGTTTAATGTACATGAGGCTCTAGTTTGAGCCACAGTACCTCACAAATATGATGGCATTGTTTTCATTTTTTTTAAAGATTGTTTTTCTAGTTATAAATTGGAATATGAGTTAAGCTACAAAACTTAGAAAACAAAAGCGAGTAACAGTAAAGGCAAACACATAAATATAGATACTTAACAACTGTGAATGACACTCCAAGAGGGAAAACAAAAAGCCTCATTTCTGACTTCATATAACTTTTCTACAATTTTTACATATACACACATGCTGTATGGAATATAGTGAAGGTAGTTTGGTGACTTTTTTCTCATGTTATATGTATATCCCTACAGACAAATATAATGCCCACAAATTTGTTCCTAGACCCAGTAAACTGTCGAAAGTTAAGCAGTGTTAATTGTAATAGCTATAATTATCTTATATTCCACATTATTCTTGTTCTTTCTCTCTGTCTGGTCCAGAATGGATTGGTTTCATTGCAACCAGTGTTTCCGAAAAGATGGGGCCCATTTCTTTGTCACCAGTTGTGGCCATATTTTTTGTAAAAAGTGTATGACTCTGGGTGAGTGACTTCTTTTCATATTTATCCCAAAATGTTTTTTTTAACTTAGATATAATGAGTAGCCATTTCTCTGTGTGATGTAGAATAAATGTCATTTAGTAAGCATCAGTGACAATGTGGATACTGTATGCTCATTTTGGAAATTTAAGGAATCCATTAATAAAAGAATGGAACTAACTAATTTGGCAATGATGTTACTCTTCAATGTTTTGATTTGTGTCAGGAAAAGTCATAATGGATGAAAAATGATGTTGATACTTTGAAGTTTAATAAGCAATTTCCTATTTCTTTGGCAGTGCTAAGTATAGAACTAGGGCTTTGCGCATGCGGTAAGCGGCCTACCAGAGGCTGGCATCCTAAGCCCCGTACAATTAAAAAGTTACCGTGTTTACTTTCAATAAACAGATTTCTAAAGATAGCTTTTGCTTTTCCTGTTGGTTTTGAGGCAGGATCTTACTATATAGCTTTAACTTGAATGCACAACCTTCTTGCCCCCGCCTCCCAAATGCTGGGATTACAGGTATGTACCACCATACCCAGCCTCCAGCACCAGTCTTATGTAATCTTCACCACAGTCCTTGGTAGTAATTACTGGCAGCACTATTTTGTAAATGAGGAAATTATCTGAGATATAAATGATTGCCAACTTCTTACAACTATCAGGTTATAGGAAGGAAACTTGAAGGCCAGGTGGAGCATGCCAACACATGCCTTTAGTCACACACTGGAGAGGCAAAGTCAAGCAGATCTCTGAGTTCCAGGCCAGCCAGAGCTACAAAGTGAGACCCTGTCTCAAGAAAGAGTTAAGTTTAAGGTTTTGTTTTGGAGTAAACATTGGGAAATAAACCCAGGACCTCTTGGATGCTAGACAGATACTCTGAGCTACACTCCTAATCACTATTTTTCTTTTATTAGTGTGAAAATTCTTAGGGCTGGGTGAGCTGACATGGTGGTTATGACTATAGCTACTAGGGAGACTCAGTCAAGAGGGTTGGTTACTGGAACAGAGGAGTTTGAAGGCCAAGATGGGGAACATACAGATTCTGTCTGAGAACAGTTGTAACAACAACCCTGTAAGTTATCCAAATTCCAGAAAAAGGGATTTCCCCTACTTAAGACAGGATGCTTTGATCAAGGAAAATATCAAAGAAGACATTCTGCTGCAGTAGGGTTTTGAACAATAAACTGGAGTTTGCCAAGTTTGGCGAAGATCATTTTAGCTTACAACTAGGGGCTGGACAGATAGCACCTGTGGTTAGGAGCACCTACTGCTCTTGCAGAGGATGTGTATGTTTGGTTCCCAATACCCACATGGTGCCTCATAACCATCTGATGCCCTCTTCTGGCCTCCACAGGCACTAGGCACACACCACACATGGTACAAATACGTACACGCAGGCAAATGTTCATGTATATAAAATAAAGACACATCCTTTAAAACAATTTAGAACAGTAGTGTGTGTAATGATATGACATCACTAAATTGCAGTGCCAATGCTTCCACAGAGTGGAGACAGTATAGGGAAAGGTAAAAATGGTGAAAGATGAAGCTGGAGGTAGGCAGCAGCAAAATGGTAGAAATTTCTGTCCACCAAGGTAAGGATCCGGAACTGCTGTTATCCTATTGGTTCTAGAAAGCTGTAAAAGTTTTTCTTTTAAATAGAATATCTTTAACTTGCTGACTCATTCCAAAATCAGTATACAGGACAGACTGGGGAAGAATCTTTATTTCCCAAGGAAAGAACTGTTACGTTAAATAGTATCTGGAGAACTCTTCCTCCTGTCTGAGCGTCATGACCCTTTTGAGTCATCTGCTGATGCAATGAGACTTCACTATGTTACAGCAGCTCACGTTGGAGTGACTGTCTCTGCAAAGCATAAAGCCATATAACGCTTTTTCCTGATATGGCATTTATCTTTTCTTTTTCATGGATGAACCTAGGGCCTTATGCATACTAAACAAGTTTGTGTCACTGAGCCTGATCCATAGCCCTGTGACATCTGTCATCAGCACCACTGCTAATATTGCATTTATGAGGAAAGCTTAGAAAATGTACTTTTTGCTTCTTTCAGATTGCATTAGTTGAAGAGTAAGAGTAAGAGAGCTTTTAGATCTAGGAATATTAGCAATGTGACAGCAGGGTAGGATGATGACTGGGGAGCCAGCCTCTTATAGTACCCAGTGTGTGCCTGTTGTCAGACAGAGGAGAGATGGCTCAGTGGGGAAAAACACGAGCTATTTATCTGAAGAACCTAGGTTCAATTCTGAGCACCCGTATGGTGGCTCACAACTGTTCCATAACTCCAGTTCTAGAGGATCTGAAACCTTCTTCTGGTTTCCTTAGGCACCAAACATTTAAATAGTACACAGGCATACACAAAGGCAAAACATTCATAAAATAAAAGTCACCTGAAGAGAAAATCATTGTACTTTTGTATTTGTCTGAGAATGCTTGCAAATGTATTCCTGTACTTCTGTTGGCACAGTAGAAACTACCAGTAAATGCCAATAGTCTCAATACTCAGGAGGGTTGCTACAAGTTTCAGGCTAGTCTGGGCTACATTTATGAAACCTTGTCTCTAAAACAAAGGAAAGAAGACAGAGATAAACAGGGTACAAGCCCTCATGCTTCAGCACATTTGTTTGGAAATGCTGGTTTAGAGGATAGAGATTAAGGTAAAATATTTTTATAGCACAGTGATAATCTAAATTTAGTTAATCTCTTTTTCTCTTGCTAGTACTTGACAGTTACTACATACTTTAGGAAACTCTTACCTCCTGCCCTTAAGAACAATTTTTTTTTCTTTTTCTCTCAGAAAAATGTGCTGTTTGTGGAAGTCCTTGCAAGCATTTGGCTCTTTCTGATAATGTAAGTGTTTGCCTTTGTCATAAACTGCCTCTTTCAGTCTCTGGCTGGTAGGAAGTACATAACATGGGTAATAAGCATCTCAGAACAAAAAGAAGCCGCACATTTAAAGATAGCAGTTGTAAAAGGGTACTTATTTAATTCCAGTGTTGGTGGTTTCTTTCATTTTGTTGTGGATAGTCTCACTGTGTGTCTTCCTCTCCTCATAGCTAAAGCCTCAAGAGAAGAAGTTCTTCAAAAGCCCTGTAGAGACAGCATTGCAGTGCTTTAGTCACATCTCTCAGGTATGGGAACCAAAAGGAAGAAAAGGTCTTACTGTTGTAAGCTCAAGGCCACTTTGGGTCATTAGTGAGTACCACTGGGTACATAGAACCCCTGGCTGTCCTGGAACTTGCTCTAGAACTCAGAAATCCACCTTCTTCTGCCTCTTTCTGGATTACAGGTTTGTGACACCACCACCAACAGGCTCCCTCTCCCTCTCCC
>NW_021620582.1:2769830-2794515 GCF_004785775.1 Grammomys surdaster
CTTTAAAAGGTCTTTGCACACAGTGGAGAGAAAATGTTCTCTTTGCTTTCTTGCCTGATACAAATCTCTACCAGTTAACTTTTTACTGACCCAGAATCTATGGTATGCAGTCAAAACTGCAATCTAATTGAATCTTACTTTGTAGTTCCTACTTCTAGTTACCAGTTCTTGTGACTCAACAGTGCTCTAAGGAACCTTATTATCTTTCTCTGCAGACAGAGGCATTTTCTTAAAAATTGCATGTCTTAGCCGGGCGGTAGTGGTGCACACCTTTAATCCCAGCACTTGGGAGGCAGAGGCAGGCGGATTTCTGAGTTCGAGGCCAGCCTGGTCTACAGAATGAGTTCCAGGACAGCCCGGGGTTTACAGAGAAACCCTGTCTCAAAAAACGAAAAAAAAAGAAAAAAAGAAAAAAAAAAAGAAAAAAAAGTGCATGTCTAGGCCTACAAAGAATGGATTTGGTAATTTAACTTGTAACCTTTTGCTTATAGACCTACATCCATGAACGTGTGTCTTATTCTTTGTTTTTCAGTAACCTTTGCAATAATATTCAACTTTATTTGGCATTAACATTCAACCAGTTGCTTGATGTTAGAAAATATTTGTCTCTCCTGATGTCTCGTATGCTCTGGTGAATGATTGACATGATCAGGAGTAGTAGAATAAAGCAAAAGGCAGAGAAAGGGTACTATCATTATTTGAGAGAGTCTCCAAGATGTAAAGACTTTGATTTTCAAGTTTTTACTCTCTAGTTCTCTGCTAAGATGATTTTTAGTATTATGGGATGCTTCTCTTCAGACTTTTTCAAGCTAGAGAGATGGCTCAGTGGGTAAAAGTACTTGCTGCCAAGTTGACAGTCTGAGTTTAATCTCTGGAACCTATATGATGGAAAGAAAGAACTGCCTCATGAAAGTTGTTCTCTTACCTCTATGTGCATGCATGCATGTGTGGGCACACAAGATAAATATCTAATTTTGAAAGATTTTATCACTTTGTTTTGTTGTTACTGTGTTGGTTATTAGACTCTGGGACCTCTACATGCTTGGCAAGTGTTCTACCACTGTGCTAAATCCCCAACTATTGTCCTTTTTTATTTGCTTGTTGTCCTCAAGGGGAGCCTCCCACCCTCCACCTCTTCAAACTCACAGCTGTGTGCTATGTATGTGTGCCTATGCGTGTGTTCAGAAAAGGGCCATTGCAAACCATACCAAAAATGTAGGACAACTTGCAGGAGTTGGTTCTCTTTTTCCAGCACATGGGTACTATGGATTAAATTCCTGTCATCAAGTTTGTTGGCTCATGCCTCTTCCTACTGAGCCATCTCTCCAGTACAAAGGAAGGTCTCTTATATGCTATAACTCACTCTGTAGCTAAAGACAACCCTATATTTCTGATCCTTTTTCCTCCACTTGCATGCTGAGAACACAGGAGTGTCTTGCCACTCTAGATTTATATGTGCTGGGAATAGAACCCCTGGTCTTACACATACTGGGCTAGCACTTAACCACCTGAGCTCCATCTCCAACATGTTAAGTTTTTGTTTTTGTTTTGAGAAAAATCTCACTTTGTAGGCTAGGCTAACCTTAAATGCACAGTCCTCTTGCCTCTATCTCCTGCATGTTGTACAAGGCATATACTGAAAGCCATACTTGGCTTTGATATTCTTTTCCTTACTCTTTTGTGTGGTGTATTGCTGGGAGTTGAACCCAGAGTCCCACACATAGCAGGCAAGTTCTCTACCAGTATCAGTTGTTCTTCTAAGAAAACATTTTTCTCTTTGAGACAGGCCTCATTATAGCCCAGGATGGCTTTCAACTTCTTAGATAGCCAAAGATGACCTTGAATTTGTGATTGTTCCTCTTCCATTTCCCAAGAATTCGGATCACAGGCAAGTCCTACCACAACCAGCTTAAGTATGCCTTTTCTAAACATGAAAATTATCATTAGTGTTTCCACAGCACCAATCTTAGCTCTGGAAATACAGTAAGCAGAATTAAAGCTTTGGCTGTAGCTGTCTTAGTCTCTTGGATGAGCCATTATGTTGAGATATATTCAATGTTGTGAGTAGATAAAATCCAGCTGAGACCCAAGGAGAAATGTAAAAGAGGTCACATGAACAAGAGAAAGAGCAGAGCTTTAGTTAATATTTAACCCCATGGTTAGTTAATGATCAGTAAAGAAATCATGTATAGTCTGAATCTTAACCTGCCTAATCACGGGACCAATTGTACATGGTCAAATAATCAAGGTAAGACAAATAGAAAGGGTCAGTTAATCATCACTTTAGTGATGGGTCAGTTTGCTTAAGTCAGCAATCTGAAAATGTGTTTTCCTAATCTGTGTAGCTGAATAACTGATGTGGTACCTACACCTAAACTGTGTCATTGAAGCATCTGCATACGTTTCTTTCCTCAGCAGGATCGTCCCTAGCATCTTAGAAGCTGCTCCAGTGTCTACTTGTGCCTTGTTATCACAGCTCCTTTCTGTTGTGTACTTGTTTACCTCTGAATCCTGCACTGAAATACAGCTCTGTGAGGACAGAGATTTGTGTACTTGTTTACCTTTGAATCCTTCACTGAAATACAGCTCTGTGAGGACAGAGATATGGTTAGTTTAGTCTGTTGTTCTCTTTGAATAGTTTCTAATACTGAATAAACATCTAAAACATTGCCCTTAAATGAATGAATGGACTGTTACTCTAAATGTCCATTTTCAGTCTCTATAATGACTCAACAAGGGCATTTTTTCTGCTCTGTTCTAGTTCTTGATAAAGCTTCCTGTTTTTAATTCTTGACTCCACTCTAAACTTTCCAAGGGAATTGAAGAGCTTGTAAGAACCTGTTATTTTTCTTATCTTCCTATACCATAGACCCCATCTTTTCTCACAAGTGGGCACCTTTCAAATGCATGCAGTACTGTTCCTTCTCTAGTAAAGCCTTCCAGGATTTCTGTAGCAAAAGTTGTCTTGCTTCTTGTACCGTATATTGCTTTTACCACTGCAAAATACTTAACTCTAAAAATGATTTATTTGTTCACATATCTGATTTTCTCACTTTTTAAAGGCAGATGCATCTTTGTAGCACTTAATGTCTAACTAGATGTCTGATCTAAATTATGTTCATAAGAAATGCTTTATAGAGCCAAGTGTGGTGGCAAAAATCATTTAATCCCAACACTGGGAAGCAGCCGTAGGGGGACTTCTGTGAGTTTGAGGTTAGCCTGGTCTACATAGCAAATTCCAAGACAGCTAGGACTACATAGAGAGATCGTGTCTCAAAAAACAAACAAAGAAAACAAAGCAAAAATAGAAGTGCTTGTAAATGACTGAAATGTAAGGACAGTTAAGAGGAAGGTTATTTAAGATACGTTCAGAGATGTAGGTACTTGTAGATCCTGGAAAGAAATTTAATTTTAACTTGCACTACTGGAATGTTTTTTAACAAGGAAATGATGTTATATGATAGACAGTTTTAAAAGAGAATGTGGCTGTTGAGTGATTAGGCCATAACTAGGTAAAGAGTACAGGCAGGGAGACCAGTTAGGAGGGAAAAATCTAAGCAGAGTGCTTGCACAGAATCAGTGGTGGCAGCAGAAAGGGAAAAAGGCATGAAGGTTATAGCTCAGTGGCAGAGGTGTTTCCCAGGAGGTAGAAAGGCCTGGGTTGATTCTCAAGACACACACACACACACACACACACACACACACACACACACACACACAGGAGAGAAGGTCGTTTTGTATTCTGAAAGCTCAAGGGAAATTTTATTAATGTTAAGAAAAAAAAAAACACAGTACAGGTTAGGTGAAAATACCAGCAGCTGTCAGGAGAAGAAGAGAAAAAGTAATGCCTTTTGAATTAGACATTAGAAATAGACAGCCTGCCGGGCAGTGGTGGCGCACGCCTTTAATCCCAGCACTTGGGAGGCAGGTGGATTTCTGAGTTTGAGGCCAGCCTGGTCTACAGAGTGAGTTCCAGGGCAGCCAGGGCTACACAGAGAAACCCTGTCTTGAAAAACCAAAAAAAAAGAAAAAAAAAAAAAAGAAAAAAAAAAGAAATAGCCTATTTTTAAAGGGGGAGGCGCTAGAGAGATGGTTCAGTGATTAAGAACACTTGTTTTTGCAAGATCTATGTTCAGTTCCCAAAACCCACATGGTGGTTGACTGCCATCCATAACTCTAGTTCCAGGGATCAGTCCCACTTTTCTGACCTCCATAGGCATAAACATAGTCCACATACATTCAGGGAAAATACTTATACACAAACAATAAATAAACAAGCAAGCAAGCAAACAAATGAGAAGGACTGCAGAGATGACGTGTGGTTTAGAGCTGTTCTTCTAGCGGTCTTGAGTTCAATTCCCAGCACCTCCCTAGTGGCTCACAACTGTCTATAATGGGATCCAATGCCCCCTTCTGGCAATCAGGTGCACATACAAATAAAGGATTCATACATAAAATACATATATAAATAAATCTTTAAATATATTAAATAAATAAATAAATAAATAAATAAATAAATAAATAAATAAATAGGAAAGCATTTCTAGGGATGGAAAGTAGGAGCTAGCCTAAGGGAGCTAAGTGAAGAGCCCAAAAGCCTGTTTTGTAGGTTTATTTTGTTTGTTCAGGGGATGTATGAGTATATGTGTGTGTTATTTTGTTTTGAGACAAGGTCTCTCTACATAGCCAAGGCTGTCCTAGAACTCAGTATGTAAGCCAGGCTGGCCTCCACCTCACAGAGCTCCACCTACGTTGCCTCTAACGGTCTGCAACATCATGCTTGGCATGACTTATTTTCTAAAAAGTAAAGAAGTAATGTTGCTGGTGCAAAGCACAAAAAGGTTTTGCCTTGTTTTGGTTGTTTCCTCAAAAATCTACAACCATTTTTTTCCTGGTTGATTTTCTCCCGCATCTGCCAGGAAGATACATTAGGTTTTAGATGTTTCTCAGAAATCCAGGTAAAAAAGTCAGGAGGGCTGAGCTCATTCTGGAGCTTAGGGCATAGGAAAAGACTGAGCTATGAGTTCATAGCTTGCCAGAAAGTCCTTTTTAAAGCTTAGAAGAGAGAGCAATATGGGGTAACTCAGTGGTAGAGTATATACCTTCCTGAATGTTAGACTACCAGAGCCATGTATCCATCCATGTACAATAGCCTACCCTCATCCCCAACACATATACACAGAGAAAATAAATCTTGGGAATAAATAAGATCATCTAAGTAGAGTCCCTTCAATGTCAAGCAATTAGGTGGAAAAAGAGAAATTAGGAAAACTGCAATCAGAAGTAAAAACAAAAATATGTGGTGTCCTGGAAGTCAAGTGAAGGAAGAAAAGTGTTTTCAAAGGTAAATATAGTCAGCTGAGTCAAATACTGTTGAGAGATGAAGTCAAAATCGGATGAGTAAAAATCAAAGTTGGCTGGCCTTAGTGTAAAGATTATTGTCGTCTCCCACAGAATCTTTTTTTTTTGTTGTTTTTTTTTTTGTTTTTTTTTGTTTTTCGAGACAGGGTTTCTCTGTGTAGCCCTGGCTGTCCTGGAACTCACTCTGTAGACCAGGCTGGCCTCGAACTCAGAAATCCGCCTGTCTCTGCCTCCCAAGTGCTGGGATTAAAGCCGTGCGCCACCACTGCCCGGCTATGAACAGCTTTCAAAGGAACTAAAAACAGCACAAGATATTTTGGTTCTGGTCTACAGCATTTAAAAAAATCTCTTTTAAAATAACTTTTGTTGTGTTTTTGAGACAGATTTTCTTTATGAAATCCTGGCTTTTCTGGAACACTAGTAGTCCAGGCTAGCTTCAAAGCCACAGAGTTACACCTTATGGTAAGAGAAAGGGAGGAAAGGGAGGTTAGGGTCCCCATATTCTTTTAAGGACTTACCTTTAAAAGTAAACCTTTTCCTGGTAGGCTTCACTTCCTACAATTTTGCTACCTCCCAATAATGCCACAGACTGATGATGAAATCTTCAACACATGAACTTTTGAAGCATATTTAGGATCCAAACCATGTCAGGACCTCTATGTTAAAACCAGTGACAGAGACAAAATACATACTTCACCATACTGTACAACAGTCAGTCAGGAGTTTTGAAGGGCTACAGTGATAGCTATTATTAAGAGAGCATGCATTACTCTTCCAGAAGACCTCTGTTTAGGTCCCAGCACCCACGTAATTCTAGCTCTTCTGGCCTCCATGGGCACCCCACACAAACCCATATCATACACAGGAACACAAGTAAGACGGGTGTTGTTGTTGTTGATTTTAAGTTTTGAAACTTTTTTATATCACTGGGAATATTCAAGCGAGATAGACAAATAGTCTCTACCTCTCAGCTACATCCCCAGCCCTTTTAAGTTTTATTTTGAGGCAATATCTCATTAAGTATTTATGCAGTCTTCAAACTTGTGATTCTCTAGCCTCATCCTCCTGAGAGTATGAGTATGTATCATTATGCCTAGCTTTAAAATTTTGTTATAGATAACTTCAGATATATTAAACCAGAGAAAATATGATATGTATAATGTAATGAATTTCCATTACTAATCATCATCTTATTTCATCAATTGTAAGTTGATGGCCATATTTTCCCCTTATTTTCTACAGTCTCAACCAGATTATCCAAAATCAGGCATTTTATCATGTTAAATATAAATATTTCACGTGTGTTACTTAAGGTGAGAGTTCTTTTCTTAAATATTTCCCAATATTGTCAAATAATTACACAGCATTCATATTTCCTCAGTTAGCTCATGATTTGAGGGGGGGGAGGGCTTTGGGTTTTGTTGTTGTTGTTGTTGTTGTTGTTCTGTTTTATTTTTTGTTTTGTTTTTTTGAGACAGGGTTTCCTTGGCTGTCCTGGAATTTGCTGTGTAGACCAGGCTGGCCTTGAACTCACAGAGATCTGCGTGCCTCTGCCTCTGCCTCTGCCTCTGCCTCTGCCTCTGCCTCTGCCTCTGCCTCTGCCTCTCTGCCTCTGCCTCTCTGCCTCTCTGCCTCTGCCTCTCTGCCTCTGCCTCTCTGCCTCTGCCTCTCTGCCTCTCTGCCTCTGCCTCTGCCTCTCTGCCTCTGCCTCTCTGCCTCTGCCTCTGCCTCTCTGCCTCTGCCTCTGCCTCTCTGCCTCTCTGCCTCTGCCTCTGCCTCTCTGCCTCTGCCTCTCTGCCTCTGCCTCTCTGCCTCTCTGCCTCTCTGCCTCTCTGCCTCTGCCTCTCTGCCTCTCTGCCTCTCTGCCTCTCTGCCTCTCTGCCTCTCTGCCTCTCTGCCTCTCTGCCTCTCTGCCTCTGCGCCTCTGCGCCCCTCTGCGCCCCTCTCCGCCCCTCTCTGCGCCTCTCTGCCTCTGCCTCTGCCTCCTGAGTTCTGGGATTAAAGGTATGCACCACCATGTCTGCTTTCCTGATTGTTCTTCAAGTTTGTTTGAGTTAGGTTTCAATAAAGTATACATATTTCACTTGGCTTCAGTTATTTCTCTCTCTCTTTTTTTTTTTTTTTGCTGTTATTTCTCAAGTCTCTTTTTAACTATAATTTTTACTTCATTTCTTTTTATTAATAAAGAATAAAATGATCTTTTGTCTTACTGCTCATAACATGGATTTTGTTTACTGCATTAATGGAGTTATTCACTGTGCTCCTTGGGCCTGTTTCCTATAAATGGGCAGGTAAACCTTTCTCACCATCATTGAATCTGGGGGAGGTGAGGCAAAGCAACTTCAGTGGTATTGCATTTCATAAGAAGTACATGTTGCTCTTCTGTCATTTGTATGGTATTGCCATGATAAACTTTGCACATATTTGTTAATCCCTTACATGTTTCAAAGTGTTGATATGCTAATTCTGTCATTTCCTTTGCAGTTTATTTTAGTTGAAATCCTTCTAAAATCAAATTCTGTTTCATTAACCTAGTAACTCTGAAATATAATTCAGAAATATAAGACCTAGAACTGTAAAGATGGCTCAGTGGGCAAAGGCAGTTACCACCAAGCATGAAGACCTGAATTCACTCCCTGGGACCCACATAGTGGGAGGAGAGAAACAGCCTCCATACTCAGTCCATGGTACACACAAATAAATGTAATTGTAAGACTTTTGGGGGTCAGGGAAGCTGGAAAGATGACTAGGTGGTTAAGAGCACTTGTGGCTCTTCTGGAAGACCCGAGTTCAACTCTGTAACCATAAAATAATTCTCTAAAACTTATCAACTCTATTACAAGTATTCAAAACATTAAAAACTGCTTGAGATAATAAATATTTAACCAGATAAAAATTCATCCTTAGAAATTAGAATTAGGGAATTGGGGATGGCTCAAGAGGCCATAGGCCAGCTATGTTAGTGGAAATGGTAAAGTCAAGTTTGGTGAAGGAAACTGAAGAAGACATCCACCATCAACCTCTGGCCTCCACAAGCATGCACACATATGTATATGTTCATGCACATACACACAAGAAAACTTTAAAAAATAAAGGTACTTTTAAAAAAAAGAAAGCCACTTTTGTCAGGCATATACCTTCTAGCACAGAAGGATCTCAGCTGATTTGAAGTCAGCTTGATCTACATAATAAGTTCCAAGCCAGAAAGGACTACACAAAGACTTTGTTTCAAAAGAAAAATATTAATAATAATAACAATGCTACAAGTAATGTTCATTTATAAAACATATTAGTTTATAAACAAAATCTTTGTTTTAATAACCCACATTGAGAGCCAGTAAGATTGCTCAGTGGGTAAGGCACTTCTTTCCAAGTGGAATGACCTGGCCTGGAAAGATCACTCAGCTGTTAAAGGCTAGGCTCACAACCAAGCCTAATGATCTGAATTCAGTCTCCAGAATCCACATGGTAAAAGAAGAAAACAGAACCCTTCAAACTATTTTCTGATGGCTACATGTGCCTCCTCCCAAAATAAATTAGTGTAAAAAAAATCAATAAACAACACCGAAGCAAAAAACAAACAGCAAAAATACATAGTGAATCTGCTGAGCTTTGCTTCCATAACTGTGCCTCTGCTATGATTTGGAAACTGTTGTCTCCCAAAGGTTCATATGTTAAACACTTGGCCACCTGTCTATGGCACTATTAGAGTATGTGGAACCTATAGGAGGTAAAGTTTGGGATGGTAATATAGCTTAGTTGATAGTGTTTGCCTAGCATGCATGAAGCCCTAGATTCACTCCCTAGCACCCCCTAAAACTAAGCACTGTGATACATGCCTATATTCTAGGTCTCAAGAAGTGAAGCTAGGAGGATCAGGAGTTCAAGGGCATCGTCAGCTACATAAAGTTCAAGACCCTGGTTTTTTGTGTTGTTTTGTTCTAAGCGAGGCTAGTATAAGAAAGTTAAATAATTGACATGTCCTTGAAGGGAACATGGAGATCCTGGTCTCTTCCCAGCCATTTAAAGTTGAGGGCTTACCACTGTGCTTGCTACAGATTCAAAACCAAGGTTACTTGGTGTGGTACTTTGAATGAGAATCCCCCCGCCCAGATTTTTGAACACTTGGTTCCCAGCCGATGGTGATGTTTGGGAAGGTCTAGAAAATGTAACCTTGCTGGAGGAAGTCCATCACTAGGGGTGGGCTCTAAGGAGTCAGAGACTTTTGCTCCCAGTTCACTCAACTTTATGCTGTGCTTCTGTGTGTAAGCCCTTGGCTTCCTGCTCTACCATCGTGGACTTCAACCCTCTGTAACTGTACCATAGATCAAGTTCTTCTGTTTGTTCCTGTTACCGTAGCATTTTATCACAGCAACAGAAAAGTACCTAATACAATTGGTTAGCATAGACTATAACCTCAGGAACAATAAGCCCAAAAACCTTTCCTTCTCGTAGATAATTGCGGGTACCTTGTTGCTGTGGCCATAAACTGGCCAGGTGTCTTTCCTTTACTCTTTCCAGCCTTTTGATAGACCTAACTCAGAAATGAAGTTTTACAATGCTTTCCTCAATAAATAAAAATTATGTTCTAGTTGAGCATTGCAGTGCCTTTATACCTTTAAAACCAGCTCTGGAGAGACAGAGACAGGTAGATCTCTGTGGGTTAAAGGCTAGCCAAGTCTATAGCAAGTTCCAGGATAGACAGGGATATGTAGTAAGACCTAGATTCAAAACAAAAAGAAGTATGTTCTGTGTGTTAAATAAAATTTATAGATAAAATTTATAGGAGACTATTGGATTAGACTGAGCCACCACATTAGGCCCAACAGACCAAACCAAATAGACCCGTTCATGCTGAAGTTCCATGCAAACTAAGTTGTTTATATGATTGCCTAAGCAGGGTGGAGGGAGAAAAGCCAACTATAAACATGCCAGTTTTATTCATAATGATAAGGAGATCCTTTCTGTTTTTTATAAGAAATTTACTTTGAAATTACTGATATGAAGATGGCATGGTAGCATATGCTTATGACTTCAGGACTTGGAAAGGTGAAGAACTAGATCATGAGTTTGAGATCAGCTGGGCTACGTAAAATAATTTTGAAACTATTTTAAAAATTGATTTAAAAATGATTAATCTGCGCTTTTTTTGCTGCTGTCTTCTTCAGCCCTTTTCTGCCTCTAGTGCCAACTCTGCTCAGTTTATCAAGATCCACCTGTTTACACCGGGCAGCGGTGGCGCACGTCTTTAATCCCAGCACTTGGGAGGCAGAGGCAGGCGGATTTTTGAGTTTGAGGCCAGCCTGGTCTACAGAGTGAGTTCCAGGACAGCCCGGGCTACACAGAGAAACCCTGTCTCTAAAAACCAAAACAAAAAACCAAAAAAGTCATTCACAGATCCTCAACTACATTATAAGTTTTTTAGCCGGGCGGTGGTGGCGCACGCCTTTAATCCCAGCACTTGGGAGGCAGAGACAGGCGGATTTCTGAGTTCAAGGCCAGCCTGGTCTACAGAGTGAGTTCCAGGACAGCCAGGGCTACACAGAGAAACCCTGTCTCGAAAAACAAACAAACAAAACAAAAGATCCACCTGTTTGTAGAGATAATGCCTAATTTAAGAATCATAAACAATATAGTCCTTCGGCCACAAGGAATACCATGATCCCCAGTGGATTGATGAAACAGCAGATAGTTCTAAAATTTATATGTGCTATGGTTCCCATCTGTACACATAAACCTATAGTAAAGTTGAATTTGTAAATTAGCCACAATAAGAGATTCACAGTGCAAAAACCGAAGAACTTCTTTTTCGCTTTGCACAGTTTTATGATGTGCTGGCTTGTTTTATGTCAGCTTGACACAAACCAGAGTCATTTTGGGAAGAAGGAACTTCAAGAAAGTGTCCTTACCAGTTGACCTGTGGTACATTTTCTTGATTGATGATGGATGTGGGAGGGCACAGATGACTGTGAGTGGTGCCGCCCCTAAGGTGCTGCTTTGAGTTAAAGTTAAAAGAACTCAGCCATTTGAAACAAGCCATTAAGCAGCACTCCTCCTCCTCCTCGGCCTCTGCATCAGCTCCTGCCTTAACTGCCTTTGATGATGAACTGTGATATGGAAATGTAAACTAAGTTACTTACCTCACTGGGTTACTTTTGGCCATGGTGTTTCATCACAGCAGTAGAAACGCTAAGATACATGGGTATACTTATTCTTAGCAAAATCTTAACAACTTTCACACTTTTTTTCCCTTCTCCCTTTAGTTGAGAACTTGTACCTTTTCACTTAAAAGGAAGTACTTCATGGCTTCTTGTTGGTGTTTCCAAATTGCCAGCATCACTTTAAGTACAGTAAGGGTTACTCAAACACAAGCACTACAAGGATTGATTTGAAAATACTTTAAACCACACTGCACCCTGGGTAACTGAAATCCCAGAAAAGTGTAGTGTAGCTGGTGTTTGCTGTGGTGTGGGTTCTTCTGTTGCTCACCCTTTATCCCTGGTTCACCACTTTTACTAGATAGAGAAAGTAGAGAGGGGAGAGGGGAGAGAGCCCTGAATCCAATTTCTTTTGTTTCTTCTTTGAGCATGACTACTAACAAACTGCAACCAACCTCCCTCAATGACCAATAACCACCTACCTCACCTCTCAGAGCCACAGCCTTTCCATACCTGTTGTTTTTAAAACAAAATACCAAACATTGCATTTTACCAAATGAAGACTCAGGAGTTAGGTTAAAGAAGTGTTGACTGCTGGATGGAGTATGTGTTCTTGTTGGAGGAGGTGTGTCAGTGCCAGCTTTTGAAACCTTAAAGCCAGGCTCAGTGTGTTAATATTTTTGTAGTCCCCCCCCCATAGATCCAGATGTAAAGCTCTCAGCTACTTCTTCAGCACCATGCCTGCCTGTGTGATGCTATGCTCCCTCCATGATGGTCACGTACTAACCCTCTGAAACTACAAAAAAGCCCCAATTAATACTTTCTTTTATTAGAGTTACCTTGGTCATAGTGTCTTTTCACAGCAATAGAACAGTAACAGGGGGAGGGGGGATTTATGAGTGTGTGTGTGTATACACTTAGGTGCACATGCCACACTACATGTGTAGAAGTCCGATGACTACTTGCAGGAGTCTGTTTTTTTCTGTCTAAGATGTGGGTCCCTAGTTTGAACTCAAGACATCAAGGTTGACAGCACCCATTGAAGCCATCTCACCAGTCTGGCCTACCTGCCTTTTTTATCATAGGATCTTGCTTTGTTGTCCACTAACTAATATAGCTCAGGCTGGCCTAAGGCTTAAAGCCTCCTACCTCAGCCTCATAAGGCCTAAGATTGTAGGCATGAACTATCAGAATCAGCTAAGATTTTAAATGCCTTATAATAACTCATTTCACTCCATGTTGATCCCACAGCTAAAACTAGAATGTTGGGAATACTGTGTCTTATACATAGTTATCTATTTATAGTAACTATTACTTCTAAACACCTCCTCCCACCATTTCAGATAATTCCTAAGATTCTAAATAATTTTTGTTTCTGCTTCTGCTCTGTTCAAATTTTCTAAAAATTTACTTTTATAAACAAATCAGATGAGGAAAAAATTCACAAGAAGAATACACATACCCAGGGAAGGGCCCTCGATAAAGGATTTATAGTCAAATCAGTGAGAAAGCAGATGAGACATAAATTCTGCTGTGTATTCAAAATAGAGCCTGACACAGCAAAAACACTTTGTAAATATTAACTCTGATTCAACAATCCTGTGGTAGGCACATTAGTGTGGCAAATGGTAAAATAACACAAAAGATAAAGTTATATGCCTATATCCAGAAATAAATCAGAAATATTCTTTTATGCCCTTCCTCCTTGAGACAGGATCTCCTAACCCATACCAGCTTCAAATTCACATTGTGGCCAGCCAAGGCTAGCCTCAGACTTTTCATCCTTCTGTCTCTACCTCCTGGATACTGGGATGATAAGTGTGTGTCATCACACCTGGTCACATCTTCACTTTTTATTGAAACAGCACAAACAACCTTCAAATGGCACAGTCTAAGTATTACAGAAAATACATTATAGTAGCTAAACATGTGGAAACTAAATTAAATCAGTAGGTAAGTTAGAACCAATTAGGAGCTTGAAAGTTCTCTTGTTTTTTGTTTTTTTTCTCTCAGGATGAATGAATGTATATGTATATGTGTGTATGTATGTATGTGTGTATATGTACATATATACATATACACACATACATACATACATACACATATATACATGTAGAATGAATGAATATATATGTATATAATATTCTATAGTGCCAGAATATTCTCACTAAAGTAAGAAAAGCCAATGTCCTAAAATGGAAAGCTTTGGCTCTCCCTAGTGTTGAATTCTATATTTTAGGGAGTTACAAGTTATACTAAAGGGTCTAAGAGAAGAACAGTTCTAAACTATGATTTAGTGGACTTCTTTTATAGTCAAAAGTAATATGAAGGAGTTAATAGAAGTGTATGCCAAAGACCTCTTTTTTTCCTAGTAGGTGTGGTGCTTCCAGAAGAAACAAACAGATCTTCTTATTGCCTTTTATAAGGACAGAATTACAAAGTTAGAAGCAGCTGTGAAGAAGGCCCAGGAAACGGCAGCCAGCCAGAACAAGTAAGCACCAAGTTAAATCTCCAGCTAGCACCTTTCCATCTTTTAGTAAAGCTGTAGAACTTTCCAGATGTAAGCACTGAAAGTTGCCCTATGTGTGTTCATATTTGTCTTAGGAAAGTCAGGTATGACATTTTTGGTTGTTCCCCTTGGTCTCTTTTATTTTTTTCATTCTTCACTCCATGGACCCTCCTCACTTTATAGCATTTCTCTTCTACTTCATTATATTCAAAATCATTTCTTCAGTGAAATCACATATAGCGGACTCATACTGATAACACTGAGATATATATAACATTCAAAATGTTTCTGTGGAAGGAGTGCATTTTGGAAATCTTAAGCTAAAAGAATCTTTGAGACAGGGAGGTGGCTCAGCAGTTAAGAGCACTGACTGCTTTTCCAGAGGACACACGTTCAATTCCCAGCACCCACTTCGTGGCTCACAACTGCCTGTGACTCCAGGTCCAGGGGATCTGGCACCCTTACATAGACATACGTGCAGGCAGAACACCAATGTACATAAAATAAAATGCTAATGAAAAAAACTAGAATCCTTGTTAGAAACTTAAATTGTTTATTTAATGTTTATTTATGGATATGTGTTGTCCTTTGATCTCTACATGCATGCCAGGTCACAAGACAACTTGGAAAGTTGGTTTTCTCCTTTCACTATGTGGGTTCAGGGAATTGAACTCAAGTCATCAGATCTGATACAATCCCTTTCTCCACCAAGCTTTCTCAAGGGCCCAGTTGTTGGAAACTTTTAAACATCAATAGTCCAAGATTGTGTATGAAGAAGAAATGGAATTCTATGCAAAAACCCCTTGAAGTCATACCAAATAACTGCTTATTTTGTTCATTTGTTTTTACCATCAACACCCTGCCATTTTCTCCATGAATTACCAGATCCTTGATGAAAGTACCTTGCATATCTGCAGACCCTTCTCAGTAAGCATTAACTAAGATGTTGATAATAGTAATAATTTTTATCGTAGTGACCTGGACCTGATTGTTTCCATCTTTTGCCTAGAGAGCTATCAATCTTAAGAAAGGAGAATGGAGAACTGAAGAAAATTCTAGCCATCCTAAAGGTGAATGAAATAGATATTATTTTTTACATGTTTTGTTTTGGGTTTCTAGAAATCAAATTCAGGGTCTTTCATGTGCGAGATAAACACTCAGTTACTGAGCTACATCCCCAGGGTTCTTACTGTGGAGTCCAGGCTGGCTTCAAACTCAGAATCCTTCTGTCTCAATCTCCTGTGATCTGAGACTGCCACCCATGCCACCATGAAAAGCTGAAGAAGACTCTTATTATACTTCCTACCTTGTCCATCTTTCTAGATGGCTATATAGAACAGTGCTTCCCAGAAAACTCATATTCCTTCTGTAAGCACACTGTAGTCAATAAGAGTACAGAAGACTTTGGAGGGCTGAAAGCATCAATAGTTAGCACATTTTTGACCATTCTGAAATGTCAGTGGATTGTGCTATAACTGATGAGAATCCCACATTAAGAAATGTGTTTCAACTTAATATTTCTCTTGAAGAAGTCCAAAATGCCTCAGGATCCTTTCCCTGTTTGTTTATTTGTTTGTTTGTTTGTTTGTTTGAGATTGAGTCTATACCCTCAGCTTTGAACTCTTTTTTTTTTTTTTTAAATTTATTTATTTTATTTATGAGTACACTGTAGCTGTCTTCAGACACACCAGAAGAGGGCATTCAATCTCATTACGGATGGTTGTGAGCCACCATGTGGTTGCTGGGATTTGAACTCAGGACCTCTGGAAGAGCAGTCAGTGCTCTTAACTGCTGAGCCATCTCTCCAGCCCCTTGAACTCTTTTTTAAAGGTTTATTTAATATTATTAGTGTGTGTGTGTGTGTGTGTGTGTGATATGTGATGTGTGCATGAGGACAGGTATCAGTCAGAAGGTACCTTTAAGAAAGCAGTTTTCTCTTTCCACAATGGGAATGAGGAATCAAATGCAGTCAGGTTTAGCAGGCATTTTTACCAACTGATCCCTCTTACTGAAAATGGCTAGCTGGGGACTCCTGAGTCTTTTGCCTCCCTTTCTTAGTACTGAGATTACATGTATGTGCTGCCTGCCTAGCTCCCCAGTATGCTTTTATGAAAAGAAACTAAATTTTTATTCTCTCAAAGCTAATACTTTTCTAATGAAACACAGTCTTTTGTCCTTCTGTTGGGAGCCTTAGCTAGGGAAGTATTCAGGTAAATTATCTAACAAATCAGTCTAAAATCCATTAATTAGAACCTTTAATTATAGCTTCCCTCACTTCCATTTCCCACCTACAGGGATCGCCACGCTGCTACTACGGAAGCAGGTCTGTTCTACCACACTAGCCCTCTACTTGAAATTTTCTGATTTGTTCTTTAAAGCATGTTCAGTTTTACAGTTGTACTTAAATATATGATAATATGCTACATGTGTACAGCGTAATGAACAATTCATGGTACCTAGCATTTCCCTCTTCTTAATCCTTAACCATTTTCTTATGTCAGGAAGTTTTTCTTGACCCCTAATTGTGTGGCTCCATGAAGGATAAAATGGTTGACCAACTTATCTTTACTTTCCTGAGTCTCTGACAGAAGTGAAATATTTTTGTTTTATTTATTTATTTATTTATTTATTTATTTGGTACTGGGGGGGTAGGGTCTTGCAAGTACTTTGCCACTGAGCTAGTGCTTTCAAGACCTCCCCCCCCCCTTTATGGAGAGGGGACTCTCACTATGTAGCCCTATCCAGCCTGGAGCTCACGGAGATCTGACTGCCTCTGCTTTCTGAGTCCTGGGATTAAAGGTACCATGGCCCCTCACTCCACCCTTCCAGTTCTCTTTTTACTAATCATTTTGAGACAGCTTCACTAAGTTACCTAGGCTGGTTTTGAACTAGTGATCTTGACTCACTGAGTAGCTAAGATTACATATGCCACCATGCTCAGCTCTGAAATGAAATCTTGATTGTAATGCTCACACTTGATTTCTGTCTTATAAATTCCTACTAATCCTTCAAGATCCAACATGTATCACTTCCTCCATAATGACTGCATCAAATCGAGTTGGAATTTGTTCATTCAATAAATATTCATTCAGCAATACTGTTTATATATTAAGCACAACAACAGCAGACATTTTGATTAATGTCTGTGCTTTACCAACTACTAAATATTTTTAATGGTGAATGTATTCAAAAGACATAGCACTCCTGAAGTCACAGAGGTTACCATCTAATATTTCAAATTTTTGTATTTTTATATGTCCATTATAATATATAAACATTATTGTGCTTGGGTTTGTTTGTTTTTTTCCTTTGTGGTCCTGGCATGTCAAATATCAGGCCTTGCTAAAGAAGCACTCTACTACTGTGTTCTATCCAGGCCTGAGGCTTACCTTCTCTCTTAGTAGCCTATGACTCTCTCATAGCTAATTGTTTTAATCTCAAGGCATAGAACATAGATATGTTTGTTGAATGGCTAGCTGGATGGATGGATGATGGATGGATGGATGGATGATGGATGGATGGATGGATGGATGAATGAATGAATCAGTAGATGTAAAGTTGAGAATATTTGGTAAGATGCTATAAGGAAGAAAGAAAAAAAACTGCAGAATTATTCCATGAGTGAGTAGAGGAAGGTTCCACTGGGGAAATGGAGAGTAAAGGGACCTCACAAGGAAACTTGGCTTCTGTATGCTGTGATGATGCCTTTACTCCTGTGGAGTAAGTGCTCTATGCTTAGAGGCTGTCCTTTCTCTGCAAGAGCAGTCCCTGCTCTTAACCACTGACCCATTCCTCCAGCCTCAAAGCTACTGTCTTTATAATCAATGGTTGGTTGACTAATGTGACCTCTAATTCTGCTCCATGAGATCGAAGCTGCCTTCTTTTTGGTTTCTTGTAGGTTAACCACACCTCGACCAGTGGGTATTACTTCTCCATCACAGTCAGGTGAAAAACAAAAACTAATCCTTTCCAGATCCCTGTGTGAGATAAATATCTTTTCCTCATATGGAAGTTGTTTTTTTCCTCAGAGACCATAACATGATTTTGCTAATCTTACATATAATGTGTGAAACATGATATAGCCAGATAACCACTTAAAGCGAACTAGCCAGATAAGCCAGATAAAGATAGTGTCCCACTAATGGCAGTTTTCCCTACACTTGGTGCTCTTTCAGTTGCTCCACGACCCAGTTCCCAGCATAGCAGCCAAGTAGTCAGGTGAGTAGAAAGCCTATTATTGAACATTGTAACTGGTGACAAAGTTGGAAGATGAATGAGGTGGCTCAAAGTGGAACTGAAGAGAATTACTGCCAAGTCAAATGTAACATCAGTTTTTGTGTTTGTTTTTGTCTTGTTTGCATTTTTGTTTTATCTCATTTTGTTAGTCGCTCTTCTTCTATGGAGTCCATCCCTTACACAGTGGCTGGCATCGGTCATGTGGAACAGGTAAGTAATGATCATATTATTTTTTATATATTGAGGTTTCAAATGCTTAGAAAAACAAGACTATTGGTTTCAGCACAAATCTTTTCATGCCATATGGAGCCTATTTTGGATACTCAATATTAGAAAATGACACAGACTCAACAGGGGTGACTGTAGTGTAAGTGTTCAAGAACTGAATGCACAGAATCTGCCACGGGCATTTTGAAGTAAAAGAGCATAGGTCCCTCTTAAGACCATTTTATACAATGTGGGATGTAGGGGTAATATTTAGAAAACGGAGCCCAGTCTGGCTTGTTCCCCAGCAACCACCAGTTCCCCAGCAGCCACCATGTTCCCACTGTTCCTTGGCTCTGACCCAGGCTCCAGCTAGCTAGATGTGCAGGTCCTGGCACCCATGAGACACCAGCATGGGGGATGGCTCTGCCAGTCCACTATGCTGCATCCACAAAGCTTAGCTGAACCCCAGACAGTATCTGCCATCCTCATAGTACCCAGTAGAAATGAGACTCTTAAAGCTTAATGATTATCTAAAGGATTTATATATTTAGAAATGCTCAATCAACAAGATGCCTACACAATTAGAGTTGTTACCCACTATCTAACCTTTTGATAGAAGTTGCTACCCAGGACAGCTTTCCACCCATCCTCCCATCCGTAGTTCACCATGACTGATAGCCTCCTTCTCCCCACCCCTTCCTCTATTTCTCCCCTCCCCTTCTTCTTTTCTTCTCCCAGTTCCACCTCCTCTTTTACTGCCTAATCACCAAGCTCTACTGTGAATACAATGTTGCAGAATAAATATCCTGCTACAGTGGGAGAATAATATATGTGTGAATGAATTGTTACTGAGAAACAATGGGGAGTCTAGAATGTAGAGAACCAGGATGGAGTAATTAATGGTCATTCTTTTTTGTCAGGGAAGCAGAAGCCTGCATGAAAGGAGCACTCCCAGAGACTCTTACACTGGTGAGAGAGGGTTGAAGTCTCTATTTTCTGTTAAGATACCAGAAATTCCTAGTGTTCTATGCATAATATAATGCTGTTTTACTTTTTTCCTGAAAAAAATGATGGAAAGATGGCTAAGAGCACTGGTTCTTCCAGAGAACCCGGGTTCAATTCCTAGCACCCACATGGCAGCTCACAACTGTCTGTAACTCCTGCTCCAGGGGAACCAACATCCTCACACAGACATACATGCAAGCAAAAATACCAGGGCCTATGAAATAAATCATTTTTAAAAAGATGGAAGATGAGAACCAACTAAAGTAGTTTTCTGATCTTTACATGTATACCATGACACAACAGTCAGAGTCTCAGTCAGTCTCTCTCTCTCTCTCTCTCTCTCTCTCTCTCTCTCTCTCTCTCTCTGCCTCCCTCCCTTCTTTTTTCCCTCCCTCCCTCTCCCCCTCCCCCTCTCCCTCTCCCTTTCCCTCTCTCTGTCTCTCATTCTACCTCTACTTTAAAAAAAAAAAAAACTCATCAGAATAACTTAAGTCATTTGAATTTTCAAAATTGCCACAAGATGGCAGTAGAAATTAAGTCTAAAAGGAAAGTTTAACTGAATTTCTTTTGTAATGATGGCAATTTATGCCAGGTAGTGGTGTCACACGCCTTTAATCCCAGCACTTGGGAGACAAAGGCAGGCAGATTTCTGAGTTCGAGGCCAGCCTGGTCTACAGAGTGAGTTCCAGGACAGCCAGGGCTACACAGAGAAACCCTGTCTTGAAAAACCAAAAAATAAAATAAAATAAAAAATAAACATGGCAATTTATTTCTACTTTCCTGAACCATGAGACACATGTGACAGTCAGGAGAAACTGTGTAGAGTCAGTTCTCTCCGTCCAAGTTTTGGTGAGTTCCAGAGAGCAAACTCAGGTCATTAGCTTTGAGGAAATTCTTTATCTGCTCAGCCATCTCACCAGCACATAAAATAACAGTTTGTAACCTGAAAGGTGTTTATTTTCTCACTCTACTTTAAAGGTAAAACATGGGCTTTGTTTGTAGTAACAGTGTTTTTTAAAGTCTTGTTTTGTCTGTTACATTAGTACAGCCAGTCGGGTTTTCTTGTTGGCTTTCTTCATGGAAGGTCCTGTGTGTGATGAGCTGGGGATTGAATCTGGAGACTCAAGCATACTCCCATTGAGACACATACACAATCTTTTTCTTCTTTTTTTCCTCCCTTCTTTCTTTTTTTTTTTTTTTTTGGTTTTTCGAGACAGGGTTTCTCTGTATAGCCCTGGCTGTCCTGGAACTCACTCTGTAGACCAGGCTGGCCTTGAACTCAGAAATCCGCCTGCCTCTGCCTCCCAAGTGCTGGGATTAAAGGCGTGCGCCACCACTGCCCGGCTCCTCCCTTCTTTCTTTCCTTGTTTGCTTTCTGCTTTCCTTCATTTTTTCTTCTTTTCAATCAGTGCTGGAGATCAAATATATACTAGACAAATATCTACCACTGTGCCCTGTTCTCAGCCTGTTTTGATTCTATGTAATTTTTTCTTTTAATTTAGTATGTGTACACATGAATGCATACCAAACCATGACATCCATGTGGACATAAGAGGACAACTTTGTGGAGTTAGTTCTCTCCTTCCACCTTAGGTGGTTTCTAGGGGGTTGAATTCAGGTCTCCAGGCTTAAGCAGCATTGATCCTGATTTTCTGTCTTTTAATTGGAAACTTGAATACATTTATAATTGCTGATAAGAAAGAACTGCCATTTTTCTATTTCTTTTATAAATGTTATCCTTTTGTCATTAATTCCTTTATTACTGCCTTTCTTTGTGTTAACTTGATTGTTTTCTAGTGCAGCACTTTAGATCTCTTTATTATTTCCTTTACAATATTCAAAACTGTTTTCAGATTACAACTAACATAATTTATAAAAACCTGGTTTAAGTTAGTACCACATTTAACATCAATACTTACCAAAACTTCATAGTTCTGTTAGATTATATACTCAGTAACACAAATTTTAAATTACTGCCAAACACAATTGTCTTTTAAATCCTTTGAGGGGAGGCTACCAAGAAAAATGCACTTAAACTGTCTTTTGTTGTATTTACTTAAATAATTACCTTTTCCGAATTTGAGTTACTAATTAGTGTTCTTTCATTTCAGCCTGAAAGACTCCATTTAGTATTTCTTATAAGGCAAGTTTGAGAGTGATAAGTTCACTGTCTAAATTTTTGTTTATATAGGAATATTTTTAACTCCTCCTTCAGTTTTGAAAGATAGTATTATTGGATATAAGTTTCTGGTTGATAATCTTTGGGAACTTTGAGTGTTCTCTTGTCTCTGGTATGTCTGTTAATGTTAATGACATGATGTCACTGTTAATCTTGCTGAGTATTACTTGGTGAGTGGCTTCTCTCTTGCTACTTTTAAGACTCTTTGCCAGGTTTAGGGCATGTGGCCCAGCTGGTAGAGTGCATAGGTTACATGAAGCCCTGACTTGATCCCCAGCATGTCTTAAACTGCACATGGTGGCACAAACCTATAATTACAGCACTGGAGAGACTGAGGCTGGAGGATCAGGAGTTCAGGGTCATCTTTGACTACATCTTGGGCTACTTGAGACCCTGCCTCAAAAAAGCAAGCTCAATTAATCATTGACTGTTACGACAAGAAGCAAAACATAGGCAGCTCTTAGATAATACTCCTTTTTGTTTTCTTAAGTTAAATGGTATTACATGCCCTACCAGCTTTGTTTTTTATTTGTTTTCTATTGGTTGTTTTAGGATGGGGTGTTGAATTTTCAAGACAAGGTTCTCTGTAATAGCCCCGGCTATCCTGGAACTTGCTTTGTAGTCCAGACTAGCCTCAAACTCACAGAGATCCACCTGTCTCTGCCTTCCTGGTGCTAGGATTAAAGGTGGGCTCCATCATGACTAGCCAGTTTTTTTTTTGTTTTTTTTTAAAGATTTATCTATTTATTATATATGAATACATTGTAGCTGTCTTCAGACACACCAGAAGAGGGCATCAGATCTCATTACAGATGGTTGTGAGCCACCATGTGGTTGCTGGGATTTGAACTCAGGACCTCTGGAAGTGCAGTCAGTGCTCTTAACCACTGAGCCATCTCTCCAGCCCGACTAGCCAGTTTTGTTTTTTAAAATGGGATCTCACTGTTCAGACCAGGTTGGTCTTGAACTCAAAATTCTTCTACCTCATCCTCCCAAGTACTGGGAAGGATTCTGGGTATTTGCCACCATACCTAGCTGCTTTTTACATTTTCCCAATACCATTTAACTTTTTCATCTATCCTCCATCCTTCAGCTTCACTTCACTCCACACCACAGAATTCACTGGAAATTTTCAGTCTTCTCCTACAAGACCTTGAGCTGTTTTCCAGCATTGATTATTTTAATCCTTTCTTAAAGTAATTTCTCACTTCTTTTTCTTTCTTATTCTAAATTTAAATTTTCCTTTGACTTTTCTGGCTTCTACATTAGAGTCTCCTTCATTGATTCCTTCTCTACTCAATTGTAAAACAGCATTTCTCAAATGTTTGGGTCTTCCATACAAAGGACCTCAGTCCTAGGGATATTTTTTAAATGGATTTTTGTCTTTTATTTAGTCCAGAGGTTAACTTTGGTGTCTTCCTCAATTACTAGCCACCTCATTTTAAAGCATGCTTTATTCGCTGGGTATGCTAGCACACACCTTTAATCCCAGCACTTGGGAGGCAGAGGCAGGCAGATCCCTGAGTTCAAGGCCAGCCTGATCTACATAGAGCTCCAGGACAACCAAAGATAGAAAGATTCCGTCTCAACACCTGCCCCAAGAAAAATGTTTTATTTACATTTACTAATGTATTTAGTGTGTATATGTATGTGGGTACAAATGAGCCACAGTGTCTGTCCAGAAGTCAAAGGACAACTTTTGAGAACTGGTTCTCTCCTTCCACCGTGTGGGTTCTGGGGATCTGACTCCAATCATCAGAGCTGGTACCAAGTGCCTTACCCATTGAGCCGTCTCATCAGCCTGGTTACCTTGATTCCTTCCTTCCTTTCTCTCCTCTCCTCTCTCCTCTCCTCTTCTCCTCTCCCCTCCCGTCCCCTCTCCTTTTCTCTCCCCTCCCTTCATCTCCCCTCCCTTCCCTTCCCCCCCTTTCTTCTTCTTCCTCTTCTTCCTTTTTCTTTTGAGACAGGGTTTCACTATGCATCCTAGAACATAGTCTGTAGACCAGGCTGGCCAAAAACTCCAAAGATCCACCTGCCTCTGCATCCCCAGTACTGTGATGAAACTATTCACTACCATGGGCAGATTTTTTAAAATTTATTTGATAATTTCCTACTTATATACATACTTAATGTATCTTGATCATACCCAGCCTCAATCATCCGACTCCTCCTTCCTACTTTCATGTTCTTCTTTTAAATATATATAATTCACTGAGTCAAATTAGCCCTGCCTATATGAACATAGGCAACCTACTACCTGCATCCCCAAAGAGAAATAATGCATCCTCAGTTGCCAAGAACTTCTTAGCTGGGGTGAAGTTTCATAGTCCTCTCCTGTCCATAGTGGAGCTGTTTACTGGTTTCATCCTGTGCAGGTAACCATAGCTATTGGGAGTTGATGGATGCAGCAGCTCACACCATGTCCTCCCCACCCTCAGGGTCTTAGATTTTTCATCCCATTTTCCTTAGTGTTTCCTGAACTCTGTGCAGCTCCATTTTAATTTGTTAGACAAGGTCTCTCACTTGAGCTTGCCATTCCTGCTAGACTGTATGGGTTCAGAATCCTAGGGATCCCATTATCTCTAGTCCCCTCCAGTGATGGGGTTACAAGCTCACACAGCAATGCCATGCCTAAGTTTTACATGGGTACCAGGGTACCAAACCCAGGTCCTCATGTTTACAGAGCAAGCACTGTACTAGCTGAGACATCCCTCCTCCCCCTACCCCACACTCCTAGTTCTTTCTTGTGTAATTTTCTTTCTTGATTTGATAAAGCACTGTTCTCATCCTTTCTTTTATCCTGTTAATATAAGGGAGGGCTGGGGCAGGCAGGAACTCTAGTGCTAGAGCACACACGTGGCAGCCAGAGGACAACTTTTGGGAGTCAGTTCTCATTCTCTCTTTCTCTGTCTCTCTGTCTCTCTGTCTCTGTCTCTCTCTCTCTCTCTCTCTCTCTCTCTCTCTCTCTCTCTCTGTCTCTCTCTTCTCCCTCTCTCCCTCCCTCCCTCCCTCCCTCCCTCCCTCCCTCCC
>NW_021620582.1:2794615-2855283 GCF_004785775.1 Grammomys surdaster
CCTCCCTCCCTCCCTCCCTCCCTCCCTCCCTCTCTCCCTCCCTCCCTCTGTCTGTCTGTCTCTCTCTCTCTCATGGGTTCTGTGGATCAGACCCAGGCATTCAGGCTCTCAGGTTTGTGTAACACAGTAAATATTTAAGGGATGAACATCTCACTAATCCATTTTTGGTGCTTTAGACATAATTTACTTTCCTTCTTTAAATGTATTTTAAAAGGATGATTAGTGTTGCGTGAAATAATAAAAACGAAGTAGGCTTCCCGTGCTGCTGCCCAGTGTGGTCCTGCCACCTCTCTCTCTAGCTCCCGCAGCAACCGGTCACAGTATTCCCAGCTCCGGTTTGCTTGTCTCTGGAGCCACTAGTTCCTTCACAGCCATAACTGCCCTGAGATCGGTGGTCCCACCTTCCAGTAACCCAGTAAAACAAAACTCTAGAAGTTATAGTTAACCAGTCAGCTTTGTATAACAATAAATTCTCAATTCACAAGATGCCCACACAATAATTTCAGAGCCAAATGATAATACAAGCTGCCCACCTAGACTAGACAAGTTATCCCAATTATTCTATTCCCTATATTAAAAACATATCTACCTGTGGCTATTTAAAATCACACTGGTTCTGATCATCCTGTTCATACACCTTCCATCCTGCTCTCCCCACTCTCCTGAGACACTCTGTCTTTGCAAATCTTAGCTTTGCCTCTCTTTTCCCTGTCCAATCACAGGCCTCCTGATGCACTAATATTTTAATGTAATTGGACAGGGAAAATCCTGATTATATCTTTGGAAATTTCAGTGCTGGATTACTTATTTTTTTCTTTATACATGCCATAGTCTTTTCTTTATATGTCACATAATTTGCATATTTTTGGCACTCAGTCATCTAATTGACAAATGTTGAGACCTTCCGTATGAATAGCCTCAGAGTTAGTTCAAGGTGAAAGCTTAGGCCTTTTCAACTGTCTCCTGCATTTGTGCACAGTCCTGGGCCTAGATCCTGGACATGTTAGGACATCTCAGAGTTTGCACACATCTTACTCCCCCAGTTTTCCTCTATGTCTTTCAGTCTGTTATTTGCCCCAGCTGACATCTTCTCAAGCAACCAAAGCAAGTGCCTATAATTGTTTTCAGCAGTACTCCTGGGGAAGAGGCTGGTGTGTGGTGAACTCTGACATAAAAAACCTGGTGACCTTTAGTCCTAAGTCATCAAACAGTCCTGTGTGAGATCTTTCAGAGAACCAAACAGTTCAAATAATGACAGTTGTCTAAAAATGCAGCTTTGAGGGCCTGGGAGATGGCTCAGTTTGTCAAGTTGGGCAGGCCCAAGCATGTACTTGGGTTTGATTCTCCAACACACATGTGAAGTCCAGGTACAGTTTATGTGTCAGCATTGGGGAGGTAGAGACAAGAGAATTTCATGGAGTGCTGATTGGCTGTCTAGATGAACAGAACTAATGAGCTCCCAATTCTGTAGAAGAGCCTGTCTCAAAAAATAAGGTACTGGGGCTGGAGAGGTGGCTTGGCGGTTAAGGGCTCATAGTGCCCTTGTTCCCAGCACCCATAGCAGCGGCTCACAACTGCCTACAACTCCAGCTCTGGGGATCCCATGACTTGGGCACATGTCCTCATATCCACATGTATACATAATTTAAAATAATTTTTTAAAGAATATAAGGTGCTGGCTAGGTGTAATGGCACATACCTTTAATCCGAGCACTTGGCGGGCAGAGTAGGTGGATCCCTGTGAACTCTGGATCAGCCAGGGCCACATAGTGAGACCTTGCTTTTAAAGGTGTACAGAGCAATAGAAGATCCCTGACATCAACCTCTGGCCTCCACATGTATGTGCATACACATGCACACCTATACCACACATACACAGAGATGGCAGCTTTGAAGAACTCCAACCCCAGTCCTTCCCTCTAGTGACTATCAAACCTGTTTTATACATGATTATGACCAGCTAGTTTTCAGAGCCACCATGAAATCAGAGGAGACATGAGTACAGTTGAAAGGTTATAGTGTTTGCTATAGGTGTATGAGTTCTACTCACATTCACTGTTGGGGTTGTTTTCGTTTTTCTTAATGTATATTCTCCAGACTGGCACCAGATCTCTATAATTTCAGGAGTCCTGAGAGGATATTCTGACTGCTTTTGCAAGCTTTCTCCTTGCCTTGGATGTTGGAGATCATCTCTGGAGCTCTGATTCACTCTCTTTTCACTCATGTCTCGCTTTCAGCTCTACTTTTCAGTACTATCTTAGAGAGAAAGCTGAAGCACAGCCACATTAATACACGCCCTCCAAACTCAAGAAAGTGAAAAGAGCACCTTTATGGGGTTCTGCCATGTGACTTACAAGCCTTTTCACATACCATTAGCCTTAACCCTAAAATATATGTGAAAATCTTTGGCCCCGTTTATGTTGCCCTAGCCCCTGAATCCCTTCTGAATTATCTCACTGGTTCATATTTATGCTTTCCAGAAACTCCTTCACCAGCTTCAACTCATAGCCTCTCTTACAGGTAAGTAACACTGCACTTCATTTTCTGCTTTGTTTTGGAGGCAGAGTCTCAAGTAGCACAGGCTGGTCTCAAATTTAATATGTAGCTGAGGCTGCCTTTGAACTCCTGATCCTCCTGCCTCTGCCTCCCAAGTTCTGAGATCACAGGTAAGCATAACCATGCCTAGTTGTCTTGTTTCCTTTTCTAGGAGTGTGTTCACAATGTTTCTGCCAGAACTCCTAGGGTTTCTTGCCCAATGGCCTATACTACTGGCATTCATAATCTGTACTTTATAGAGTAGTGCTATGTATAATATGCAATCAGATTATTTTCTTCTCAGTTGTAGGCAGGATTTTCTCTCTACTCTGACCTAAAGGCTTACTTTTTACATGCACTTTTACCTTTCTCTCTCCTTTCCTCTACTGTGTTTTCCTTGGTTATTGTTGGTTGGTTGATTAGTTTTTGAGACAAGTCTTGGTCTGTAATTCTATCTTGGAACTCAGCCTGGACTTGATTCAGCCCTCCTGTCTCTGCGGACCACCACCCCTGGGATTACAGTTGGGCTGGTGCAATTCTAGCTTTGCCGATGCTTTTATTCCCATTCCTTAGACCTTCATCTGCCTCCTCTGGACAGGGGGTTTCCTTTAGACCACTATTCAGTGGGGTTCCAGGCCACACGAGAGTCCTCACTCCCATCAATTCTGGTAAGTTAATGTTCTCAAGTTTTCTCTACAATGTGGAGAATGGTCTGAATTTTGCCTGACTAGTACAAACCTGTCACCAGTTTGAATCCTATTTTGTACAGATTGGTCTGTAGGATTAGGTTGGCTTCCCATCTCCACAAGCTAGACATCAAACCCAGGACCAAGGCCTTATTAAAAGTGTTTACTAACTACAAATTAGGTTTCCCGAGCCAGGTCTTGTTGTGCAGGTCAGATAGCTTTCAACCATCTATGAGGACCAGGTATACCTTGTGATCATCCTGTGTCTACTTCCCAAGTGTTTTAACTACAGGCATATACTACTAGGTCTGGCATTTTTTCTACATCTCATGTTGGGATTTGGTAAGAGGGCAGCAGTTAGAGGTTTTCTGCCAAGCCTGATGACATAGTTTGATCCCTAGGACTCACAGGTGTGAAAATTGTATAATGGAAGGAAAAGCAGCTTTTGAAAGTTGTCCTTGGACATCACATGTGTATATGGCATGTGAGCCCGCCCGCACACACACATAAATAAATAAATAATAAATGTTTAAAAAATAAGCTGTGGATTTTTAGTTCCCACACTGAACATGCTGAGTGTCTAGTTCCAAAGGTTGTAAAAACCAGTATGTTTTTAAAGTACCTCTCTCACCAGCCCTGTTGTCACCTTCAATGCTCACTCAAACATTTATCCTGCCTCTTTCAACTTATAATTAAACTTAAACCTCAGACTATTCTGTCCCCACACCATCCTATACAGCCACATTGCCATCATAAAAAATGAACAGACACTGTTACCCATTTCTCAAAGTGCTTAACTTTTTTTGAGACAAGGTTTCAAGTAGCCCAGCCTGGCCTGGAAATCTCATTGTAGCTGAGGCTAGTCTTCCAAGTGTGGGTTTGCAGGTATGTACCTTTTTTAAAACAGGGTCTTTGCATTTAGCTAAGGCTGGCTTTGAACTGTCAATTGCCAGGTTGGTCTCAAACTTATAATTCTTCTGCCTCTGCCTTATAGGTGTTGGAATTACAGGCAAACACCACTGTGCCAAGCTGTCTTTCCCTTTCCAAGTAGTATTCTTTGTTTCAGAGCTTCCTAGATACTACAGTCCACAGTAAAATGGCTGAGAAACTAAGTAAGTTCTTACAGTCTGTCCTACTCTTCAGGTCAGAGGGAAAGCAGAACCACACCAGAGAATCTTCCTGGTTTCCAACTTCCAGTCCTGCAGGTGAGATCTGACTAGTAACTTATCAGTGTATAGAACTCTGGAAGTCAGGCCTCCAAGCTAAAGGCTGAGACTGAGGGGGTAGAAGATAACCAGTGGAGAGTGACAGAAGGTATCACTGTGATAAGCAGTCCATCAGTTTTTCAGGATGGTTTCAGTTTCAATGATTCTCTCTTACTGTAAGATTAGTTTGCTCTGAGGTTTGTTTGTTTGTTTGTTTGTTTTGTTTTTTTTGGTTTGGGGTCATGATGTAATTTTGTTTGTTTAGTTTTTTAAGACAGGGTTTCTCTGTCTGGAACTCACTCTGTAGACCTGGCTGGCCTTGAACTCAGAGATCTTCCTGCCTCCTGAGTGCTGGGATCAAAGGCATCAGTCACCATGACCCAAGTAGTTTGGTGTTCTGTTTCTTAGTTCATAACGTTTTTGTTTTGTCTTGGGCACTGGGTACCTTGTGCATTGTAGGCTAGTACTCTCCTAGCTACCTGTCCTTAGACCTCTTTTATTTTAAGTCAAATCTTAGTGAGTTGCTCAGGCTGTCCATGGACTTAGCATTTTCTTGACTCAGTCTCCCACACAGCAGTGAGCAGAGACCAGCTCTGCCAATGAAGACTCCTTCTTAATGGAATGTATCTTTTGCACAAACTATGAAAAGTATTTGTCTCCAGAGGTGAATTTATGAGGCTAATCCTAATTCAAAGAGCAAAAAGAAAGGGTATAGTAGAAGTTTGTAAGGATATCCAGTAAGTGAAAAATTCACTCTTGCCTTTTAACTCCACTTTTGTGTCTTTGCAGTTTTTTGAGGTTATTTTCACTGAAAATGTCTCATGAACCAAGGGATAGCTCCTGGATAGTAAGACTGGGATATGTTTATTTCCATAATCTAAGATACCCCTTTTCAGCAAGAAATCAAATTTAGGTAGGGCCTGGTGGCAAAAGCTTGTAATTCATGATACTCAGAGACTTCAAGTAAAAAGAAACTTAAGTTCAAAGCCAGCCTGGGCTATAGTGTGAGTTTTATGCCTTAGTAAAATCCTGCCTGAAAAATGAAAATTAACCAGGTATGGTATAGGGTACCTATAATCCCAGGGTTTCAGAAGACGGATGATCACATGTTTGAGTCCATCTTGAGTTACACAGCAAATTCCAGCCAGGCTGGCTAAAGACCTTGTCTCAGGTAAAAGTACAGACAAACCAGGTCTATATAGGAATATAGATCAGCAGTAAGTATGCTTGTCTGGTGTCCACCAGGCCCTAGGTGATATCAATCCCTAAAACAATAAAAACAAATTAAGGTTTAATAATGAAACTCTTTGTATGTAAATTTAAGACAATTTTAAGTTTTTAAAAAAGGTCTAGGAATATAGCTTAGTTGGTTGGGTGCGTGCGCAGCCTGTGTTAAATCCTGGGTTCAATCCCCTACATTTCATAAATCTAGGTACTTGAACTCAGGAGAGGGACTAGAAGTTCAAAGGTATCCTTGCTTACATATGAAGTTCAAGGCCCATGTCTCAGTAGAGAGAAGACAGGAAGGGATGAGCGTTTTTGTTGCTGCTGCTGCTGCTGCTGTTTGCTTTTGTTTTAAGATATCAGGACCCCAGCGTAGGGACACGGACCTGTGATCCCAGCTTTTGGGAGGTAGAAGCAGGATGATTAGGAGCTCAAAGCCAGATTGAGATAACTAAAGCTGTCTCAAAACCAACAAAAGAAAAAGCTGGGATTTAAGCTGTAAGAAGTAGCACTGAAGAAACAGCATCCTCTCACAGAACCCCACAGATATAGAGATAGCCCTATAAGGAAATGCAGATCTGTAAGTATGTGGCCCCAAGTTGAATCTTGTTAAAAAAAGTTATTTCCATCTGGATATAGTGGTCATCCCAGCACTTGAGAGGTCAAGGTACAAGGATTAGGAGTCTTGACTACATATCAAGTTTTGAGGCTAATCTGAGCTATATAAAACCCTATCTCAAAAACAAAACAAAGCAAAACAAACAAACAAACAAACAAACAAAAAACCCTGCTTCTGTGTGACAGTTGAGGTATCTTGGTCTGTTGGGCACTATTAAAGACTTTTTTTTCCTGGGACAGGCTCTCACTTGTAACCCTGGCTTGGTCTAGAACTGTAGACTAGGCTGGCCTCAAACTCAAATCTGCCTGTCTCTGCTTCCTGAGTATGGGATTAAAGATGTGTACTATTCTCTGTAGTATTAAAAGAACTGTAGGTGTTGAGGATTTAGCTCAGTGGTAGAGTGCTTGCCTAGCAAGCGCAAGGCCCTGGGTTTGGTCCTCAGCTCTGGAAAAAAAAAAAGACAAAAAAAAAAAACCAAACAAACAAACCTGTAAACACGAGAAGTATTTCAGGTCTGATGACTCTGTATTTATAAACACAAATACACAAACACAAATAAGTACATACCCATATATGTGTAAATAAAAATTTTATGAAGTTAAATGGTATCTAGATTTTGTTTTAGTATAATTTACTAAAAAGAAGCAATAGAAAGAATAATAAATATTGGCCATGAGTTTTGTTGATATTGGATGATAGGTTCATTATTCTGGTCTATCCTTTAAAACAGTGGTTCCCAGCCTTTGTACCGCTGCAGCTGTTTAATACAGTTCCTCATGTGTGGTGACCCCAACCACAGACTGTGGTACTACTTCATAGCCATAACTCTGCTACTATTATGAATCATAATATAAATATCTGATATGCAGGATATCTGATATGTGACCCCTGTGAAAGGGTCATTTCAACATGTTTAGAACCATTGTTTTACTAAAACTGGAGGGATGACTCAACAGTTAAGAATACTTGTTGCTCTTCCAGGGGCCCTGGATTCGATTCCCAGGACCTACATGGTGGATCACAACCCTCTGTAACTCCAGTCCCAGGGATCTCCAGAGTCGTCATCTGAGCACAGAAGTACATGCAGCAAAACACCCATAAATATAAAACTTTTAAAATAAAACACTATAAAGTTAAAAATAGTTACTGTAAAGTGCCACCTCACTAGAGGTGTAAGATCTCTGCCTCCCTGGTAATTGTCTTTGGATACAATAGTCAATTGCTCCAAATCTTCCAAAAGTTTCTCAAATATTTTACATCATCATCATCCTAAAACACGGAAGCATACAGTTTCTTAAGTAACAACAGCCCTCATCACACAGGACGTATCAGATCTTAGTCTGGGTTGGGCATGCTGGCACCACCTTTAATCCTTGCCCTTTGGGAAACAGAAGCAGGCAGAGCTCTGTGAATTCAAGGCCAGCCTGGTCTACATAGCCAACAGGGACTGTGAGACCCTGTCTCAAACAAAATTTCTTCTAGTTAGGAAGTTATTCATCATACAATGAGGAAAACCATGGAGAAGCAACAGCAGATGATTTTGTTCAACAAAACTTTCTTGGTAGACCACCCTTACTAGCCTGTGTTGTCATAACATGCAAATCTGTTCTCTGCTGCAGACATTCTACCAACAGAGGCAGATGGGACTAGCCAGGAGAGACGGATGGAGCATCTCCAGATAGAAATTCCTCTTCCAGGTCTGATCTGTGCATGATGCTCAAGGCTGGACTGCAGTGTCCAGTACTGTTAGGGGAATGGGCACCTGCTGTTTCCTGGTTTCAGTCTGCAGCTTGTTCTCTTGGACTTTATCTTATGTGTCTTTCTAAAACATTTAAAAACTTTAAAAAATTATTTTGTGTGTGTCGTATGAGGGTATACTATTTGCATATGGGTGCCTGTGATGCAGGTACCCTCAGAGGCCAGCAGAGTGTGTATAATCCCCTAAATCCAGGGTTATAGGCAGCTTGTGGACTGACTGACATGGGTGCTGGGGAACCTGGTTTGGGCCTTCTTAAAGAGCACAAAGTGTACTAAACTGCTGAGCCATTTCTCCAGCCCCTTGAATTTTTATTAATTTATTTTGTGTATGTACTTGTGGAGGATTTGAGCACAACTTGTAGGAGTCAATTATTTCCAACAAAGTCAGTCCTGGGGATCCAACTCAAGTCATTGGACTTGGTAGCAAGTGCCTTTACTCTCTAAGCCATCTCAGTGGCTCTGTCTTACATTAACACACAAGAAAGCGACTGGTCTTACACAGGGCTTCAGGAAGATAATCATCTCTCCCCTCTATGTACGGCCTTTCATTTCCTAGTTTAAAACTAAAGTTGCAAAAACCCTTAGCCTCATGCTTTGGCATAGGGAGACTAGATACTATATTTACCCTGGTTCATTTCTGGATTTCACTGTTTAGCTCTGGACTTTGCTATCCTGTGGCCAATGTTAATAAACAACTGTTCCTGCCCTAATGTATTATACTTTTTACCTATTGTTCTACATCCAGCTGCTATAAAATGTTTTGATTTTCCTCTGCCCAAACAAAAGGTTGAATACATTTCCAGCTTTGATTTTGCTATTACAACAATAGGTAGATTTCCAGGTTAGTAAGGTATACAGACTAATAAAGAGGAAAATATCATTAAAAATATATTCCTTTATGGCTAGTGCAACTCTTGCTAAAACAGTTTCTAGAACAGTGGGATGAGCAAGTGAAGTTACAACCTGCTGTCACTGCTGAAGGACCAATAAATCTTGTCATCTGACAGCTGGAAACCATGTGTATGTCAACAGATGCTGAATTACTCTTCTAGTTTTCTATTTTTATTTACTGCAGTATGTCTGGACTGACTCTTTTTTAAAAATAAAAATAAAAATATACCAAACCAGAAACAATTCTGAAGTGGTGTTGGGCTTGAAACTAGAGTATCACACATGCTAGGTAAGAGGTCTACCACTGAGCTACACGGCAGCCATTAAATCCCTAGACACAGGCTAGGTACAGATGTAGCCCAGTTGGCAGAGTACCTGCCTACCAAATCCAAAGGCCTGGGTTTGAAACCCAGTAATGTATAAACTGGGCATGATAGCACATACTTATACTCAGCATTTAGGAGATGGAAACAGGAAGGTCAGAAGTTCAACAACAGCCATGGCTTCACAGTGAGTTCAAGGCAAGCATTTAAAAAATGAAGATGGGGCTAGAGAGATGGCTTAGCAGTTAAGAGCACTGACTGCTCTTCCAGAGGTCCTGAGTTCAATTCCCATCAACCACGTGGTAGCTCACAGCCGTGTGTAGTGGGATCTGATGCCCCCTTCTGGTGTGTCTGAGGACAGTAGCAGTGTACTCACACACATAGTAACAGGATAGTAACTCACACACATAAATGAAGGTGGGTGGATAGAGACCTAGCTTTAAACATAGGAGTGGCAAAGTGGAGAAGAGAAAGGATTTTATTTTTAGCCTTTTTAATTATTATTTTAGCAATTTGGGGCTTGTACTCTATTTTCAGATGACTAACCAATGGTTACCAGAGATTCCCCGTTCTAGAACATCATTGAGTTAGAAGACCATGGTCCTTCTGTCCACAAGACAGATCCTATAAAGAGGGAAACATCTCTTGTTAGATACAAACTGAAGCACTAGTAAAAAAGGAAAGAAAACAACAACAACAACCTAACAATCTATATCAATCTGGGCAGAAAGTAGTGTCAGGTTTGTAAATCCAAACCTGTAACTACTCCACCGCCCTTCTCCTCTGTCATACTGTAATGTTTCAAAACAGATTCTCACGTAGTACAGGTTGGCCTTTATATGTAGTCAAGGCAGACCCTGAATTCCTTGATCTTCCTGCCTTTACCTGCCAAGGATGGCAGTCACAGGGACTATGCCTGGCTCATTCCCACCCCCAATAAATATACAGACTAATATTCATACTCTGATTACTAAAAAATTTCACAAACTCTGTAAAGATTTACCCTGAGACAATAGTGAGCAAAGAGGGGGATTTCACAGAAATAAAATGGTAGAGAGCAGATTGGTCCCAGTGTCACAAGCAAGAACAGTCTGCTGTGAATTAGTGGCAAATCGAGTGAGACATCATCAAAAGGGTCTGAGGACATGTCTATTACAAAACCAGGCCACTGCAAATACTAGCTTCAGTGTGCTTGCACGTGCTTAGAAAGACAGACAGGCACAAAGGGCTCTCTGACAAATGCTGGGTGCATTGGGATCAACTGGATCACAATCCTCTCCTGTCACATGGGGCTGAGACATGACACAAGCATCCTCAAGAACAAGAGCAGAGCACGAGCTCCTTTCAGCCATTATCTGCCCAGATCCCAAACTCTCTCTACATGGAGGTTGGAGAATTGGATTTGTGTTGATCCAAGACTTCAGTTTATCCTGGTCACCCTCTCCAGTCTACTGTCAGATCACCCACTTTGCCTACTCAAGAACACAAAAGTTTTTACAAGAGCAATTTCAAAAAGGTTTGACCAGTCACTAAGTTGGTTAATATTTCAGTAATAGACTCCCCTTTGCCTCAGCCTCCCTCAGTCCTGTATGATTACATCATCATCATCATCATCATCTTCCTCCTCCTCTTCTTCCTCACCATCTTCTGGCAGTTCTTCATCCTCCTCTTCCTCTTCCTCTTCATCAAGACAAACTACTACTTCAGCTGGCTTAGGCAACCGAGAGTCAAACCAGTCCAGCACTTGCTGAGTGCTTAGTCTTGATGCCTGACTCAGTTTAAGGATATCAGCCTCCTGCAGCTGCTGATGGGCTGCCCAGTACCTCTCCAAAGGTCGTATATCTGGTGGGGGTGGTGGGGCTGGCAGAGGTGGTGTCTTGGCCCATTCTTTCAAGGAACGAGTTGATGCAGTGGGAATGGCTGGATCTTGAAAACTAGGAGTACCAAGTACTGCATTGTCCCGAAACCATTTCAGCTGTCCATGCTTCAAGGCATATCGTGTATCACCAAACCACTGAATGATCTCAGGGCGAGGTAAACCAGTGATCTGTTCTAATTTATGGTAATCTTCTCGTCGTGCCCATTGGCACTGTAGGAAAAATGATTTGAGAATGGCCAACTGTTCTTTGGTTTTACGCTTAGTCTTTCGCTGGTGTTGCATATCTGGGGAAAGGTATTCTGTGGGACCAACCCTACTTGGTACTGAGTTATTCCGTAGCCTTTGGGGCCAGAGTGGTTCTACTTGTGGAGACAGTGCCTGCTCACTAGGTGAGAATGACTGTGAGATATAACCCAAAGGCTGGAGGGGTTTAGGGGTGGCAGTGGTTCCATTAGCCAGTACCTGGAAAGAGGGAGAAGAGGTAGAGGAAGATGGAGGCGTTCCACTAGATTCGGATTCCTCCTTACAACTATTGTCAAGTAATGAGATCAGTGGGGAATTATCTGGCTGATGGACAGCTGTGGAGTGATTCCAGGAAGCAGTCCCTCCACCACATGACTGGTCTGGACCCCCGCCTGCCTGCTCCTTAGAGAGGCCACTGATCTGAAGATCCTGACAATCTGATTGGTGGGAGAATGTTCTGCTGCCCATCATCAAAGGCTCCTTAACTTTCTGATGATTCAGTGGCAGCTTTGATACCTGAGAGGGCTCCTCAGGCTCAACCTTCAACCCTTTCATAGGAGTGGGCTCACTAAGCACCAGAGGACTCAGTCCAAGAGCAACCTGCTCTGGAGGTGGCACTGGAGGCATCTCCTGTGCCGGCCTCACTGCGTAATGTGTGAAAGAGAGAAGAGACTTGAAAAGGAGCTGGTCTCGGTGGTACACCACTCTGGCTCGAGTCTCTTCTATCTCTTCAGATGACCAGCTAATGCCACAGCGGAGACGTTGGGCCATAAACCAGGTCTTTACCTTCTCCATCTGCAGCCCATGCCGCAGGCAGAGGAGAGCAATATCTGCCAGGCTTGGATAGGGGAAGTAGCTGAAGGCTTGTAGCAGGTGCTCATTTCTGTCCAGCTCACTGGTTTGAACCGCTTGAGTCCACACAAGCTGTAGCTCCTCGGAGACTGGCGGGAGACAGACAAGCCCTGCTGCCGAGCTGTTGAGACTGCTGGCATCTTTATTAGGACTCATGTCGTATTCTAGTTTGTTCCCTTCAGAGACAGCTGTAAGAAAAGAAACAGTTCCACTACCATTTAATCTTTACCAAACTACTGAAACCAAACAATTTCTGTTTGAATCATGTTATATTGCTCCTAAATGCTAAGTGGAAGCAGCTTATGAATTCTAAGCTCCTGCCGCTTAGCATCTAACTCTGGGTAAGCCACTGAAACCCTAATGATTCTCCACTCCATTTCCCTCCTCTGTAAAGAATGTTGTGCTTACAGAAAAGTTACATATTGTCATCAAGCATATGTTGTGTGCCAGGTGTAATAAATTAAGGAACAGCAGCTTTGGGAGATGGAGGTTTGGTGTATAGCAGGCTTAAGGTTAACAGACTTGAAGTTAATTTGTCCTTAGCCAAGTTATTTCACCTAAGGCTTAGTTTATCAGAGAAAAGGGCACCCCTATCTGTGAAGTCTAAACTGGGTAGAAGTCAGAGCCTTCTGGTGGGCAGGCAGTTTAACAATGAGCTATATACAGCTCCAGCCCCATGATTTTATATTCTGTATTTTGAGGTTTTGAAACAATTTCAGAATGGATTTTGCTGTTCATATATATATGGGCTGGAGAGAAGACTCAGTGCTTTAAGAGTACTTGGCTGCTCTTCCAGAGGACATAGGTTCAGTTCTAACATCTACAAGGTGGCTCACAACCATCTGTAATTCCAGTTCCAGGACACCTGATGCCCTCTTCTGGCCTCTGTGGGCATTGCATGCATGTGCTGAATAGACATAAGTGCAACAAAATATCCATACGTGTAAAATAAAATGGAAAAAAAGAAAAATAGGGCTATAGACATGTCTGAGATTGAAGGTGTGGGCCACTATACCCAGCTAGAATCAAGACTTTGCTGTGTAGCTGGTAAATTCTCTGGAAGAGTCAATCTTTCAATTAGGAGCACACTACAACCAAGATGGCTCATAAGAATGACAAGTAGGGGCCAGCCACAATGGCACAATATAAAGAGACTGTCTCTAAAGCAAGAGTGACAAGGAGGATAGACCAGTGTTCTTAACACTGGTTCTTGTGCCTCCATTTTGGACTGGATAGAGAAAGAGAATCAAAACTAGAGGGTTTCTACCTGGGCAGAGATGGTGGTGGTAAACCTCTTTCGAATAATCACACCTGCATCCTTATTACAGATGCCAGAGATATTATTCTGTGTAGCCATTAATTTAAAAAATACACTTGTAACACTCTTCCTTCCCTTTGATTTCTAACATCCCCAGACAGACAGGAAGGACAAGCAGCCTAAACTTGAAATTTAGCTGCTGTCCATTCACTGGCAGGGAGAAAAAGCACTTTGGGATGTTCAGTTGAACACAGGTTTGTATTAAAACAAGACAAATCAGAAAACTGGATATGATCCTGCTCAATTCCTAAGTCTTTATTCAAATAAGATCTGAAATGGTGCCTAAGGTATGTCTGGGTAATACAATGTTAAGGGTCTTAAGGACTTTTATGATGTTTAACTTAAGTGCTTCTGAACTTTTTAGATCATCAACTTCTTTGAGAATCAGATAAAAATCATAGAGCTTTGGGCTGGAGAGATGGCTCAGCACAGGTTCAATTCCAAGCAACTCATATCAGGTGACTCATAACCACCTGTAACTCCAGTTTCAGGGGATCCAAAGCCCTCTGGTTTCCATGGGCTTGATTGTATGGACTGCACACAAACTCACACAGACGCACACAAATCAATCTTTTTTTTTTCCCCAAACCTTCCAAAATTTATAACTTAAAAACGTATGCCCAATACAAGTCACACTTGTACTCACAGACATCACTGCCCAGATACCAGCTTCAGGTCTCTGTTTATAAGTCTTCCTAACTTAATGAAGGCAGTGTGATATCTGACTTAGAAGTGAACAAGCAACTTGATGTAAACAAATGGAAGGACTGGGAGACAAGTGGTACGGCTGTCTAGAAGGGACAGTTACCTGTGGTACCAGATGGTTTGGGAAAGGTGCTAAATGGTTCAGAAGCCTGATTTAACTGACCCACTAGATTAAATGATCAATACCCAGTGTCCTTGATATGCAAGGTTAGCTACTGTTTAGGGCAACACACTAGCTTTATTCAGTTGTCATGCTTGAAACAGTGCTTCTCCAACTGTTTATACCCTGTTGGGAGCCGACTCTTAGCCGAAAGTGGCTATCATCTTTACAGCCATCTTGAGCCATATACCCTGACAAGAGACTTGTTTCAACAGCCTGCAATAGCTGAGCGCACTCTGATAAACATCTTGTTACACTGTTTAGTGCCCCCAGCTGCCAGGTGCTCCTGGTATCCATGGCTACAAGGCACGTGACGTAGTGGCTTCAGTTGAGATTGTCCACGAGGGCAAGTCACGTGGTAAAGGGTATAAATACCCGGATTTCCTGTCTATTGAGGAGTGAGGAGTAGGAGGTAGAAAGTAGGAGGTAGTGAGTAGTAGGAGGTAGTAGGAAGTAGGAAGTAGAGGAAGGAGTGAGAAAGTGAGAGGTGTCAGGAGACTGAAGGAGTGAGAATATAGTAAGAAGAGAGGAGAATAAAGAAGAGACTTGAAGAGACGCCACCGGACTCTGTCTTGTATCTATCTTTTGCGTCTCTCGCCCCTTTTTTCCCCTTCCTCCGTCCCCACTCTCTCTCTTGCTAGACCCTGGCCTGCGGACCGGAGCAGCAGAACCGGCCGGCCTTTACAAAGTAGCAGAACCTGATGGCCGTTACAAAAGAAACGGCAGTTACAATACCCCCACACAACTGCCCACTTCTGGGTCATCTCTGGGTATCTATATAATAACGTAATTAAAACATCGTGCAAACCTATTAAAATATGGGAACTAAGACAGCTCAGCATGCTGAGGCAGAAGATGATCACAAATTTGAGGCCAGTGTGAGCTACACAGTAAAAATGTATAAACAGAAAATTAAATGCTTTGGAGAGACTAATTCAAGAATATGCATTAAAACCCTGCCCAATTAGGAGTGGACAAGGCAACTGTGGAAGACTGAAGTGAGTGTGTTCCAACTCTGATAGGTTCCAAAGGTCCAATCACCTCACTCTGAAGAAAGCCAAACTGGAAATAACATGACCAAAGTGAGTAGCTCTCACCTAGAGTGGGAATTACCTGGGAAACTTAGAAGGCCACCCTCCTCCCCATTCTCTTCTGATTAATGGACTGGGACACAGGCATTCATAGCCTTAAAGTTCTCAGGGTGCAGTTAATACTAGAAAAGACGAGTTAAACAATACACCAAAGACTGGTGAAGTTTACTTTCAATTGTAAGGTTTAGGATAATTCATGTATCTTAATTTTTCGATTTCGTTGGCTTTTGCAACTACTATCTACCTAGCCTAATACATGGATTTGAAACATATGACGAAGACTCATAATACGCATCGATCTAGTCCCACACTGATTTTCAGACAAGTCTCAAGCTTGAGTTTCTTTCCAGCTAACAATTATCAGATAGGGACGCAACACCAGGAAACTGTGAGGACTTTTCGTTTCCCGGTTGGTTTTCTCAGTAAGGCGGGGCACGAGAGTCGGGGCCAGTTGTTTGTTTGTTTGTTTGTTTGTTTGAAACCTTTCATTCTCAAATGGCAGTGCTACCCAGAAGGGAGGTCTAGTTGTATATGCCTGTTGAGGTCGCCAGGAGGTAGTCATGGGGACAGAGGAAGCCCAGGGGGCAGTCTGAAGGGCCCGGAACTGGGTCAGAGAACAAAAAGTTGCAGCACTTGGGGCGGTGAGCTCCAGGAAGCAGGTGAACCTGCATCCTCGCAGAGGGCGTCCTAACCCAATCTTTCCCATCCCCCCTACATACACTCCTTGGCCTTCCCCGGTTACAACAACACAGATTCGAAAGTCCAGGGGAGGAAAGAGGGGACAGAACTAGACGACTTCCAACGGAGGATTCTCCTCCCACCACGAGGATGGGGCTCTGAGGGTCGGAGGTGTTGCACCGACCGGGAGGCAGGCCCATGGGCTGGGGGTGGGGGGAGTCGGTCACTCACCACGGCGCGGCCCCGTGCAGCGGCTCCCAGCCTCGCACCGCGGGCCGGGGCGGGAAGGGGGTAAGAGGGCAGGGGATCCAAGAGAGAGGGAAAGGGGCTGCGGCACGCCCGACTCCCGGCACCCCAGCCACGCGAAACCCTGGACCGCCGCTGCACCCCCCCCCCCCCCGCCCCTGGAACGAGGCGCTCCGCCCCTACCAGTGCGGCTTGGAGGCGGGGGCGGGGCCGAGGTCGGGATTGGTGGGTGGGCAACAGCACAATGTACTGGGTCGGCCATTGGCTGCGTGGGTCCCGGCAGAGGTCCGCGATTGGCTGCGGAGACCCGGTCAGTGTAGGCGCGTGGGGCTGGGAACACGTCTTCCTGGGCACGGCGCCGGCTGTGGACCTCGGCATCTTGTGGTTCTTCCGAAGTTCTTTACTGAACTGACCCCCGGTCCTGCAGGAAGACCTTCGGAAGACCTTTTAAAACATTTACCACCAGTCTTAAACTGGAGCCCAATTGCCACCAGCAGCGGCAGCCGTGACGAAACGCTTAAAGCCACCCAGAATGTGCACAAGGAGGATCGGATGTTTAGCCCCGAGAAAGATGAGCATCTTAAGTATCCAGAGACTTCTGCCACTTCTGAGGTCAATGTGGCGAAAGTGTTCTCAATGACGAAATACTCTGGGTTTCGCTGTTTGGGTGTAACAAGATGTGCTGTTTACTAAACCATACTTCCACAGGGTACGAAGTTCTCAACCAAATTTAGAATATTTAAGATTTCCCATCTTACTGGAAACAGCACTTCTGAAGTGACTTGTGTTGTTGACATTTGAAAAGGCCCCATCTTGGTTATTTAGGTCACTTAAAAGGCAGTATCAGTCTTTGCTTGTATTCTCAGACCTCACCATTGACTCTTCCTTACCTACTGTCGCATGAACTTTTCTTGAAAAGAACAAATGGAGGCTGAAAAGATGGCTCAGAGGTTAAGAGCACATGCTGCTCTGGCGAAAGACCTGAGTTAGGTTCCCAGCACCTACATCACAGTCACCTGTAACTCCAGGTGGTCTGAAGCCCTCTTCTAGACCTTGTGACCACGTGCGCTGACCGCACACATCCCTTGTTGTTCCCCCCACACCCAGAAGTTTAAAAAATAAATCTTAACAAAAACTCTAGCCGGGCAGTGGTGGTGCATGCCTTTAATCCTAGCACTTGGGAGGCAGAGGCAGGCAGATTTCTGAGTTCGAGACCAGCCTGGTCTACAGACTGTGTTCCAGAACAGCCAGGACTACACGTAGAAACCTTGTCTCCAGAAACAAAACAAAAACACAAACAAACAAAAACTCTAAATGGCTATCAAAGATGGCCAAAGAGATGACTTCATTCAAGCACTCAAGTATTGCTTGGTGAATGGTGTGTGTGTAATGGTGTGGGTGTGCGTGCGTGTGTGTGTGTGTGTGTGTGTGTGTGTGTGTTTGAGATAGTGTTCCTTTCTGTAGCCTTGGCTGTCCTGGAACTTGATCTGTGGACCAGGCTGGCCTCAAACTCAGAGATCCGTCTGCCTCTGCCTCCTGAATTCTGGGATTATAAACTTGCAACACCACCGCCCAGCTGGTGAATCAGACTTTAATTGGGTTACTTACAGAAGCATGAGCAATTAATCAGTGGCTGTGCTAATGAATTAAGTGTCTCCCTCATTCCAACAACTGTTAACTGCTTATACACCCTCAGGGAATGGAGGGAGCCGTGTGAGCTCCTCCCCCAAAAACCTCCCGGGTTTTTCTGTAAGGGGTGTGGGTGGGGCCTTATGAGTCACGGGCACAAGTGGCACCGGCCTCAGTTGTGTGGATCTCCTTGCAGGTGACCACACACAGTCTGAATTCAAGAATGGACACTTTTACCATTCACTAAGGACAGCGTTCCATTCCACATTTCCTTACCAAGAAACCAGATACAAAACTCGTTTCATTTTCAAGGGTTCCACTCCAAAACCTAGAGCTCTTTGCAGGCTGGCAGATCTTAAACCTCTCTGCTTTGACGCTGAGCTGTATTTTCTGTTGCTAGCCTGTTATTTGCCCCCAATCCCTTTCCTCGATGCACTAACTCAATCTCAACATTAAAAGCCATCTATGTCCACAAGTGCCTGGCCAAAACATAGTGAAGGTAAACAAGGAAAAATAGGCTCCTTTAAAAGACCCTTTGGGGGCTGGAGAGATGGCTCAGGGGTTAAGAGCACTGGCCCCTCTTCCAGAGGTCATGAGTTCAATTCCCAGCAACCACATCATGGCTCACAACCATCTATATATTGGATCCAATGCCCTCTTCACATAAGTAAATAAATCTTTTTTTTTTTTTTGAAGACCCATGTGAACTGTCAGGTATTGCAGGATATTTGATCACACTGGGAACCTCAAGATTGTGTTATTTACTGGAAAAACCTGTTTTTAGTTGTGGTGTGGCTCAGCCTCAGCCCACACCTTTAATCCAGGAGCTTTCTGCTTGAATATTGTAAACAGAATTAAATAAAGTCCACCTTAGGTCAAGAGGCAGAGCAGGGAACCAGTTGACAGAAGTGAACATAGGGTTATTAAGAAAAAAAAAAAACATAGTACAAGAGAGTCTGGAGGACAGATACTGAGACCCAGAGGGAATAGAAGGAAGGGACGTTCAGTTCGAAGGTTTTTAAGGACATTGGGAGAGAGGGGCATTACTGGTGGGACTTTGGTCAGAGGTCAACTTTCTGGAGTCAGTTCTCTCCATCATGTGGGATTCAGGAACCAAACTGATGGCATTCAACCCCAGCCATCAGGCTTGGCAGCAGGCACCTTTACTGCTGAGACATCTTGCAAGCCTGAGAAAAAAATTTCACCAAAAAATGGGACATTAACATCTCTTGAGGATGCCATGAGCCCGGAAGAGTTTTGAAGGCTCTTACCCTGCTAAAAGCGGCTTCTTTTTCATATTTGAGCTTGGATGACTGCTCAGTAATTTTCACACCCAAGTCCACACCAACTTCTAAATCTGGAAGTTAAAACTTATAGTAAGCCTTTTGGCCTCACTGCTCCAGAACCAGGTCATGGGGGTTTTCTTTTTGTGGTTTCTTTCCTCCCACCAACCCCCTCTCTTGATTATTTTTACTTTGAAATGTTTGAGTATTCTGTGACATATGTGTCTGTGTACCACATGCATGCAGTGCCCAAATGTGCCAGAAGAGGGCGTCAGATCTCCTGGAACTGGAGTTTCAGATGGTTGTGAGCCATCCAGTAAGTATGGGAATCAAACTGTAGTCCTCTGGAAGATCAGCAAGTGTTTTGTTTGTTTGTTTGTTTAAAAAATAAAACCCTAAACAAACAAACAAAACTGTTTCACAACAGATTTTATTGGTCGAGGAGCAGAGTACACAGACCATCCGATTCTTATCACACATACCCAAAAAGAGCCATAAGAGTCACGTTGTGTTCATGTATGCAAGTGAAGAGCTACACATTGTTTTTCTTTGAACTTATTCCAGTGATGTTCCAGCCTCACACTTGGCAAGTTTCCCTAAGACCTCTCATAACAACCAAATGCTCAGAATCCTCAGTTCCACCGACTCACAATTTTATGCCACACACAGAACATATACTCAAAATTTCCACATTATCACAACTGTTAGGAAAATGGATGGCCATGACGACAGACATCTCAGTTCTGACAGGGCAAGGACCAAAGACTGGTTTTCCTACAAAATGGTTCTACTAGAAACACGAGACCAGATATAACTGAAAATATTCCAGACACAAGTTAGCAGGTGTTCTTCACCACAGAGCCAGTGTTCCAAACTTCTAACTGGTGGAAGTGAATGCTTGAAAAACTATATGTGACTGAAAGTTGTCACTTTTTAAATTTCTACATTGGTAATCCATGCTGCCCAGCGTAATTTCCCAACTTTTCAGAGTCAGGTGTTTGGTTCTTACAGACAGCTCCTCCCTCAGTTTTCAGCCATTCAAGCACAGATTCTTCGCAAGCAACCTAGTCCAATAGAGTGTTATGAGGAACTAAAATGTTCTCCATTTCCCCCTTTCTTCATGTTACCTACCAAACAATGGACATTGTATTGTGATTCAGAAGAATGTCTTGTAAATATCAACAGCACTGGCTCAAAGCCTGGTAGATAAAAGGTACCTTAGATTTTACCAACAAAGACTCAGGAGCCAGATGCTGGGGTGAAAGCCTGCTAGCTAAGAGAAGTAGAGAAAGCACCTAGCTGACCTTCCTTTATAGCCAAAAGTCCCACCAGCAAAGCCCCTCTCAGGATGTCTTTAAAAACCTTCAAACTAAATGTCCCTTCCTTCTACTCCCTCTGGGTCTCAATATCTGTCCTCCTGACTCTCTTGTACTATGGTGTTTTTTTCTTTTTTCTTTTTCTTTTTCTTTTTTGCTTTTTTGAGACAGGGTTTCTCTGTGTAGCCCTGGCTGTCCTGGAACTCACTCTGTAGACCAGGTTGGCCTCGAACTCATTAATCCACCTGCCTCTGCCTCCCAAGTGCTAGGATTAAAGGTGTGCGCCACCACTGCCCGGCTGGTGATTTTTTTTCTTTTTTCCTTTTTTGTTTGTTTGTTTTTCAAGACAGGGTTTCTCTGTGTAGCCCTGGCTGTACTGGAACTCACTCTGTAGACCAGGCTGGCCTTGAACTCAGAGATCCGCCTGCCTCTGCCTCCCAAGTGCTGGGATTAAAGGCGTGCGCCATCACTGCCCGGCCAGGTGATTTTTTTTCTTAATAACCCTATGTTCACTTCTGTCAGCTGGTTCCCTGCTCTGCCTCTTGACCTAAGGTGGACTTTATTTAATTCTGTTTACAATATTCAAGCAGAAAGCTCCTGGATTAAAGGTGTGGGCTGAGGCTGAGCCACACCACAACTAAAAACAGGTTTTTCCAGTAAATAACACAATCTTGAGGTTCCCAGTGTGATCAAATATCCTGCAATACCTGACAGTTCACATGGGTCTTCAAAAAAAAAAAAAGATTTATTTACTTATGTGAAGAGGGCATTGGATCCAATATATAGATGGTTGTGAGCCACGATGTGGTTGCTGGGAATTGAACTCATGACTTCTGGAAGACGGGCCAGTGCTCTTAACCCCTGAGCCATCTCTCCAGCCCCCAAAGGGTCTTTTAAAGGAGCCTATTTTTCCTTGTTTACCTTCACTATGTTTTGGCCAGGCACTTGTGGACATAGATGGCTTTTAATGTTGAGATTGAGTTAGTGCATCGAGGAAAGGGATTGGGGGCAAATAACAGGCTAGCAACAGAAAATACAGCTCAGCGTCAAAGCAGAGAGGTTTAAGATCTGCCAGCCTGCAAAGAGCTCTAGGTTTTGGAGTGGAACCCTTGAAAATGAAACGAGTTTTGTATCTGGTTTCTTGGTGAGGAAATGTGGAATGGAACGCTGTCCTTAGTGAATGGTAAAAGTGTCCATTCTTGAATTCAGACTGTGTGTGGTCACCTGCAAGGAGATCCACACAACTGAGGCCGGTGCCACTTGTGCCCGTGACTCATAAGGCCCCACCCACACCCCTTACAGAAACACCCGGGAGGTTTTTGGGGAAAGAGCTCATAAGGCTCTAGGTGGGAGCCCCAGCAATGAAAACAGAACACTCAGAAAAATAAATTCAATCAATCAATTAACCAATAAATAAAATAAAAAACAAAAGAAAGAAAAGGTATGAGATACTTCATGTCTGCCATTTTGTCCTGGCATCCATAGTCTAGTACCTTACACCATATATAAAATGGTCCATATTCCGAGTTTGGCAAAAATATTGTTTGTCTTCTAAGACATGTTCTCAACAGTAGCCAAGGCTCATCTGCCAGGCTACTGGCACTTGAAGTCCGGGCAATCCTTCTCTATTGGCCTCCTGAGATACTCCACAACAATTACAAAGTGTAAAGATAAGTTTTAAAATTACCATAACCTGAAAATTAACATGCTAGAAATCCTTTTTTGTTTGTTGTTTATTTTTCCATATACAAGATTTTTCTGTAGCCTTGGCTGTGCTGGAACTAACTGTAGACCAGGATGGCCTCAAACTCAAGAGATCCTACTGCCTCCGCCTCCCCAGTGCTGGGACTAAAGGTGTGCGCCACCATGGTTCAGCATCTTATTCTTTACAGTATTATTTACTTGTTCTATGAAAAGGCTGTCAGTGCAGCAGGATGGGTACAGCTCAGTGGGTACAGGCACCTGCTGCCAAGCCTGATGACCTATGTTTGATTCTCCATAGAACCACACCCTGGAAGAGGAACAAACACCATTCCAAAAAGTTGTCCTCTGCCTCTCTGTGTGGGTCTTGAACACACACAAATAAGCCAGGTGTGGTGGTGCATACCTTTAATCCCATTGCTCAGGAGGCAGAGGTAAGTGGATCTCTGTGAGCTTGGGGCCAGCCTGGTCTACATAGTGAAGTCCAGGACAGCCAGGGCTATATAGTGAGACATCATGTCAAACAAAAAAACAAAACAAAAAAGTTCAAATTTTTTTGTAACCAAACATATAGAAAAAAAATTGTTTGCCAGGTAGGTAATTTTTCATCAGCTCTTTAAAAACTATAGCCGATTTGCATTTTCCCATTATATAAAAGTTCACTTTGTACCCAATTTTGTATTTATTTTCTTCTTAAAAGTTGTATACTTCAGGGACACAGAAGTCTGTCTCTACTCTGTAACCAAATGACCATGTTCAGTTTCCATCCAGTGATCTGTGTCTCCTCTCCTAAGAAATGCCAGAATTCAAGGGAGCTAAAAGGCTGAATAATCGTAAGTGCAGGTGCTGGGAATTTGGGATGAATTTGAAAAGTAAACACTACATTAAAGCAACTTGTGAAAGAAAGAGTTCAGACAGACCCACCACCAAACTAAGATGTCCACATTGGGAAAGAGGCTAGGACCACAGAACCTCTGCACAGCCTCCACCTACCTCTCCCTGGGTGTCTGGTCCTCATGCTGAGTCTTCCTTCACATATGGTATCACTTTCAAAAGGTACTGGGTGGGTGCCTTTCAAAAGATGCTGCAATGACATCACAGCTTGCCTATTATGATGTAATGAGGAGGCCCATGACTATTCTCCAACTAGTGTCAGTGTTCTGAGTCTCATGCAATGACCAAAGAAAGAAGGCCACTCAAGGATGAAGGAAGCCATTGTGTACTGAATCTTGAACAACTGTATAAAGGCATATTTATTGACTGTTATAGAGAAGTTAGTTTTTGAGTAAAACTAGTTCCTCATACCAAAGCCCCTGATCTGACCTATATTTAGTGAAGGAAACATCACACCTCTATTTGACTTCATGCTTATTGTGCACTGTTTGCAGTACCCAATAATGCAAGACACTTGAGGTGTGCCAGGACTGTTGTGACCAAAGTCATGGAAATGCTGTAAAGCCCTTCAGCAATGTATCTCTATAAATCACAGAAAACAATCACTGTTTTCCACAATAATTCCTTCCAGGTCTAAGTCCTTCTAGAAAACAACTATTCATTCTATTATTTACCTGAGATACATTGAAAAACATTTCATTGTAATGTTTACCCTAGATACCATGACTTTACCTAGAATTACACTGCAGACTAGGGCTTCCTGTCAGGTCTGCTGTTGTCTGATCACACTGTGGCTGATCCCATGATTAATCAGTCACAGGTGTGGGAACCAGCTCTCTTAAGACCTGATCCTTCTCAAGGATTTCTTCAAGACTTCTGTCCAGCCATTCTGGATTAGAAGTCTTTGCCTTTCTTCATCATACGGTTCTTACTTTGCTTCAGGGTTGCCTTTGATAAGCACAAAACTTATGTTTGCACTGCCTGAAAATTGGGATATAACTTAGTCCCCAAACAATGAAGCATCCTGACCTAAGAAGAAATTAGTTTCTCCTATGCTGGTCTCTAACTGCACCAAGAGCTAGTTCTGGGTGCCAGGCAGCCTGAGCTTGGCCCTCCAAACTTTCCCACTGTCCAAAATGATAAAGGGATCTGATTGCAGTGTCGGAGTCGGGGTTGCCAGCCCTCTGTATCTCTTTCTCACCCAACTTTTACATGGTCCAAGACTCCAGTAGGGCTGTGAAGATAGCTCAGGGGGTAAAGGTACTATGTTAGATAGTTTCATAAAACTATCACCTTGACACCAGTTAAAGGCATCTGAGAGGATGGAACCTCAACTAAGAAAATGCCTCATACCAGGTGTACACCTTTGATCCTGGCACTCGGGAGTCAGAGGCAGGTGGATCTCTGAGTTGGAAGCTAGCCTAGTCTACAGAGTGAATTCCAGGATAGCTGGTGTTACACAGAGAAACCCCTTCTTAAAAAAAAAAATGAACAGGAAGGATGGAAGGGGAGGGAAGGGAGGAAAAGAGAAAAGAAAATGCTTCCATAAGTATAAGCCTGTAAGACATTTTCTTAATTAGTGATCAATGGAGGAGACCCCAGCCCATGCAGACGGTGCCATCCCTAGGCTGGTAGTCCCGGGTGGTGCAGGATATTTGATCACACTGTGAATCCCAAGATTGTGTTATTTACTAGAAAAAAAAAACAACAACCTGTTTCTAGTTGTGGTGTGGCTCAGCCCTAGCACATGCCTTTAATCCAAGGGGTTTCCACTTGACTATTGTAAACAGGATTAAATAAAGTCCACCTTAGGTCAAGAGGCAGAGCAGGCAATCAGTTGACAGAAGCGAACATAGGGCTATTTTAAAAACGCAGCAAATAAGAGAGAGTCAGGAGGACAGCGACGCACAAGAAGTGGAAGGGAGGAACATTCTATTTCAATTGTTTTTGAGACAGCATATAGAAAAAGACCTTTTGGGTTGTTGGCTGTGGAGAAAGGTCAGTTGGGTGCTTTCTTTGCCTCGCAACCAAATCTTCATTGATAAAATCAAATGATTGATATTTTGTTAAAAACAAAACCTGGGTTCTATAAAGAAAGCAGGTTGGGCAAGCCATGAGGAGCAAGCCAGTAATCAGCACCTTCCATGGTCTCTGCATCAGCTCCTGCCTCCAGGTCCCTGTCCTGTGTGATTTCCTGTCCTGACTTCCTTTGATGATGAACAGTGTTGTGGAAGTGTAACTGAATAAACCCTTTCCTTCCCAGCCTACCTTTTAGTCACAGTGTTTCACTACAGCAGTAGAAACCCTAAAGAAAACAGATACTTGTGACAAAGCTTAAAGATCTGAGTCCTATCTTCAGGAGAGGAAAAAAGCCGACTCCCCAAATTATCCCCTAACTTCCACGAGTGCCCTCTCAATAAAAATTATTAAATAGCAATTAAGTTTGGTGGCTCATGCTTGTCATCCAAAATGAGGCAGGATTATGAGTTCAAGGTCAGCCTGGATTACACAGGAGCTGGCCAGCCTGAGATACAGAACAAGACTTGCAAAAAAAAACCTAGACAAACAAAAGCAAGAGACAAGGTGGAGAAGGGAATCTTAATCTCAGCTGTTCCGGTTCTTCACCCAAAGAATACTTCTAAATAGCTTCCTCCCTGATTCTCTAATTTTGTTTATTTATTTAGGTTTTTCAGGACAAGAGTTTGTGTAGCCCTGGCTGTCCTGGAACTGGCTCCGTAGACCAGGCTAGCCTTGAACTCACAGAGATGTGCCTGTTTCTGCCTCTGGAGTATTGGAATTATGGGATTAAAGGCATGCACCACTACTGTCCAGCTCTCTCAGATTAATTGTATTTCCAATACGGCTTTGTACCTGCATTCGGGCAGCTGCATGTAGAAGCTGAAGTGAGGTATAATACTAACGGGCTTCCGGCTGGCATAGCGCACAGGGCTCCACTGAGGGGCTGGAGAGCAGCTTGGGGAGGGTCACAGGACAAGCTCGTTTTCTCTCCACATTAGCTCCCCAGTACTGTAGTACCCATTCTACGTATTTACAAAGATCAATACTCTTTAACTTTATCCAAGGAAGCTCAAGGCTGACAACAGAGACAGTACCAGTCTGTGGAGAAGGGAGGGAGCTAGCAGAGGGAAAAGGGTGGTAGGAAAAGGTTGGAGATGGTACAAGAAGGAATTTTTTTGTGAGACAGGGTCTCTCTATGTAGCCCTGGGTGTCCTGAAACTATGTAGATAAGGATAGCCTCAAAATTCACAGAGATCCACCTGCCTCGGCTTCCTGAATGGTGGGATTAAAGCTCTGCCAGCTCAGAAGGAATTTTTTATATTAACCTTTGCCCTTGCCATAACAATCATGGGTAATGAGATATGGTGGTCAGGAGGCCCAAATGTTAAGTTCAATCTTTGAAGTACACTGACACGTTATAATGCTGCTAAAGTCACTTCCTATTTCTGGACTTGTGTTTTCTGGAAAGGAACCCTGGGATTTCTAGAGACAAGGCTTTTATGTTTCCGACTGTGTGTGAATGGCAAGCATCCAGAGGAGCTCCCAACACAAGCCAGAAACAAGAATGTGGGAACAAAGTTGGGGGTTCAAGAGTTGGAGCTCCTTATGAAGGAAATGGGCAACATTGTTAAAGAGAAAGTTTGGCATGGTAGCACAGAAATCCTAGCCCTCGAAAGAATGAGGCAGGAGTGTTTCAAATTTGAGACCAGGCTGGGCTAAGCAGAAGGACCATGTCTCAAGATCAAAATATCAAAAAGGAGAAAGGAGATGAGAGATGAAAAAGCCAGGTGGAGGATGTCAAGGCAGGCAGCTGTATGGTACTTTCTGAGGACTAGACAAAGAGGAAGGGTGCTCCTGTTGGAATTCAAGGATAGAAGTGCTCTCTCAGGACACTTCCCAGCACAAAGGAACCATAAAGAAAGCCCCACCAGTGCCTTATGTAGGATTCCTAAAGTTAACCACAGCAAGCAAATTCTATAGCTAGCCCATGTGTGGAGTAAGGCAGAGAGGGGCTGGGAGCGGGAGTTGATGAGTTGATGGCTACAGTTCTCTGTGGACATACTCACTTTCTTGCTGGCACTGCCAAAAAAAAAAAAAAAGGTGAATCTTGGAAAGAACAACATGCCATATGCCATAGGGCTGGAGAGATGGCTCAGTGATTAAGAGCATTGACTGCTCTTCCAGAGGTCCTGAGTTCAATTCCCAGCAACCACATGTTAGCTCACAACTATCTGTAATGGGATCTGATGCCCTCTTCTGTTATGTCTTAAAGACAGCAACAGTGTTCTCACATATTAAAAAAAAAAGGGGAAAAAAAAAAAAGAAAAAAGTGTGCCAGAAGCAAAGGAGTCTCACTTGATTTGTGGGTAGCAGGATTTCAATTCTGCCTCTCTAGCCCAGTTCAAGATAAGAAAATGAAAAAAAAAAAAACTTTTTTTTTTTTCAATTTTTCTAGACAGGCTCTATGTAGTCCTGGTTGTCCTGAAACTCACTCTGTAGACTAGGCTGGCCTGAAACTCAGAGACCTTTCTGCCTCTGCTTCCTTTTTTGTCCTGGGATTAAATGCATGAATCACTACACCTGGTGAAAGAGGGAGAATCTTAAACTGACATGCTAGGGAAGTCTCATCCGGGTAGGAAAGGTCTTCTGGACTCAAAAGGACTAGGTACACAAATACCACTCATAGCAGCCCTTTCCTATTTGACAAGGCTTTCAGTACACTGGTATCCTTGTTAGTCCAGGCCTAACCTTGGGGACTAGAGAAACATATCATCTTGTCCTCAAGTGCTGCAGCACTTCAATAAACAAGATGCCGGGCAATGGTGGTACACCTTTAATCCCAGCACTTGGGAGGCAAGGCAGGCAGATCTCTGAATTCAAGGCCAGCCTGGTCTACAGAGTGAGTTCCAGAAGAGCCAGGGCTAGAGAAACCCTGTATGGAAAAACAAAACAAACAACAAACATAAAAACTCAAAAAAACTATAAGACTCCTGTTCTATATAGCTGAGGATAGGGGTGTGAATGAGGCACGGTACCTCTTACAGAGAAAGCTCAGGATGACCTATGGTTCCCTGGCCTAAAGAACACTCACCCACTCGGTCCCAGGGAGGAAGCCCAGCAAAGACCACCTAGCAGTTACTCTAAGTTTGGAACCATTCTCAAGGAAACATCAAATAATTTACCTGAGTAAGGGTAATGAATGTGGAGGGAAGGAGGTGCACCCAATGGTATAGAGGGTTGGCCAGAGCCAGGATGGAAGCCCCTGTGTGGAAACCTGGCATTTCAGTAGGTTCCAAGTTCTCTAGCAGGCAAGTGGGATACTGCCTTGGTGACCCTGCAGAGCTTGAATGCTGGCACAGGAGACAGCAGGGGAAAAGTCTGGGGCTCTTGGAGGACAGGAAGGCACAGCATAATGAGGAACGATGGTCTTTCCCTACAGTAAATGATAGATATCTAGCAAAGTTTTAATTTTGTTCTTAAGAAAAAAAATACATACCACGGTTACACACAGACTGTGGGACTTCCTGGGCTCATAATCCTACAATCCTGAACAGATTACTGAGCTTAGGCTCATTGCTAAAACAGGGATAAGAATGCTCAAGTTACAGTGTAAACATGCATGTAACACATTTAGCACACACAAGTTAAATGGGAGCTGTTTCTACTGTTAATATGACGTAACAATAATACACACATTAAGGATGATGTCACAACACCTGAACCTAGACCCAGTCTCCCTGGGCTCCTTGTTGAAGACTAGAGAGTGCATTGTTTGGGAGTTTCCAAGACAGTTCTTCCTTTTACTTTGCTGAACCTGAAGTTGGTCCACAGATGCATCCAACTGTCTTCTTCACAAGGTAGATGATTCCTAAATGAGCATTTATCTGAAACATGACCAGAAGGGTGAAGGAACAATCCCAAAATTGAATTCTGAATGCATGTGTAGGTACCTGTCAGAGAAGACGGGAAGTGAGAAACTGCTCAAGACGACCGGTAATGGAAAGGGGTGTGGGAAGCCAGTTACCTGGGAGTAACTGTTCAACTGTGAGTCCTTGTTCAACTGTGACATTAGGAATTTTTTCCCCTTTAGAGAGGTGTCTGAGGAAGGTGGATCAACTATGGCCTTAGAGGAAGGAAGCTACAGCTCCCATCCATCTCAAGGGAAAGGGGATGTCCAGCAGAGACCAACATGGGTAAAGAGAGGAAATAAAGGTACGTGTCCTACATGTTCAAAGAATCAAGTGGTGGGAAGGGAGAAAGGCAAGCGAAATAACCAGCAAGCCTGACTCCCGCCTCAGGAAGGGCGTGAGGGGAGAATGGCAATCACTTTAGACTCCAGGTTTTCCATTTCATTGGCTCAGGGATGGTTCACACTGCCACCTTCTGGTGCCATTTCGTTCTCAAATGGTTCTCTCTTGTTTTCTCTTATACCCATAATCCTTTATCCTCCAGAGTTCCAACACTGTCTCATTCTAGGGCTCCCAAGCAACACTTTCCCTAACAGCTGTACTCTTCTCCATTTTCTCTGGGAACACAGACTGGAAGTCTGTGGAGGCAAGAGCAAAATCCAAAGGGCACAGGGTGAGCTATGGCTTGGGGGCTATAGATACACTGAGGCTCTCTGCTGGCTGCTGCCTGGGTCCTGGATCATTTGACTTATGCTCATCTGCAGCCATCGGCTCAGAGTGCTGGGTAAGTCTTGTTTCTTCTTCTTCTTCTCCTCCTCCTTCTTTCAATTTTCTGAGAGTCAAATGTAGCCCAGGATAGCTCGGTAATCATATGTAGCCCTGGCTGGCCTCAAACCCAAAACAGTCTTCCTGGGTGTGCCATGAGACACTTGGCTTGCTGTGTGTCTTTAATTGTAGCACTAGGTTGAAAAATGTCGTTTCTAACCTATACTGTACCGTGAACAAACCAAAAAAGTAGCCTTAAGAGCATAGTGTTCACACCAATAACCCCAGCACAGCAGAGGCTAGGCAAGAGGGGTGCACATTGGAGGCCAGCCTGGGCTAGAGACTGTGTTTGGGGGGTGGAGAGAGGTAGCCTTAAGAAAGAAATAGAAAAATAACCTAAAAGAAAGAAAGAAAGAAAGAAAGAAAGAAAGAAAGAAAGAAAGGAAGGAAGGAAGGAAGGAAGGTAGCCAAAAGGAAGGAAGGAAGGAAAGAAGGAAGGAAGAAAAGAAAAAGAAAAGCCCTGGGCTGGAGAGATAGCTCAGAGGTTAAGAGCACTGACTGCTCTTCCAGAGGTCCTGAGTTCAATTCCCAGCAACCACATGGTGACTCACAACCATCTGTAATGGGATCTGATGCACTCTTCTGGTGTGTCTGAAGACAGCTACAGTGTACTCATATAAATAAAAATAAATAAATCTTAAAAAAAAAAAAAGTAGTCCTAAGAAAAGGTAGCCAGAAGGTAGCCTTAAGAAAGAGAGAGGAGGGGAAGAAGGAGGAGGAAGAGCAGGAGGAGGCTCTAGGGAACCACCTAACTCCACTTTTTCACAGAGGAAAATGGAGCCCAAAGACACAAAGAAATCTGCTCAATCATACAGATACTCAGTAGTTTCCTCTCTTTAAGAGGCACAAAGAATAAATCAGTAGGGATTTTTGTGATTCACTGTCCCTTGACATAAAGTGCTTAGAGGTTTGAAGAAGACACCCAGAAAAGTAAGGCTGGCATTCATTTTTCTGGAAGCCTATGTGAACCCCTTAGATGCCTCACTATTTGGCTACAAGGGCAGGGTGGGAGTTACTTTTGTCACATCGTCGTTATTCCTAGTGCTTGCCTGGTGGCTGAAGGAACTCAAAAAGGACAAACTGTCATAGCCTCCCCTCCCCCAACACCTGTCCTTGAAGACTGAAGCCAAGAACTGCTGGGAGACAAGGGAATCCTGTCATACTGCCAGAGGGCAATGGTCAAATTCCTGGGGTTAAGCAAGGCAATTTCGGCTCGGATGAAGCTAGGATGGGCAGGATACAGGAGCATAGGCTGGTAAGGCCAGTTAGAGGGAAGCAATCCGAATGACTTCCCTGGGCTGGACTTTATACATCAAGGCTCCACAGTCCATAAAGCTTCCCAGCCCAAGGAGGCTTCTTGACCTTTCAGGTCCCTCTGGGCCTTCTATCTCGCATTCCTCGAGTTCCTTCCACTTATGCCCACCTGGTGTCACTTACGCCCACCTGGTGTTTTCCACCCCAATCTCTTGAGTTTCGCAGGCGGTTTCCAGCCACCTCCGCTTGACACTGGGACCGCTCTCCACCCATCTGCCAATTGTAGTTCACTGGTTCCTGGCGCCACAGCCTCACCCCACGCCTCGTTGCCTCGCTTTTTCCCTGCTGTGGCCTGTAGGAGCCTAGTCTCAAATAAAATGGATCCAGCCCTGGGGCTCCGCGGCTCCGGCACCGCCAGGGTGCTCGGGCCCAAGGAGCGCGTAGTCACGGCCGCCGTTGTTGTCCCAGAACTCGCGGCCGGTAACCCGGTAGCGAAGGGCGAAGAGCAGAGCTCCGCCGACCGGAGGCGCCGGTAGGCGGAAGGCGAAGCGGTCAGCCCGAGGCGGGGACGGAGCAGGACCGGCGTAGGAGGCGGGCGATTCCCGCAGGCTGCGCCAGCCGTCCGCGCTCCAGCGCACGCTCACACGCTTCTCGTAGGCCAGGTCCAGCACGCGCGCGCTCCCGGCCACGCCCAGAGGGCCCGCGTCTGCGCGCTCCAGGCAGATGCGCTGCGCCTGTAGCCGGGCGGCGAAGCCGGGCTCTAAGGCTGGCTCCAGGGAGACGCGCGCCTCCTGAGGAGAGAGGGCGGGGAGGCAAGTCAGGGCGGGACTCCCGAGGGAGAAGGCTGTGGCCCGGGGGCGGGGCACGGCAGGCCGCCTACCTGGAGGCTGCGGGCGCGCGGCGAGCACGGCGCGAAGTGGCGCAGGGCGTCCCTCTGCAGTTGCACCTGCACGTGGCGGGGAACCCGGGGCGGTTCCCCCGGGCGGAAGCGCCGGACCACGGCCAGCTCCAGCCCCAGCGCGTCGGCGAAACGCACTCTCTTGCGAGTATCAGGGCTGCGGCTGCGAGCTGTCCGCGCCCCGCCACTCCCCGCGGGCGCAGAACGGGCCCTGCGCCCCCGACCCGGAACGTGAGCCCGCGAGCGGGCGCCCGGCCGGGTCCCGCCCTCCCCGGGCTCCTCCTCCGACTCCTCCTCGAGGCTGGGCCGCTGGCTGCGGTAGTACGCGCGCTCGGTCAATGCTGCTATAAAGCTCAGGTTGCGGGGGATGTCCATGCGCGGTGGCCGCTCGTGGGACATGTCACCCTTGCGCCCCAGCGGGGCCAGCGCACAGTGCCCGGCGCGTCCTCACTCTCCCGCCGGCACTGTGTCCGCGCATAAGGTGTAGGGCTGCTCGGCAGCTGCTCGCTACGGACTCTCCTTGCTGTCACCCCGCGTACCCGGCCTACTCGGTTTCCTTGACCATCTTTCCCTTCCTTTGGCGGCCAGCCCCGGTGTCAGACTATGCGTCCTGCTTGCTTCCAGCTCTCTGCTCTGAGCGTGCGCTCAGCGGCGTTCACCCTTCGGTTCTGCGGGCCTCGCTGACCGGGCCCACGCCCACAGCCCTCTGACAGGTGGCTGGTATCTATCTTCTCTGCTGCACCAGGGGGCGGGACTGCCTCCATCCTTGGCGTCTCAGATGAATTACTCCTGTAAAAGAAGGGTTAAAGCAGGAAAGGGGAGGGGGGCGGGAAATTTTTCAATGTTGAGGGTTTAACTCTCCTTAGAGCTCAGTGTTTTCTTAAACCCAGGCTACAAGTTTGAGACCCGGATGGCGATGGGTGTAGTGATTGAAAAGGCATGACTCCTAGGTAAGAGTCTTAAGTAGAAGACTCAAAAGGATGAGCGGTGGCACACTGGCCCACTGGCTACTGAGAAAAGTAATGAGAACACTTAGCTTCCAGTCCTATGTCCCCTGCTGTTTAGTTGTGTGACCTTGAGAAAGGAATAAGTTCTCTGAACCTTGGTTTTCTCACTCATTTAAAAAAAAAAAAGTAGTTCTGATTTCTAACTGTAAATCTTTTCAAGCATGAAGACTGTTTCTGATTCATGGCATGTTTTATACATGGTAGGTCTTCCAGTTATTGAGTTGAGTGTCCGAGAAGGACACAGGACAAGCTATTTTCCATTTTATTTTTGAAAAATACACTAGTGACAATGGTATGTAAAATGTTTCCTAACTTTTTTTTTTTGTTTTGGTTTTTCGAGACAGGGTTTCTCTGTGTAGCTCTGGCTGTCCTGGAACTCACTCTGTAGACCAGGCTAGCCTCGAACTCTCGAACTCAGAAATCTGCCTGCCTCTGCCTCCCAAGTGCTGGGATTAAAGGCGTGCACCACCACCGCCCGGCGATTTGTTTCATTTTTAATTATCTGTATGATGTTGGGGTTTATGTATGCAGGAATGGAGGTACCCATGGAGGCCAAAAAGGGACAACAGATAGCCTGGAACTGGCATTACAGATAGATGTGAGCTGGTATATGTGGGTGCTGAAAATACACTATGGCCCTCTAGGAGGTATGTGCTCTTAACTGCTGAGCCATTGCTCCTGCTTTTTATGGAGTTTTATACTACAGAACACTAGGCATTGTTAGAGTATTTATAATTGTTACAATATTACAGATGAGAAAATTGAGAGGGAAAAGATCTTTGCCCAGTGAGTGTCACAGAGTTACCAATTGTGGAGCTAGGATTAAGTCCTCAGCAGCCAGACTCTAGAGTACACTCTCCTAACCATTTAGCTGTATACAACATTAAAACATAACTGATAATAATGATAATGCTAGTATTTTTATTAAATGATAATGTTAGCATCTAGTATAGAAGTGGGCAATATGGGGCTGGAAAGGTGGCTCAGTGGTAAGAGCATGCACTGCTCCAGGGGATCTGGTGCCATTTTCTGGCCTCCAAGGACACCTGCACTCACAGGAGCATAGCTCCCACTTGGACACACAAGAGCATGTAATTAAAATTTTAAAAAATTTAAATGGGCTGAGCATGGAGGTTCACTCCTTTAATCCCAGGATTTGGGAGACAGGAACAAGCAGACTACAGAGGGAATTCCAGGATAGCTGAGGCTACACTGAAAAATCCTGTCTTGAAAACCCAAAATAAATAAACAAATAATTAAATAACTAAATAAATAATAAAATGGAGCCAGGGATAGTGGTGCAGGTGCATACCTTTGATCTCAGCACTCAAGAGGCAGAGGCAAGTAGATCTCTGTGAGTTCCAGGACAGCTATGGCTATGTAAAGAGACCTTGTCTTTAAAAAAAAAAAAAAAAGAAAGAAAAGAAAAAAGAAAGAAAAGAAAAAATATTAGCCTGGCGGTGGTGGTGCACACCTTTAATCCCAGCACTTGGGAGGCAGAGGCAGGCAGATTTCTGAGTTTGAGAGTTCGAGGCTAGCCTGGTCTACAGAGTGAGTTCCAGGACAGCCAGGGCTACACAGAGAAACCCTGTCTCGAAAAAACCAAAAAAAAAAAATTAAAGTGAAAGTAAAATCTCCAAATGTATTTATTTATTTGCAGTGTTGGGGATGGAGCCCAGGGCCTTATACATGCAACACACTCTATCACTGAGCTCACGAAGTCTCTAAATGTTTAACAGGATGGCTTAACAAAACAACACAACTATACAAGGGACTCAACCAGGCATAGACAGTGAGACTGCTATGTTGTTATTGTACAGTTCATTCCTCTGTGTGTTTTGCAGCAGCATTAAACAGCATTAGCTAGCCCACTTTAAAAACCATACTGAGTTGTGTTTCTTATTTCACACATAAAATGCATGAACATACTTCGTGCCTTAAGCTGTAAAATAATTTGTCAGTGTTGGTGGTTGCTCGGATGATCAGTGGAAGAAAGAACCACCACAGGATGAATTCAGGCTTCTTAGCAAACAGGGTAACTGCCTCTGTGGAACTGAACCCCATCAGCCTCCTAGAAGTTCTTTGTTGTTGTTGTTGCTGCTGCTGCTGCTGCTGCTGCTGCTGCTGCTGCTGCTGCTGTTGGTTTTTGTTTTTTGTTTTCTGAGACAGGGTTTTTGTGTGTAACCCTGGCTGTCCTGGAACTCACTCTGTAGACCAGGCTGGCCTCAAACTCAGAGATCCCCCTGCCTCTGCTTCCCAGAGTGTTGAGACTAAAGGCATGTTTGCACCAGTACACTCAGTTTAGAAACTCTTTTTATGATTCTACAAAAGGGCTTTTAACAAGTTGATTTCCTCACACCAAAGCTTCTTATCTGATCTATAGGGTATCTTGAAAGACCCAGCACCTAAGCATTTCTCAGCCATAGGAGACTTCCTGGTTTGCCACACCCTCTCCAAAAGGGCTAAGAAACATTCAAAGGAATAGCCCCATAAAATCTCAGATAACAATCGCTGACAAAAGGCTACTTAAAAGCTTAGGTGCCATCATCCCCAATTCCTGCCAGATACCAACAGCTTGGCTAAGACATTATTCTGAAACAATAATTGTACACTGATTAATATTACAATCAGGTAGTTTAAGGGATCCTCCTTGCTGTGGTGAAATAACATGGCATTGAAGCAAAACCAAGGAGATTCTCCACTAGTATATGGACTGGAGTTTATGGCAGAGACTCTACTGCCATGTCTACAGCTGGAGCTACCCATGTTCAGCTTTGCATCATGGGATTGGGAAGATCTTTGAGGTATATAGCTTTGGACTAAATACAAGATTCTGACTTTGATCTTCTAGCTGCTCACACAGAAACCAAATCTTTCTTCCAAATTACTTTTATTTTTTTAATAGTTTTTTTGAGACAAGTTTTCTCTGTGTAAAAGCCCCAAGTGTCCTGGAGTCACTTTGTAGACAAGGCTGTCCTCGAACTCATAGAAATCCATCTGCCTCTGCCTCCTGAGTGCTGGGATTAAATGAGTGTGCCACCATGCCTGGCATAAGTATTTATTTCTTAAACAGCAGATCTTTAAACATCTGACTTGAACTGCCCAGAGATTGGCAGACGGTGTCAAATGATTCATTTAATCAACATGTGCTGTTGGCTTATCTGGCCATGAAGATACAAATGTGAATAAACTACAGCCTGGGCTGTCAAAGAGCTTAAAAATAAAAGGTCAGATGGAAATATGTTAGTGTCTCTTAAGACCAGCAATAAAAACAAATTCAGTGTGGGGTGCATTCCTTTAATCCCTGCACTAATCAGGAGGTACAGAAGGTTCATCAAGGTTATCTTCATCTACATAATGAGTTCCAGGCCAGCCTGGACCCCACTGCAAAATAATCCCCCCAAAGAGTATTTATTTCTGGTCATTGTCTTAGGCTAAACCATATTGCAAATGAAAACCTTAAACTAGATTGTTAAGGTCTAAATAACCACTGCCTTTCTGATAGTATCATAGCCATTTTGAATAAAACTATTCCTATCCCTAAATCCTGAGTGGTGGGATAACTTGGCACAGATGTTTATGGATTTCAGGTTTAAAAGCTTAGTCGGTTGGGATCACAGTTTCAGCTTCCAAGTCTGATCAGTCAGTCCCAAGGTGTGTTTTCAATAAACTATCCCTGCTTGATTGAAATCAGTGTCCATGTGGTTTGTGGGTGATTCCTGTACCCAACACAATCTGTCTCTAAAAACAAATGGGGCTTCTAGGATGATAGTCTAAGAACAAAGGAGAAATGAGGATAGGTAGGATGATAGAACTGTACAGGAGTGGAACAGGCTGTATGCTCAGAGTAGAGAACTGAGCCGGAACTCAGAATTGCTGTGGATTCCAGCTGTAAAAACAGTGCTGACTGCCAAAGGGAAGAGGAGGTCATTTTGAGGCAGTACATTATCAAAAGTTCAAACTTACTGGTCAGACTGATTTAGATAGAAGTCGTAGCTTCTTTCCTTGGATGTGTGGATTTGGGTAAATGGTTTAATCTTTCCAAATCTCAGCTTCCTTTTTCATGGAATAAGAATTAAGCAGCCTAAGGAGTAAAGTAAGAACAAAAATTGTACATGCAAAGAAAGATCTGTGGCTCACACCTACAGTACCACCAGTCTGGACAGCTGGGATAGACAGATTGTGAGTTCAAGGTCAGACTGACCTACAAGGAACAGAGAGGGGGGGAGGGGAGGGGGAGGGAGAGGGAGAATATGATAATGGATTGCTACTATGATCCTTGTGGCTTCTCTGGTGACCACACAAGTGGGAGCATCAAGGTTTAGTGGGAGAAGCAAGGGGAAGCAACAAGAAAGAACTGAAGGAAGGAAGCATAATCGGGTTGCCTCTTTCTGGCCTTAGCTGGTGTTCCAGAGCTGAAGAAATGGCAAGCTTCAGGAGCCTGGCTGAGGAGAGAGGTGGGAGGATCAGCTTGCTTATGAGTGCCCTCCTGTGGATCTGCTGTAGTCATGAAGCTTCTTGGCCCTAAAAACTTGCTTTACAGAAATATATTATGTGCTGGGCAGTGGTGCCTCGTGCCTTTAATCCCATAATGTCTGATGTAGAAGCAGGCAGATCTCTGTGAGTTTGAGGCCAGCCTGTTCTATAGGAGTGAGTTCCAGGACAGCTAGAGCTACACAGAGAAGAAACCATGTCTCAAAATACACACACACACACACACACACACGATATATATGCATATATATATATATATATATATATGCATATATATGCATATATAGTAGATATACGTATATATCTATATATTATATATACATGTATGTGTATATTATAAATATCTATATGGAATATATAAAAATATTTACATAAACTATACTGATAAATATACTTTATACTTATATTGATACATTTGTTATATAAATATATATTTATTTTATATATGTATATGTAAAAGCATATACTTATATAGACATATGTGTGAATAAATGTATATATAATTCATGTATAAGTGAATATAGATATTCACATGTAAGTTGTAGATATATGTAATCTGGAAAACAGGCATTAACCTTAACATTGGTAACCTGTATTTAGGGAGGGTGTGTAAGATTAGTAAGCTTGTATCATTTTGTGCCCTTTATTGTTTGATTTTTTAAAATAATAAGAATTAACTCATGTGGTGGGTAAAAACTTATAAGAAAATCAATCTGATTACAAAAGATGAAGATTGCTCGTGGACACAGTAAACCAAGGCCTACCACCTTGACACCTAGCTGAAACTCCAGCCCAGGAAGAGCCCACTGCGTTAAAAGTCCTGAGGGGAAGAATTTTTGTGTTTAGTGTCCCTACTAGTCCCACAAAGGCAAGGCGTTGTTCTCAGCTTAATAGGAATTGCTCTTCTTTTCCTAGGCACGCAATCCTAGCTGGAAAGTTCAACAAGTGCATGAAGAGAAGAGAGCTTCCGGAAATGCTGAATTTGCACTGAGCTGCTGAGGCCGGGTGTGTTTCCCTGGGTACGCTGCGGGCTTAGCAGGCAGCCGGCACAGGTCACTATGGCCTCTGAACAGCCCTTCAATGGCCCTCTCTTCCCGGAGTTGTGGCTCTTCCCAGTCCTGCCTCCCAGCCCCGCCCCTCTCTCTGGACGCATCTCTGTGTCCCATCATCACCCGGCGCCGGGCCCTCCCTCCCTGCCCTCCCCTCCTCCCTCCCTGCCCTCCCCTCCTCCCTCCTTCCTTCCTTCCCTTCCTCCCTTCCTCCCTCCCTCCCTCCCTCCCTCCCAGCTACTCCACCAGGAAACTACCAGATTCCGGATCCCGGCTGCGGCCTGACCCGTGAGATTCTTTAACCTGGCTGGCGGGCGGGCGGGGTTGGAAACCAGCTAAGGGTGGGGGAATGGGAGGAGCTGGGCCTTTGGGCTGCTCTTGGGGGAACCGGGAGTAGAGATGGTGTCGACAGGAAGCCCGTGGTCCCGGGTTTCCCGAGTGGGCAGTCATTAAACATGGAATCGGCTCCACAGCTGGCAAAGCGTTGGAGGTAGGGGCCCAGTCCCAGGCGCTGCAGTTCCAGTTCTTTCCGGGCCAGACCTGGATCCCTGGCCTTTTCCACCTAGTTCTCTCTCCTTCCCCTTTTCAGGGCTACACTCTAGCCGGGAGGATGAAAGGCCTCAGCTGGGAGCTCCCTGCCACCAGCACTGGGTCCTAAGAGCTGCCATCCAGGCTGGGTAAGTGTCCTCTCCCTTTCTGCCCCATTACAGCCCTTGGGTTTTCCCATGTTGCTATTCAGCCCCTGTCTCCTCCCTATCTTGTGCCTCTGCCAACATCTTCACATCATGCTCCTGGGGAGGTCTTAAGCCTCTTCCTGTAGCCAAAAAGGAGTGTGTGTGTGTATGTGTGTGTGTGTGTGTGTGTGTGTGTGTGTGTAGAGGTGTCATACAGCTGGTGTTGTCGTATGAAAGGAATCTGAAGTAGTCTAAAAATAGGATTTCCTGTTGCACACTTAATTTGTCATGTTATACGTGGCCAGCTGCTTATCCTGTGACCCTCCCCATGACTTAAATCCTTTGCTCTTATTTCAGAGGCCCCAGTGGTCTCTGACCATTTCACCTATCTCAGGAGCTTGATCAAATAGGAAATGACCCTTCTTGGTCTCTGTCAGTATTTTCCATATATTTATGTCAGTCTGTCATCCTTGCCCCTTTCAGCCGCCCGGATGGCGACCCCAGCCTCAACCCCAGACACACGGGCTCTAGTGGCTGACTTTGTAGGGTATAAGCTGAGGCAGAAGGGTTATGTCTGTGGAGCTGGCCCTGGGGAAGGCCCAGCAGCCGACCCTCTGCACCAAGCCATGCGGGCTGCTGGAGACGAGTTTGAGACCCGCTTCCGGCGCACCTTCTCTGACCTGGCTGCTCAGCTACATGTGACCCCAGGCTCAGCCCAGCAACGCTTCACCCAGGTTTCCGACGAACTTTTCCAAGGGGGCCCTAACTGGGGCCGTCTTGTGGCATTCTTTGTCTTTGGGGCTGCCCTGTGTGCTGAGAGTGTCAACAAAGAAATGGAGCCATTGGTGGGACAAGTGCAGGATTGGATGGTGGCCTACCTGGAGACACGCCTGGCTGACTGGATCCACAGCAGTGGGGGCTGGGTAAGGAGCTTCTCAATTGCTGCTCTCCCAATCCCTCTGCAAAGTTGGTCTTCATGGGAAAATGGGGCCTCTGATGGGAGGCTGGGGTTGTGCTGGGAAGGGCTGAGTTCCCCTATTTAAGTGGAATCAGACTGAGAGCATCAAGCTAACGGTACTCCAGGGCTGCCATGCAGTAATCGCTGAATGGGTTTCAGGGTCCCAAGCAGAAGACCGAATATAGAGTTTTATAAACAGAGAGCCTTCAGAGAAAAGTTGTGACCCCTGAATACATAGCATGGGTGGTGGGGTTAGTCAGGGATGGGTCAAAGCTAGGCAAGTCTTAGCAAAGGATGCCAGTTCTGAACAGAACTTTATTGCCATGGAAGGGCTGGGGTTGACTTCATGCAGACAGTGCAAAGGAGCCAGGGAGAGGGTTCCGTGGGGCTTGTGGGCAGTAGAGCTTTGGCTGGAGTAGCTGGGTGTGGGGACAGTGCTCACAGTGGATGGAACTGGAACTCTTCCTTCCCTCTTCTCTCCACTATCCTTTCCTGATATCCCTTTCTCCTTTCTCTACTTCCCTTCTCTCCCACAGGCGGAGTTCACAGCTCTATACGGGGACGGGGCCCTGGAGGAGGCACGGCGTCTGCGGGAGGGGAACTGGGCATCAGTGAGGACAGTGCTGACGGGGGCTGTGGCACTGGGGGCCCTTGTAACTGTAGGGGCCTTTTTTGCTAGCAAGTGAGAAAGTCTAGGGCCAGGTGGGGCTAGGTGTGGCTAGGGGCCAGGAGAGCTGGAACAGTAGAGAATGCCCTTGGAAGAAATTGGATGGTCACGGAACAGAGAAAGGCAAGGGAAGGTAGTGTGTGCGTGGGAGCCAAGCATGCCAGGCAGGTGGCAGGGAGAATGAGTTGGAAACATTAAAGAATGTTTCAAGGCCAGGAACCCAGAGGGTGGAGTCATACCACGGCTTGGGGGGAGGTGGGAGGAATCATGTCCATATCGGTGGCACACAGCTACCCGGAACATGGCTTGTAGCTCCAAGGACGGTGAACTTACTTAAAAGATCTGCATGTCTAATAGATGAATGGGATTTAGGGAGCCTAGAATTCACCTCCCTTTGGAATGGAAGCTTGGTGATCAGGTGACTGGATGAAATGGCTGTGGGCTGCATGGGCACACCTATGCATGTGCACATGCAGGCATACTCATACATGCAGGCATGCTCATACATGCAGGCATGCCCATGTGCATGCTGGGCTGTTTGTCCAATCTGGTGATGGGGTACTTCAAGAAAACATTCCTTCTTGCTGTGGCAAGAACAAGGGCCAGTTCACTGCCCTTTTCCCCTCTGCCCCTTCCCTTTACCTCACGCCTCCAGGCTGAGGGAGGAACACTGCATCTAGACTAGGACTCTGGTACTGCTGACAGTTGTTGGCTTTGGAGAGAAGAGCTCTGCAGCTGGCCTTGCTCTTCATCATCCCCCTCTTGTGTGCATCTTTGCACCTGGGCTGACAAAGGATAAGCCTGTGGTGTCTGGGTGGGTAGAAGCTGTGGTAGTTGGACTTGTCTGTCACCTTCCCCTCCAATGGTGGCATAAGGGTGCCTAAAGTGTTGCCTGTAGGACCCCTCTGTCCAGCTGAAACTCTAAATTGGGGCTCTGATTTTCCTTTAGAAGATTACAGACATAAATGCTGACTTAGAATTCAGTTTAGTTCCTGAACTGTCTCAGTGAGAGGACCATTCCAGCTCTTGAGTCCCTTGGGAGTGCTGGGGACAGGTACTCCTTGACTGGCCTGTTCTGTGTGGTGGGTTTTGGTGCTGTTTATCAGGGGCCAGGCATATGGGTTCTAGAGTACCTGCCATGACCTAACATGTTTTCTTTTGAAGCCATGCTCTTTGCATAGGTTATGTTGTTAACACTTGAGTCGCTAAAGATGGTCACAATAGAACTCACAGTCCAGTCCTCTAGAACAAATCCAGACTCTAGCTTTTTCTTTTGAGGGAGAAATTACTCACTCCAAATGCATGCCCTGAGCCAGACCTCACTGCTGCACTTTCCAAGGTGCTACCTTTGCTGCTCTTCAATGCTGACTTTGTTCCCAGTGCTCTAGAACCCTACCTGCCTGTCCTGAGCACTGACCAGCTTGGCTAGGCCACAGCCGACTCGCCTCTTCACTTGGTCCTAGAATGTGGCATCATATTGTGCTTGCTAATGTGGGACCAAATTGGCCTCAGGTGTTTTAGTCCAGACGTTTGCTTTTGAGAGAAGGTTGCACTTTTTAATAGTGTCTATGGGGGATGTGGGAGACTGCATGTGCCAGTTGGTCTGTTTTGAGGGTGATGATCTAAGAAACTCAGAGCTGTGTGTGGCAAGCAGTTGGAGTGGGAGGCTCTGACTTGCTCAGGACAAACTAGGCCAGTGGTTTTCAAACTGCTTGGCAGAGCCCCGAAGTGTCCTAGGGGTTGCCTCAGGAGTCCTTAGGGAGATGAGGGAGTGGAGGGCTGGGCAGTTTGCCCTCAAACAGAACAGCTCCCCTTGTAGCTGTTTTATGTATCGGGGTTCAGGGTAAGATTTATTTGTGGTAAGGGCTTTGCTGCTGAAAAAAAGTTAGAAAACCACTGACTAGACCATCAGCTCCATCTGGAGCCTGTGCTCCTCCGAGTTCAGGGAAGACTCTCTGCTCTACCCTTCCCACGGGACACCTACCCAAATTAGCATTCCTGGGGCCCTTTAGCAAACAGGAGCAGCAGGGACCAGGGTCAGGTTACCAACATGCTCTGCTCTCAAGCCTTTACAAGGGGTGGAAGGAGAGGCTGTGTTATGATAGGCTAAAGGGTTGGTCTTGGTCTGGATTCCCAGAAGCTTAGCTTAAATGGGACCACCGTGGGGAGATGTGACCTGTTCTGCCCTTAGTTTTAAGGGCCAGTGGAAACCCAGAGACTCTTCTGTCAGGGAAAACCAGGGACTCTTTTAGAGCCATATAGTTCCTTGGGATTAACTCTTGGCCAAGAAGGCTGAATATGGCTCCCAACTTTTAAATCCATTTCATTTTTTTAAATGAGGGAAATGGATATAATTTTTCAGATATTAAGTAGGTGGAGAGGATGTTCTTGCTCTCCAAAGCCCAAAGGGACAAATAGGGACTTTGCTTAGGCCAAGACAAGAGCGGAAGTGGGGCACTCAGTGCTGCAGTTATCAATCCTATGCCCCACTTACACTAGGGCATACATATACTGTTTTACTTTTTTAAATCATAAACGGCAGGAGAACAGATTTGGTTAGTTTAGAAGAAGAGAAAAAGCTCTATAAATATAAATATATATTCCTGTATTTTTATTTAATAATTTATAAATGCCAAGTTCATTTGACTTTTATTTTTGTGTAATATGTAATGGTCGTATTAAAAATAAATAAATAAAGCCCAGAAATTTATTGAGAAGTACTGAACAGGGTTTTGTGACTTCTATACCGTACAGCCTGGGTTTTAGAACTTTCCTGAAACCAGTCATTTCTTATGACCATGACCTTGGTAAGGAAAATAATTTGAGTTATAGGGATTTGTGAAAGAAAGTATAGAGGTTAAAAAAAAAATCGCTCCCACCCCACCCCTGGCCAAATACCCAAACCTAACAACTCTATACCAACTCCAGCCTCAAAAAGGTGTAGGCACATATGGTACATCTGGAGTCCCCTACACACAACAACCCCCTCCTCAAATATTCTACTTGGTGTGGTGGCAAATAACTGCAATCTCAGTAGTCAGGTAGAGATAAGAAGACAGGCTACCCAGGTATATGGTGAGGTCAAGGCCAGCTAAGGCTTCTTAAGACCTTGTCTCTAAACAAATTAATAGAAAACAAAAGGGTAATTAATGCATGGAGGTTGTTCTTAAGTATTTATCTCAAATATAAAAGCTAGGCTGTGAACTCAGCTATGAGTTTCTTGGCAACCAAAGCAATCTGGAAAACAGTGAAATTCAAAGCTACCTAGTTACTCAGAAGGCAGAGTTTCCTGAAAAGATACTTAGTTGACAGAATTGAAATAGTTTATATCTTGTCCTTTTAGAACTACCAAGTGGGGATCCAGAAGGCCTTGGGTTTGTCTTATCAGCCTCATTATAATTTGGGCTAATATGTTACTTTATAATGATCTGATTACTAAGTTTTAGATTGTCCAAAGGGGCAGATGACTGATTTCTTTATATAGTTCTGTGTAAATGCAACTCATCCAGATGGCACTTTTAATAAAGTTGGCAACACTTAGTTACACTTTCTGACCACTGTGGGAGTAGACAGGTTGGGTTGGGGTAGTTCTTGCTTATGCTGTAAATCTCTTGCACTTCAGGAACAAGGACTTTAAGTGTAGATCTAGTCAGCTTCAAGCCAGACCTGGCTGCAAAGTAAGACTCAGTGTCAGGAGAAAGAACAAAACTGAAACCCTACAGTTTCTTGCAATTGGGTAGATCATAGATATTCTTCATCAAGTTTCTTTGTTTGCTTTTTCTTCCATTTTTTGAAATAGGATTTTGCTTGTAGCCTACTCTGGCCTCAGACTCAGATTCCAGGTATGTGACATCGGGTCTGGCTGAATTTTTTGAAAATTTAAAAACACCCTCAAATGTGGTTATGGGGACAAACCATAAAATAATAACTAATCAATAACCAATTAATAAAAAAACAACCCAAAGCTGAATGTGGTGCTGCCAGTTTATAATTCCAGCATTTGGGAAATAAGGCAGGATCGGTGCCAGTGTGGCTTATATGTGACCCTGCTCAACACACACAGAGGGAGACAACAGAAATTTTGACCAGAAAGCATAATATAATGGACTACATGGTTGCTCTTCATTCATCATTCATCTCTAGAGAAATGTCCAGATATTTTCTGTGTATTTAACACAGTTCTGGGCTCACAGGCAAAGAGAATGGGAAGACACACTGAGCTCACATTTGCTCTTACACTCCAGTAGGGAACCAAACAAATAAATCTCATAACTATGTTAGAAGGTAGTAAATACTATGAGGAAAGATGCATGGTGACACTTTTCATCCTAGAGTTAGGGAGACAGCCACCAGGCAGCTCTACAATTTCAAGGCCAGCCTGGCCTATGCATGAAACCCTGTCTAAAGATATTATTTTTAAATAAAAGGATCAAGGGTAGAAATATGTAGATATTCTAATTTTAAGTCAAATGGTCAGAGGAACACTCATGTCTAAGATGACAAGTAAAACCATGAATTATGGTATAACTGAAGATATCTATTAGCACTTAAATTTTTTTGTATTTTCCTGTAAAACTTCTATAGGTTAGAAAATAGTGTGTGACAGTGTGAAGACTCACACTTGTGTGAACTTCCCTATTTAAATGAAGACTTCAGCAAGAACAGACGAAGATACCATTTGTGGTTTTGTCTGGTGGGTAGGTTTTGTTCTTTCTGCTGTCAGTATTTTCTGATTTGAGGAGGTAATGAATATAAATATCTGATAGAGCAACTTAAAGCAAGTTTTTCAGATAAGATGTTAAAAAGTTAACCAATCAAGCTCAGTGGAGGGCATATATACTTGCAATCTCAACATTCAACGGATGGGAGGGGTCACTGAAAGTTGGAGGTTGATCTGTCTACATAGTGAGTTCTAAGCCAGCCAGGGCTACATAGACAGACCCTTTATCAAGAAATTAGCCATTCCGTGAGCTGGCAAGATGACTTAGTGGGTAACAGTGCTTGACACCATGCCTGGCAACCCGAGTTCAGTCTTGGACGGTAGAAAGGGTATACTGAGTCTGACAAGTTGTCCTCTTACCTCACACAACTGCGGTGACACATGTGTTCCCTTCAAATAAATAAGTGTAAAAAGAAAAAAGCGAAAGGTAGCTAATCAGTTGAGGTAGAGAAATGGCTGTTGGTGAAGGGCACTTGCTGCTCACATTAGCAGAGTAGGGTTTAGATCCTAGGATCTCTGTCAGATAGTTCAAACCCACCTGTAACTCCAGCCCCAGATTATAAACACCTCTGGTTTCTGTGAGCATCAGAACATAGACCCATATATAAATAAAATGTTTTTAAAGTTATCCAGTCAAAACTGAAATGAAGCAGCCTGGTAGAAGCCCTTTCACATTTAAATGCTACCTCACTGCTGTACAAGGTCTGATCTAGGAAGTTAATTCAAGCTAGGTCAGATTACATCAGAAGATACCAGGATCTTTCTAAAATAGACACGAAAGGCTGGGCAGATAGCTCAGCATTATAAGTGCTTACTGCTCTTACAGAGGGCCTGGGTCACATCTCAGCATCTATAGAGCAGCTCACAACTACCTGTACTCCAGTTCCCGGGAATCTGACACCCTCTGGCTTTTGTGGGCTCCTACATGTAAGTGCTACACAAACACACATATATGAACATAGAAAAGTAGTAAGTCTTTAAAAAGAGTGTAAGGTTTCAAATCTTATGTCAGCACTGTCTAGAAAAATATAATGCAAGTTACAAAAAGAGTTTTACATTTTTCTAGGAGCCTCATTAAAAATGTAAGAGAGCGCCTTTAATCCTAGCATTTAGGAAGGCAGAAGTGGAAAGATCTCACTGTGTAGCTATGTAGCTCACTGTCCTGAAACATACTATGTAGACCAGGCTGGTCTTGAACTCAAAGAGATCTACCTGCCTCTGGACCCAGCCCCCCCACTCCCTTTTTTTGAGACAGGGTCTCATGTAGCCCAGGCTAGCCCCAGCTTGCCAATATAAGTGAGGCTGGCCTTGAACTCCTGATGCTTCTGCTTCCCCACCCCCCAAGTGCTAGGAATTCAGGAGTGTGTTATGTTACCACACCTAGCTCTGGAGGGTATTTTGTTTTAAAAGATTTTTTTTTAAATGTCTATATGTGTGGGAGAGAGTATGTGCATGTGTGTTAGTACCTATGAGGCCAGAAGGTGTTGAATTCAATAGAGCTGAAGTCACAGGTGGAGTGAGCATGTGGGTGCTAAGAACTGAACTCAGGTCCTCTGTAGACTACCAAGAACTCTTGTGGTTTTTGAGACAAGGTTTCTCGGTGGCCTCGCTGTCCTGGAACTTGATCTGTACACCAGCTGGCCTCGAACTCACAGAGATCCACTCACCTCTGCCTCCTCAGTGCTGGGATTACAGGCATATCCCACTGTGCCTGGGACTTCTGGCTGTCCTCTGCTTCAGCTTCTCAAGTGCCAAGATTACACACATGTATCACAGTACTGTGAAGATGATAACCTCAGGAAGCTGAAGGAGGAGGAGCTCAGGTTTGAGGCCAGACTACATAATACAGCCAAGTCTCAAACAAAACAAAACAAACAAACAAACAAAAAAACAAAGCCCAGCAATGGTGGTGGCGCATGCCTTTAATCCAAGCACTTGGGAGGCAGAGGCAGGCGGATCCTTGAGTTTGAGGCCAGACTGGTCTACAGAGGGAGTTCAAGGAAAGCCAGGGCTACTCAGAGATCCTGTATCAAACAACAACAACAAAATTAAATCAAAAGGATTTAGGGGAATATGGTTTTGCAAAGGTTATTTATTTAATAGATGGGTGTGGCAGCACACACCTTTAATACCAGAGTTTAAGAAGTAAAGGCAGGTGGGTCTCTTTGAGATTAAGGTCATCCTAGACTATATAAATTGATCTTCAGGCCAGCCAGAGTCAGTCAGTCAGTGAGATCCTGCCTCAAAACAACACCATTACCACACAAGGCATCTCCCTTAGTTACCTTGCTTAAAATTAAATTAGGTGCCAGCAAGCCCTTCACATTTTGAATTGGTTGGAATCAGTATAAGAGACCTTTCTTTGGAACTCATTTAGTGCCTGACTTCGGTGATCAACTTTAGTTTGGATGAATCCACAGCAACAGTTTGACTCTGCTTCCAGCTCCCAAGATCTTGAGGTAAGGAATGCAACAGTGGGGTCTACTGAGCCATGCTTCTGACTTTGCTTTGCTTAAAGGGATTCCTTTTTGTCCCACTCTCCTGTTGCAACCAAGTTAACCTTTTTGGTTGTGCTTGTATGAGTCTGCCCCCTCAGACTGTAGTTTGGTCTGTCTACAAAAAGTCCTCTTGCAGATTTAGCACTTCTGTTCTTTAATTTCTATAAATGTGTGGAATTTCTTCTGTAGTGTGCGTATCCTACTACCTTATCCAGAGCCAGATCTCATGGTTATTTGAAGGTGCAGAGCTGTCTTGAGAACCTGCATGGAGAATTTCCTCTGGGGTCTTCCAAGGGGTTTGGGAGCTAGGAAATTGCACCTAGAAATTGCAGTCATCCAATAATCACATGTACTCTGTAAAAATGTATCACCATTTATGGATACAAATATAAACAGGACTTGACCCCTTGTCTGCAGGCACACTACCTAGTTAGGAGGTAGCACAGAATCGTTAAGTGTGCAGTGGAAATAGGCCCACTTGTCTCAAGATAGAATGGAAAAGCTGGTGGAAGGCATTCTCACTGAGGTGGTCTGGTTTACGAGAAACTGCACATTTATAGAGCTAAATCTGTGAACCTCAGGTAAACCCGGGGAATGAGCAGTGTGGAGACTAGCCCTAAGGCTATGGTAAGGAATTTTGACACTTCAGCTAGCCAGGAAAAAGAGGATGCTCTAACAAGTTAGGCAAGAAAACAGGCTTAATCTAAGCAGGGGTTAGAGTCTAAAACAGTCATCTATGCAGAATAACGGGACACAACTCCAAGTCTGAGTAAGGACTGGTGAGGTTTGTTGATCCTTACTTTTTTTATTTTTAGAGGTTACTTCTCTGTGTAGTGCTGACTGTCCTGGAAACTCACCCTGTAGAGTAGTTTTGAACTCACAGAAATCCGCTTGCCTCTGCTTTCTGAGCGTTGGTATTAAAGGCATACGCCACCACACCCGGTCTAGGAATTCCCTAGCATTAAGCCAGGCAACCCTTTCGGGAGCAGAGTTCACCTGTCGCACAACGGGTGTCAGCCCGTCGAATCCCATAAGCCAATAGGCATTCAAGAATGGGCCACTTCGGTGAGGCGTTTGGAAGATTGGTCCTTTTCACTTCACCGGTCAGGGGCCAATTGCGGAGCATCCTCCATGTTGTGGGCCCGCCCATGGGCGGGGGATGAGCGGAAAGTCGTCACAGTGCGGGCGTATTGTTACCTAAGGACTCGACAGGAGGTGGGATGTGTTGATTGACAGGCATATTTCACCTACCGGGTTCAGAGAATTTGGCACAGTGGCCCGCCTTAGGGGTGGGGCCTTGTTTGATTGCCAAGTAGAATTCCCCAATAGTATTCGAGCTCGGGGTAACGGGCAGGCTGACTGACTAATGAGTCCTCGGCGTGGCCGGCTCAGTTCTCCAATCGCCGAGCGGCGGGCCCCAGTCTGAGCGGCGATGGCGGCGGCGGCGGCGGCAGCAGCAGCGGGGGCTGCGGGCGGTCGGGGCTCCGGGCCGGGGCGGCGGCGCCATCTTGTGCCCGGGGCCGGTGGGGAGGCCGGGGAGGGGGACCCGGGGGGCGCAGGGGACTACGGGAACGGCCTGGAGTCTGAGGAGCTGGAGCCTGGGGAGCTGCTGCCGGAGCCCGAGCCTGAAGAGGAGCCGCCCCGGCCCCGCGCCCCTCCGGGAGCTCCGGGTCCTGGGCCCGGCTCGGGAGCCCCCGGCAGTCAGGAGGAGGAGGAAGAGCCGGGACTGGTTGAGGCCGACCCCGGGGACGGCGCCATTGAGGACCCGGTGAGGGGGGGGAGGCCCGGGGGGGGGGGGCGGGTCCAGGGAGGCCCCGCGCCCGGGCGGGGGGCCGGCGGGGGGGGGGGGGGGGGGGGGGGGGCAATAACGTGGCTGGTGGCGGGCCGAGGCCGTTCGTGAGCGGCCTGATGGGGCATCATGGGTCCCTAGGGTGGCTCTAGAGAAGGTAAATTGGCTCTTTTTATTTTTCTGCGTGTTTTTTAAAATTTATTCTCTATTTCAATCACGACCCTCTCACGAGGCGAGGGAAATGGCCGAGCATGGCTGTGGCCGGGCCCAGACGGAATGTACGGCACAGCCTCTACCCTGCGTCTGTGGTTAACTGCATGCCCTGCTCATTCATTGTAGGAGCTAGAAGCGATCAAAGCTCGAGTCAGGGAGATGGAGGAAGAGGCTGAGAAGCTAAAGGAGCTACAAAACGAGGTAGAGAAGCAGATGAATATGAGTCCACCCCCAGGCAATGGTGAGTAAATCGCCTCATGCACGTACAGTCCGGGTCTTTGGTTGATAGGGTGGTGGGGGAAGACCGCAGCGTGGCATTAGAGGCTCGGGACCTTGAAGCTTCTCGTCTGAGCAATTTTTCTGGGCAGGTGCTGTGGTCATAGTCCATTATGTGTTCTACTGACCTTTGTTAGAACAAGCTGTTTTGGTTGCGATAATCTTGTGCCTTCCTTTGTCTCATTATAAATGTGTTTCTCTTTGTTCTTAGTTTGTCTGTGTCCTTGTGATTACCAGCTGGCATTTGACCTTCAAGTCTTAACACTTTTCAGTTAGAGACCCTTTAGTTAGAAGATGACTGTTGGCTGGGAGGGAGTTCCTTATAAATGTCAGATTTCAGTCCGTTCCGTTTTGTTCACTCTGAGGCATTTCAGCCAAAGCTGAATAGAGACTCGACTTGAGAAATGTAAAATCTTACTTAACACCTTTTCTATGGTTTCTTCTCTAATGTATATTGAAACCTACTATGTGCTGGGCATTGTTCTAGGTAATTGGTATAGTAGAAGTATACCAAAATCTTTGCCTGATGGTAGAGGTATGTATGTATTGATCCGGCAAAAAATGTGCTTGCTTGCTTAAAGTAATTTTTTTTTCCTCTAAAAGCTGGCCCAGTGATCATGTCTCTTGAGGAGAAGATGGAGGCTGATGCTCGTTCTATCTACGTTGGCAATGTATGTATTAAGGGAGAATCTGCTTTGGGTTTAGGGGGACATTGTTTTTTATTACCCAACTTTGTTACCTGTTCAAATAGGAGTTTTCCCAGTACTTGTAAAGTGTTCCTTTCCTCAGGTGGACTATGGTGCAACAGCAGAAGAGCTGGAAGCCCATTTTCATGGCTGTGGTTCAGTCAACCGTGTTACTATACTCTGTGACAAATTTAGTGGCCATCCCAAAGGGTAAGTAGGGGGATAAGTTGATCAGTTTAGTCACTTTTTTTTGTTGTTGCTTTTGATTTTTGAGACAGAGTTTCTCTAATACTGTGGCTTGGAACTTGTTCTGTAGACCAGGCTGGCCTCAAACTCAGAAATCCGCCTGTCTCTGCCTCTCAAGTGCTGGGGTTAAGGGCGTGCACCACCACTGCCTGGCATAGTCACAGTTTAAAAATACATAGAACTTTTCAAATCGCTACCACCAGTCTCTGAGCTTGGAATCGAACCCAGGACCTTGAACATGCAGAGTGTGTGCTGTTGACCTACTCAAGTAGTATTAACTCATTTTTAAAAGTTCTACTTATTTATGTGGTTGGTTGGTTGGTTGGTTGGTTGGTTTTGTTTTCGAGTCAGGGTTTCTCTGTTTAACCCTGGCTATACTGGAATTAGCTCTGTAGACCAGGCTGGGCTCAAACTGAGATACACCTGCCTCACCTTTCTGGTGCTGGGATTAGGCTCTAGGCTTACCATGACTGTCCTAACTTACATTTCCCAAAGAATAGTAATTGCTTGTTAAAACAAATAGGTTTTGCCTGTTATGTGTCTCTGTATATCATCAGTTGTATATTAAATGCCTTCAGAGACCAGGTAATAAACTAAAGACTGGGCAGGATTGGGATTTTAAACTCTGAAGGGAGGGCAGCATCTAGTCAGCACCAGCTGTTGTTATATGTTTATATGGAAATCTGGGTCTTGTTACTTTTTAATTTTGGTGGTACTGGAGACTGAACTTTGGATTCAGGATGTATGGTAGGCAGGTCTCTTACTGAGGCATATCACACACTCACACCTTTTCAAACTGTTTGTTGTGAAATGGGGTTTCTTAAGTTGCCCAGGCTGGTCTTAGCAACTCTGTAGCTTGGACAGACCATGAACTTAGGTTCTGCCTCAGCCTACTGAGTAGCTGGGATTACAAACTGTTCACTATACTCAATAATACTTGGAAGGTTTTTTTTATATAAATAATGTAATTTAAATAATTATTTTAAAACGTTAACATATTATATTCCAGTTAGCTGTAGTTACAAATTGGGTTTAACCTGTAAGCTATTTGTAAAATCTGATAAAATGGCTAAATTATTCTTTCCAGGTTTGCATATATAGAGTTCTCAGACAAAGAGTCAGTGAGGACGTCCCTGGCCTTAGATGAGTCCCTGTTTAGAGGAAGACAAATCAAGGTAAGCATAGTACTCTGGCTGTCTCCATTCTGTACAGTTTCTCCAGCTTGACTCCAAGGCTTTCTGTTCTGTCTTTTTCAGGTGATTCCCAAACGAACCAACAGACCAGGCATCAGCACAACAGACCGTGGCTTCCCTCGTGCCCGATACCGTACCCGGACTACCAATTACAACAGCTCCCGATCTCGATTCTACAGTGGTTTTAACAGCAGGCCCCGGGGTCGAATCTACAGGTCAGGATAGATGGGCTGCTCCTCTTCCCCCGCCTCCCATGAGCCCTTAGGCTTCATTCTCTCCTGATCTGAGGACCCTTACTCCCTTGTCCTCCCTTTGGTTCCAGGGACTTGGTCCTGCTTGTGCAGAGTAAGGAAGTAGTTGCAGGCCAGTTCTGTGTTTTCTTGGACAGAAGTTGATGAGGGTCGATTTGTTCTGAGATGTTTCCTCCCTCAGCCTTCTGTTTGGGATTGGTGTCAGTGAGAGTGCTTACCCTGACTTATGAGGCCTCATGGGGGGAGCACTGCTTGGACTTGGTTACTTTTCGGTGTTTGGAAGGATCCAGCTCCTGCCTGGTCCTCCCACAGCCGTGTGGGAGGGCTCTTCCCAAGGTTAGCTGTCTGATGGGGCCTAGTGGCTCCATAGTGTGGCTGGGCTTTATTTACTTCTGTCCTTGCATTTAAATTGCACATTAAGATAAACCCTGCCTTTTTACCAGATAGGGTTTAAGTGCTGTGGAGTACTGGACAAGAAATGGATCCTTTTTCTTGTCCCTCAGTATCTCAGATGGACATCCTTGCCCCCTCTCCCACCTCAAGGCCCCCCAGTTTGCCAGTTGTGTTATTCCTGGATTGAGGCCTCACTTTTGAGGTGCTCCCTTCAGTCACTGGGGCAGTTGCGGGCCCATGGGGAGGGTCTTGCACTGAACTCTCAAGTAACCCTGTTAACACCTAACTCTCCTTCTTTCTTCCAGGGGCCGGGCTAGAGCGACATCATGGTATTCCCCTTACTAAAAAAAGTGTGTATTAGGAGGAGAGAGAGGAAAAAAAGAGGAAAGAAGGAAAAAAAAAGAATTAAAAAAAAAAAAGAAAAACAGAAGATGACCTTGATGGAAAAAAAATATTTAAAAAAAAAAAAAAGATATACTGTGGAAGGGGGGAGAATCCCATAACTAACTGTGAGGAGGGACCTGCTTTGGGAGTAAGGGAAGGCCCAGGGCGTGGGGCAGGGGCTACATATTCCCTCTGGGGATTCGCCATGGACACATCTCAACTGTGCAAGCTGCTCCCTGTTTCCCTGCTCCCCTTCATCCTCTCTGGGCCTGCTCAAGGGTAGGTGGGCTCGGGTGGTAGGAGGGCTTTTTTTTTTACCCAGGGCTCTGGAAGGACACCAAACTGTTCAGCTTGTTTCCTTCCCTCGTCTTCTCCCTGCCTTTTGCAGTCCCTGCCTGCCTGCTCCTGTCTTACCAGGTCTCCGCCCACCCTCCCCTTCTTTCCTCCGGCTCCCTGCCCCTCCAGTTTGCCTGGTGATCTATTTTGTTTCCTTTTGTGTTTCTTTTTCTGTTTTGAGTGTCTTTCTTTGCAGGTTTCTGTAGCCGGAAGATCTCGCTCCCAGCGGCTCCAGTGTAAATTCCCCTTACCCTTGGGGAAATGCACTACTTTGTTTTGGGGAGTTTGGGGGTGTTTTTGTTTTTCAGGTGTTTTTGTTTTGTTTTATTTTTTTCTTTACTTTTTTTTCCCTTTTATTTGGAGGGAATGGGAGGAAGTGGGAACAGGGTGGTGGGGGGTGGCTTTTGTTTATTTTTTTTTAACTCATTTCCAGGGGATGGGAATTTTTTTTTAAATAATGTGTCATGAATAAAGTTGTTTTATGAAAAAATTGGCCCTTTGGTGTGTATATCATTACATACCAGTCCTCTTAAGTCACAGATGGTTTTTAGTGTAGGGGTGACTACTGGTGTTTTAGAGAGGGTTACGTTTGTAAATTGAGGTAGAAGCTAAGTTACATTATATATTCAGTTAAGAATGATCTTTTGATCAGTAAAAGAATGCCCTCAAGAGTGGCCATTGTCCCAGTGCTGGGATACAGACAGATCTCTTGAGTTTGAGGCCATCCTGATCTACATAGTTACAGGGTAGCCAGGGCTATGTAGTGAGACAACTGAAAAATCTTCAGATTCATGCAAGTGGACTATATATCATATTTCTAAATTTGGGTCTTATTAACTCTTGTGTTTCAAGATGGACTCAAGAAATGCAAAACAAGGACAACTAAAGATCCCTCTCTGAGTAGACTCACACCTTTCATCTTGGCTCTCCAGATCTGAGTAAAGGCCAGTGTGTCTGCAGTTGCCGGCCAGAGGGGGGTTATAGTTTTATATTGTAAGGTCCGACTGAAATCTTGGGTACTATATCTAAGACTTGTGTTGCCAAGGAGAGTATTTACTGATTTTATTAGTGAGTTCTGCCCATATGTACCATAGCATATGGCACTACCTGTGGAGGCCAAAAAGGGATGTGAGAATTCATGGAACTGGTGAGGTCTTAACCACTGAACCATCACTCTAACCCAGGATGTATTCCAGCCTCAGAATATTCATTCTGCCATTGCTAGTTCTGATGATGACTTGGTCTACATGCCCTTCAGAACTAAGAGCTGTGTTCTGCATCCATGAAGCCCTAATACCTCTCACGTTTCTTGCAAGTTAACCACCAGTGTATTTTAGCGTTTAATCATTGTACTACCCTTTCTTGATATAAAGCTGAAATATATGATCTCTGGATACTTCTGCAGAGACTAGTTAACAGGAAGCAGTCTACAGTTGAGTATTCATTAGAATAATAGGACTCTGAGTGTGGTGGTTGACATGAGACTAACCCCATGCAAGATTTCTCATAGATCTGGGCTAGATAGGATGACTTAGTTTTTTGTTTTTGTTTTGTTTTCGAGACAGGGTTTCTCTGTGTAGCCCTGGCTGGCCTGGAACTCACTCTGTAGACCAGGCTAGCCTCGAACTCAGAAATCCGCCTGCCTCTGCCTCCCAAGTGCTGGGATTAAAGGCGTGCGCCACCACCGCCCGGCGTTGTTGTTGTTTTTCTTTTCCCCTCTGTTTTTAGGTTGTTACAGGACAGGAAAGAGGACTTGTGTCAAGAGGACTACTTTGTGAAGTTCTAGGGATCAGATTCTTGACATGTTCCATGGCATGGGTTTTTACCCACTGGTTTTGTCTTCAAAAATATGAAAATGAAGCCAAACATGGTGGTGCTCGCCTTTAATCCCATTTAATCAGCATTTGGGAGGAAAAGGCCAGTCTTCAAGTGCAGCCTGGTCTACATAGTTCGAGGACAGTCATAGCTACATAGTGAGACTCTGTGTCAAACAAACAAAAACAAAACAAAAGCATGAATGTGAAACAATTTGTTACAAATAAATGCTGGTCTGGTCTCACTTATCCACTAGAGGGCACTAAATGTTTAGTTCTGAAAGATCTCTCGACATTGTTTTGAGACCAGTCTCACTAGGTAGTTTTGGAGGGCCAGAACCTGATGAGTGTGGAGAACAGACTGGCCTGGAACTCATGAGAGCTGCCTACTTCTACCAATGGTAGCCACATTTTAAGGTATGTACCACCACTCCCAGAACAAATTAGTTTTTGTGAACTGTTTTGGGTGTTTTGAGTGAGATAGTTTAATTATGTAGCCTAGGCTGGTCTGGAACTCAGATTCTCCTGCCTCTGCCTTCCAAGTGCTGGGATTTCAGATGTGCACCACCATACCTGGCAGATGAGAGTTTTTTGACCCCTCTATGGTCTTAATTCTTTTATGTCCACTCCATTCTACTCTATCATGTTTGTTATTTTCTCCATTCTTTTACTACTTGGGCAAGTCATTTGTTCTTGTTGCTAAGAAGACATGTGATGCCACCAGTAAGCAAAAACTGGGAACTAAGGCCCTAATGCAAGTTTGGCCCTAATTATATTGTCGTGCCACATTTGTATCATGCATTTGATATATATTCCAGTTGAATTTGTGGTGTTTTCATGTATGATTTACACTGATTCCCTAGCCTGCTATGGCTACTCTAACATCTCTATCAAAATCATGAATGTGGTGTAACTGGGGAGGGGTAAAAATAATGATGAAAATGCCATAATACATATAGTTTAAATGAAATTATCCCATTTAAGCTGACAAAGTGCTATCTTCAACAGAGACCATTACAGAAAATCACAACCAATCAAAACACAGAAAACATGTGTTTGTGGGATGCCCAACTGCAGTGGATCTATCTAATACAACTCCTATAAGGCTTAGGGAACATTACACAAGGTGGGGCAGAAAGACAATAAGGGCCAGAGAATCAGGAAATCAAGAAATCAGCTATAAGACTGTGTCTCTTAGAAATGATATGGAAACTACACCATGTATGATAATACCTCAACCAAATGGCTATCTGAATAAGATCTGAGCAAGTACAACGCCCATAGACACACTAACATGGAAGGAGGGACTCTCATGGGGACCCAGGCCTAGACAAAGAACTACAGGCAGCTAAGGAATGCCAAGAGTGGGAGAAATAGCTTTCCCCAGAGATTATCACCCTAATTGGTTATCCAATACGAAGTGGTCAGTCCTAAAATCATATACATACAAGTAACACTAGCCCACCTGGCTAGATTTGGAGATTTGCTGTTTTTGAGATAGGGTAGCTGTGACTGTCCTGGAACTCACTAATTAGACCAGGCTGGCCTCAAACTCACAGAGATCCACCTGTCTCTGCTTCCTAAGTGCTGGAACTAAAGGTATGCACTACCATGCCCAGGAATGCTTTTTTCTAATAACAATCAGGTTAGAGAAGTTCTGTCTTAGCAAATACTGGGTTGTCTTGGCTTATCTTCCATCAATCACAACCTCACCATAAACACTAAGTAAATTCACAAAATCTGCTGGGCACAGTGATATATGACTGTAATTCACACAGTGAAAAGACAGGTGAATCTCTGTGAGTTTAAAGGCTAGACTGGTCTACATAGTAAATTCCAGGATAGCTGGGGCAACATCAGAAGGAAAAAAGAGATACATCAACTCAAGAAATTCTCATGCCTTTTTCCTTCTCTGGGCTTATTGAAAAGCACTTACTTAAGTATTTATTGAGCATTTCCCAAATGTGGGTTCTGGCAAGGATGCTATGATTGAAATAGAAAAATAGAGTCATTCTGAAATGAGACTTTACTGAAGGATGGGGTCAGTTCGTCACACTTCTGTTTTGTATGTCACCAAAAAACTTGCAAAAAATCCCTAAGTGTCCATTAAATTTTGCTCTTCTGTTTAGTATGGGGAGGGGGTCGACTCATGCAGTAGTCAGGACAACTTGCAGGACTGGCTTCTCTCCTTGTTCCTTGTGGGTCATAGTGACTGGGTTCCAATGGACACAGTCAGGAGCACTTTCACTCACTGAGTCAAAACTGAGAAATCGATCTCTGTTGCTTACAACAATGTCCTTTGAGTTCTAGCTGCCGGGATGAAAGGTTCGAGCCACCATATCTGACTTAAGAAATACAACTAATTTTTAAAAATTGTTATGAGGGGGGACACACATGCCATGGCTCAGGTGGACAACCCTGTGGAGACAGTACTGTCCTACCTTTATGTGGGGTGCAAGGATGGAATACAAGTCGCCAGGCCTGTGCAGCAAGCACGTTTATGCTCTCAACCATATCCCTGGTCCTAGAAGTGTAATTTAAAACAAAAAAAAAACCCAAAAAACAACAACAACAACAACAACAAAAAAAAAACCATTGTGTATGAGTGCTCTACCTGCATGTACACTTACATGCCAAAAGAGGGCATCAGACCTCATTATAGATGGTTGTGAGACACCATGGTTGCTGGGAATTGAACTCAGGACCTCTGGAAGAGAAGCCAGCACTCTTAACTGCTGAGCCATCTCTCCAACTCAGAAGTGTAATTTTTATACTGCTTTTATAGTCTGCAAGCTTAATACCCTTGTAGACTTTTTTCAAAATGAAGTCTCACTATGTAGCCCCAGCTGTCAAGGAACTTAATGTGTAGACCAAGCTGGCTTCAAACTCAGAGAGACCTGCCTGTCTCACTCTCCTGAGTGCCATATTAAAAAGACATTTTTGCCAAGGAGCCTTTCCTGTCTGACTCTAACAGAGTTATAACCTACTATGGTCTGAATTTGGTAACTACAAATTTATATATTGAAGCCTATTCCCAGGTGTGAGGCTCTCTGGTAGCTGGGTAAGTCACAGAGCCCTGCTTTTATATAAGCGATTGATGCCCTTCTCCAAAGATAACCCTGTGACTTTTCTTGCACTTTCTACCACGTGAGATGCAGCAAGCTGTCACCTCTGACCTCCACACCAAACTGACCAACATCCTGAGCTTAATCTCTCGAGCCTCCTTCAGAAGGAGAGGTAAGCAACTTTGTGCACTTTGTTGTGTGATGCATTCTCTTCCAAGTCACCCCCACCTTTGTGCTTTTCTGCATTTTCTATACAGATTGTAATTATGTGCCTTAAGAGTTTTCACACAGTGAACAAGGGGAGGAGCTTGTGCTCCTTCCAAACCTGAAGCCAAACCAGACATTGGTAGCTAGCTAACTATTAAAAAAGGTGATTGTGTGGTGACAAGACAAGGTTGGCTTGAGAAGGTGAGGCGTGTACTTCATGTCACTTTATATACCTTTAAAAAATGGTTTTAAAGAATAACATGGGCTGGAGAGATGGCTCAGCGGTTACGAGCACTGACTGCTCTTCCAAAGGTCCTAAGTTCAATTCCCAGCAACCACATGGTGGCTCACAACCATCTGTAATGAGATTGGATGCCCTCTTCTGGTGTGTCTGAAGACAGCTACAGTGTACTCATATAAATAAAATAAATAAATCTTAAAAAAAAAATAAAAAAGGCTGGGCAGTGGTGGCGCACACCTTTAATCCCAGCACTTGGGAGGTAGAGACAGGTGGATTTCTGAGTTCGAGGCCAGCCTGGTCTACAGAGTGAGTTCCAGGAGAGCCAGGGCTACACAGAAAAACCCTGTCTCAAAACAAAACAAAACAAAACAACAAACAAAACAACAAAAAAGAATAACATATTATTGTGTGTTGAGAGACAAGTGTGTGTGCCATGATACAAATGGGGCCATTAGAGGACAACTTGTTAGATCTGGTTTTTCTATCCCACTTTGTGGGTCCTGGTAATGGGACCTAGGTTGTCAGACCTAGTGGCAAGCACTCTCATTCTCTGAGCTATTTTGTTGGCCTACTTCATACATACAACTTTTCATTTATTTTTATTTCACATGCTGTGATGGTTTGTATATGCTTGGCCCAGGGAATGGCACTTTTAGGAGGTATGGCCTTTTTGGAGTAGGTGTGTCACTGTGGGTGTGGACCTAAGACCCTCATCCTAGCTGCCTGGAAGCCAGGCTTCTAGTAGCCTTCAGTTGAAGATGTAAAACTCTCAGTTCCTCCTGCGCCATGCCTGCCTAGAAGCTACCATGTACCTACCTTGATGATAATGGACTGAACCTCCAAACCTGTAAGCCAGCCCCAATTAAATGTTGTCCTTATAAGAGATGCCTTGGTCATGATGTCTGTTCACATCAGTAAAACCCTAACTAAGACACGTGCTTTGGTGTTTTGTCTGCATGGATGTCTATATGAGGGTGTCAGATCTCCTGGAACTGGAGTTACAGAGAGTTGTGGGCTGTCACTTGGGAGCTGGGAATTGAACCCGGGTCCTCTGGAAAACCAGCCAGTGCTCTTAACTGCTGAGCCATTTCTCCAGTCTCATACAACTTTGTAAAGTTAGAAATGTACCCTTTATATCCTTTTGATTTTCCTCTCAATAATTCATTATGACTCTCAGTTGAAAATCTAACTACAACATTTATAAAGTTCATATTTCAACCATAATGATTTTTAAGAAGAATAGTCATGTCTCTTATGTGCCTGAAAACCCTGAAAACCATTTCCTTGAAATTCCTGGGGATTCCTAATGAACTTGCTATTAGGGAAATACTTTCTTTTTTTTTTTTTCTTTTTTTTTTTTTTTTTTT
>NW_021620582.1:2855383-2898770 GCF_004785775.1 Grammomys surdaster
TTTTTGGTTTTTCGAGACAGAGTTTCTCTGTGTAGCCCTGGCTGTCCTGGAACTCACTCTGTAGACCAGGCTGGCCTCGAACTCAGAAATCCGCCTGCCTCTGCCTCCCAAGTGCTGGGATTAAAGGCGTGCGCCACCACCGCCCAGCTTAGGGAAATACTTTCTTACTTGGCACTCATATTTCCTGTCTTGAGCCAGATGTGGTTGGTGGCTCATACCTATAGTCCTAGCACTTGGGAGGCTGAGGCAGGAAGGTCACTGTAAGTTCAAACACAGCCTGAACTAATTCCAGGCCAACTAAGTATTGAACCCTACCTCAAACCCCCACAACTGTCTGTTGTGCAGGAAGAAGACTGCAGGTCCTCACATCTCGCTATCTGGCTACTCCACTGGCCAGTCCACGTAACCTTCAATACGTTACCTCTCCAAACTATAGTCTTCTAACATCCTCATGGGAAAAGTCATTTTTTTCTATAGGGTTAGAATACAATAAGGTCTTATGGTTGGTGACATTGATGTCAGTTGTTTGGGTTACACACACACTGTCTCCACTAGACTAGAAACTAGGGTGACTGCATCTCCCTGTGACCCATACCTTTCTTTTGTCCACGTTTACCTCCCATACAGGAGCTGTAGGAGCTTTCTGGTTGGTTTTTTTTTTTTTCCTCCGCAACCTTTCTTTGGTGACTCTACAAAATGAGGCTTTTCCCTGAACCATCTCTTAGCCAGAACTGGTGGTAAAGCCCCATGGATCACAGTGCCCAGGAGGCTGGAGGACTGTGACTTTAAAGTCAACCTGGGATACAAAGAGACTCTATTTATTTTTTTTTTTTTTTTAAAAAAAGCTGGGTGTGGTGGCCATGCCTTTAATCCCCCTGCACCCTGCACTTGGGGAGGCAGAGGCAGGCAGATCTCTGTGAGTCCAAGGCCAGCTTGGTCTACAAAGTGAGTTTCAGGATAACCAGGGCTGTTACGTAGAGAAACCCTGTCTTGAAAAAAGTCAAAAAATAAAATTAAAGAAGAAAAATGAACAAAACTGAAAAACTAAACCAAATGCCATCTTACAAAGCATCTTGTTGGTTGTTACCTCAGGAGAGGAAACCATGGTTCTGTCTCATTTCACCCAAAGCTAAACAACACTGGAGTCACATGACTCTATATACGCTGCTCTATAGAATATATGCCTATATTCTAGTATTATAGACCTAATAGGTATGTAATCGACAGGGGGTAGAATCAACAGCCAGAGGCCTGGCTTAGAACCATGGCTCTGCCCCTGGACAGCAAGCCTCCTCAAATTCTCCCCCTTCACACTGTCTCTGTAATATGGTGGAGCAGGAATGAAGAATGTCTCCTTATCAAAGGACCATGAAGACCAAATGAGGATGCTCCCATGAGGTCTCCAGAAACTCTTTTTGGAGCCCAGTAACATGGCCTTATTAATAGCGTGTGGCCTCAGATGTGAACTGGCAAAGGGGAACCCTAGTGCTGCAGAGAGCTAGGCGATCAACCTCTTTTTTCTTGAAGAGTCTGGCCTGACTTCTATTTTCCTAAAAAGCCCTCTCTCAGAACCACCCTAAGATAAACCTCACCCTTTCCAACCTCCAGGAATCTGCTTTCCCTGGGGAATTGGCTTGAGCTAGGCACACTGAGTAAGGAATCTACTTGAAGGCTTATCTGTGAAGGTGCCTCACTTCCTTGAAGCAGAGTATTCTAGCCTGAGCTAAATGGCAAGTTTAAGGCCAGCCTGGACTATATAGAAAGATCCCCATCTCCAAAGCAAAGCTGTCTTTTGGCACTCCTAACCACAAATTTCTTCCTTCTTCTTAATATTTCTACTGTGGAATTTCTGTTAACTTGATTTTTGTTTTTTGAGACAGTACTTCATGTGCTGCAGTCCAGCCTTGTTGATTTCCTTGAACTTTTTTTTTTTTTTTTTAAATTTTTTTTAACTTTTTTTTTTTTTTTAAGATTTATTTATTTATTTATTATATGTAAGTACACTGTAGCTGTCTTCAGACACCCATATGAGGGCATCAGATCTAATTACAGATGGTTGTGAGCCACCATGTGGTTGCTGGGATTTGAACTCATGACCTCTAGAAGAGCAGTCAGTGCTCTTAACCGCTGAGCCGTCTCTCCAGCCCCTTCCTTGAACTTTTGATCCTCCTGCCTCTGTCTCCGGAGTGCTGAGATTCAGGGTATACACCACATGCACAGAGAACCAAACCTCAGGTTAGTGCATGCTAAGAGAGCACTCCACCAACTGGGTTGCAGTCTCCTACTGCTACTTCCCAGGGTTGCTAAGAGACTCCTTTTCTCACTGCTGAGGGAATCCCCAGTGTAAGGGGAAAGCTAGAGTGCAGAGACCAGCTCTAGCCACTTTTCCTTTTATTCTTTTCTTCCTTTCCCTTTTGTTTTTGGTGTTTGTTTGTTTTGACAGGATCTCACTCAGTAGCTCTGGCTAGCCTAGAACTCACTATGTAGACCAGACTAGGCTCCATCTAGAGATCCTCCTGCTTCTGCCCCACCACGGCTAGGATTAAAGGCATGTGCCACTGTTCCTAGCAGAGCTCTGACTCTGTTAGGGCTCTAACTGGGCTTCACTAGCGTTGTAACCTCAGACAAGTTATCAAGTCCTTGAGCACAGTCTTCTTACTGGTGAGAGTTAATACTATGGTAGACAGCTATTTGTCATTTTCAAACATCCAATCCTGTCCTAACTGCAGTTTTCTTTCCTTTTTCATGTCCTTCAGTATTAGGAGAGGAACAGCATGCTACTCAATCTAGCTAGAGAGGACTTACAAGGGGCTTCCCAGAAGGAATCCTACTGGAGTTTCTACAGAGTCCTGCTCATGCTATACACACTTGCTTCACCACACTGAGCTCTCACTGTAACCTGTTCCACATCAGATAAATTCCCTTGTTAAGTACACCAATGTCAATGAAAGAGATTACCGTCATCTTAATGCATAGTACATTATTGTAAGCATATGCATGTGGTGCTTTTGGAGGGTGTGAGATCCCTGGAGCTAGAGTTACAGGCAGACGTGAGCAGACATACATGGGTGCAGGGAACCAAACTCAGGTCCTCTGGAAGATCAGCAAGCACTCTCAGCCACTGAACCAACTCTCTAGCCCCTAAATTCTTCTAGCTCCTAACAACACAACCTTAATTGCTCCAAACACCTACCTTGCAGTTGTAAGGATAAAGAGAGACAAAATGTGAAGCACTTAGCAGGGTCCTGGCCCAGAGCAGGTAGTAAGTGGCTGTTCTTGCTTTAAGTTGACGTTTCTGGGCAGGGCACAGTGAGAAGGACAATGTTGCTACTGGTGTATGCTCCACTGAGAAAAGTCTTTCCCCAAGAGATAAAAGGACAACACAGGGAGGGAAGTCCAGGCTATGATATGCTCATTTATTCAAAATGTCTTTTATTGAAACAGAATGAAAGAGAGAGAAAGAGCGAGGTCTGGGAAATGTCTTTGGGAACAGGATGGAGCCCAGACTTAATGGTTATAGCATGATGCTCTCCCCTGTCCTGACTCTTGCTGATGAAGTGAACAGAAAGCAGCGGGGAGGAAGAGGGGTTAGGAATGGCCCTCTGAGCTCTCCTACATGGCTGGTGTGAGGCGCCTTTGAGCCTTTTGCATGAGGTGGCCTTGTCTTCTTGTCTATCTTGCTAGCCCTCTGTCACCTTTCTGTATGGCCAGCCTCCCACCAGGCTCAGAGGCTGCTTAGAGGGCAGGGTTAGGAGTGGCTAGCAGCGGGACATGGTCACAGCGGTTAGGAGGTGGCTGCCTCAGCAGGGAAGGCCGACGGCACAGTTCCCCATCCCGGAGTACCTCTGGCAGAAGCTTGCGCTTGGTCTCTGGCAGCAGCATGATGCTGAGGATGCAGAGGAGGGCACAGGCTGCCAGTACCACATGCTGCAGGAAGGCTCCATGACCCATGTGGAGGCGCTGAGCTGGACAACTCAGCCCCCCGAGAGCCCCGAGTGCCATGATAAGACCCAGGCCACGGCCCCTGAGAAACACGGAGAAGGCATTGAGCCAATACTGTGAGCCTCACCTCAGCTCTTCTCCAACAGCTTCTTTTTTGTATCCTTTATCCCTTTACTTCAGCCAAAGGTCTCAAGGCCTGGCTGGCCCTGCCCCTTGCCCTACCGTCACCTCTGCTCTTACCGGACAGTGGTGGGGATGACTTCAGAAGCAAGGAGGGTACTGAGGATGGCAGAAGCTTGGGAGGAGAAGAGTCCAAGGACAGAGAAGGTTGTGATCGCAGCATCGTTCAGATCTGGGGACCGAAAGGTATGTGAATGGAGGTGGGAAGCTCACACCTGGCCTAGTCTCAGATGCCAATCTCTTGGGTCTCAAACCCTCGGCTTCATGCTGTTTGGGCTCCAGGCATTCAGTAATGGAATGGAGGAACAGACAAGTTTACACAACTGGACAGCAGTCTGGGGAGGGTGTAGGTCTTAGAAGTCTTTCATAGACACTTCTGTTGAGAGTCCCTTACTGGGCCCACAAGGCAGAAAAGAGAAGATGCTCACAATCCCACAGACCCAGCAGGACCAGGGATGCAATCCCTGTGAGAGTCATTGAGAGAAGCAGGATGCCCCGACGGCCAAAACGGTCCACAGTCACCCCCAGGAAGACACAGGCCAGGGCTGCTGTGCCACTGGCCAGCAGAGAGCACAGGTAGAAGTCGGATGGGCTGCCTCCTCCTCCCACAGGCTGGTAGCAGTGGCGAATGGCATGGGCGATAAAGCTATGCGACAGATTGGGGAAGCAAAGAACAGCGTCTGAACCCCAACCCACAGCTTCCCACAGCTCCATCCTCTGCAGGGTTTCAAGAGGCTCCCCCACCCAATCAGCCCCTATCCCAGCTACTGGCCTGGCCCTCAGCTCAGACAGCCAGGCTCACTTGGTGAAGCCCAGGATAAGCAGATTTTTCCAGATGTTGCGGTAGTTGAGGAGGGACGCGAAGGAAAAGGTGGAAGTTGCAGGGAGAGGGCAGGTGTTCTCCAGTTCTTTGTGGGACAAGAGAGGAGCTATTAGAAACAGCTGAGACCCCATATCTGCCACACAGAGATGGAGACGGGCCACAGCTACAACCATGCAGAAGTCATCGCACACGGGGGACCCCATGCTTCTCACCCTGCAAGGCTTCCTGGGCCTCTTCTCCCAGCATCTGCCCGTGGGGCCGGTTTCGCTCAGCCAGGATCCTCAGCACAGACTGAGCTTCCTCAATCTGCCGCTTCACTATCAGCCACCGTGCCGATTCCAGAAACAGACCAGGCCAGCTACAGGCAGGGCGGGAGAGTAGACTGTAAAGCCCTCTTTCTCTGGATGAAGGGATGGGAAGCTACCACCTCTGAGGGACTGGGTAGTTGGTAGAGAGGACTGGTTTCTGGACTAAGGACTACGTTGGAGTTGAAGATGGCAAGAACTAGCCAGAGGTGAAGGGTGATACTAACCCATAAAACAGGAAGAGGATGCAGGGAGCGGTGATCATGCGCTGCAGAAATCGCCAGTCCTTAGAGACAAGAGCCAGGCCCAGGAACAGGAAGTGCCCTCCCACCCCTACCAACTCCCCTGCCAGGGCCACCCGAAGCCTCTGGGTTGGGTCGCACAGCTCCAGGCCTGGAGATACAGCAGGGATGAAGGGAGGAGAGCCAGGGAATAAGGAGGTGTGAGAGAGAAGAGGAGAGGGAGGGGTGGAGGGAAGGACAGAAAGCTAGGTCAGGCCCCAGCCGAGGCTGCAGCCATCACCTCCCACAGACTGACCTCCGGGTGGCAAAGAGAAGAGCCTACACCTGTCTCCTCCTCAAACCTAACTAGCCTTTAGGCTCAGAGGCCCTGGGGCTCAGCCTTCTTGGTTTGCAAGTCCTTTTACATTCCATCTCTTACTTGACCTCCATATCGACCCTTGTCCAAGGTCACACAAGCGTCTCAGGATTTCCTTTAGAGTGGGGTTTGAGACAAGGTCTCACAATGTAGCCCAGGTCACACTTGGACTTACAACCTCTGCCACAGTCTCTCAAGTACTAGGATTACAGCCGTATGTTGCCATATATGGCCAATATTTAATTTTTTTTTGTTTGTTTTAAACGAGGCTCTACTGTCTAACAAAAGTAAGGCCAGGTCAAGATTTTAAGATCACGGACACTGGGAGGACAGTGTGAGAAGCAGCAGGGCCCCCTCCCTGGACTCTTTAAAAGGCCTGGGCATCTGGACAGCTGAAATCTGGGACCTGGGGCAGTGGACATTGTTGGGAGATGCAGAAAGTTAGGCATGAAACCCAAGGCAGAGAGGTGTCTCTGGTAGGGTACCACTTACGCATCAGGTAGACACCAAGGTCAACACCAGCTAGCAGGAAGCCCAGGAGGAATCGAAGAGCCATGATGCCTGTGGAGGAACCTGCAGCAGCTCCTCCCACTCCACAGGGCCCCACAAGCCCCAAGGTCAGCAGCACGATCCCGCGACGGCCAAACCTGGAAAGCAGGGAGGGCTGCTGGCCACCCAGACTGTCTGATGGAGGAGGCACTAGGTGGGGCCTAGCTGCCTACTTGAAAGCCAGTATGAGGATGAGATTCAGGGAGCAAGAGTTGTGTTGAAGCTAGAAAAGATGACAGAGTGGGGACGGTGGCGCACACCTTTGATCCCAGCCCTTGGGAGGCAGAGGCAGGCAGATCTGTGTGAGTTCAAGGCCACCTTCACAAGTTCCAGAGCAGCCAAGACTACTACACACAGAGACCTTATCTAAAACTGAAAAGAAAGAGAAAGAGAGAAAGAGAAAAGATGGCAGGTGATAGGGATGGGGGCTATGCGTGCATGATGTTTAACTACCAGGCAATGGCCTATAGCTATGATTTTATAGGAGGGGATCATGACTCTTGGAGACAGGGCTGTCTGTCAGAGGTTAGGACACTTAACCATGGGTGTGAGATCAACCTTGAGGGGGGGAGAATGAGATGCTGCTTAGGGGGTTGGGGCCTTCATCCTTGTTGGTAGAAGCTTTCATGAGACACGGTAGATCTGGTCTTGCTCAGATCACCCAGATCAGAGGTGGGTGTCACGGATCTATGCAGAGAGACCTCCTGATCTAGGAGGTGACCAGTGGCTACTTGTACATGTGAATATTATTTATTCATCAGTGAAGATACAGCTATTGTCCTTTGGGGATGAGACCACTGTTCATAAAGTTGGGGCTAATTAAACATATGGGTAGGCAGTGGGATAAGTCACTCATCAGAAGAGGAACTATTGATTCAGGGGAATGGATCTACTGATCCATGGGATTCAAATACTTATTTCTGGAGAACTGATCTTTAGTGGTGGAACAGTTGAAGGTCTTAGTGTAGGTTGGTGGGTGCCAATAGGGACAAATAGGTTAATCTATGAGAAGAGACACTAGGGATAGGGAGATGACACTATGGTGGGTATTGGTGGCTGATGATGATCACTGGTCCCAGGCCAGCAAGGACAGGGCTACAGGGCTACTAAGCTACTCATTACTGGGAGATGAGTAATGGTCCACGGGAGATGAAGACAGACAAGGTCAATGGTACTTGGGAAGGGACGGGGTACCAATACCTTGGAATAAGGCAATTGGTTAAGGCTATTTTTCATGAGGATGAGCTGATTTGATTAATGTGGTTAAGGCTTTTGACCTTGTCCGTCATTGTCCATCACTGGGATGAGGCTACTGAAGCTTGGGGGCAGGCCACTTCTCTGTGGGTTTAGGACCACTGGCCCATGGGTATATGTGGTTATTAAGCAGTGAGGATGGCTATTGGTTTTCAGGAACCTGACGACTATTTTGAAATATTAACCTATGAATCACTTAGGCGGGACTATAGATCACATGTCAGTAGTCTTGGTTTTCACAACAGGGATCTGGATCTACCCAGAGGGTTACTAGTTAGCTGGATGAACCATTCTTTGGATGAGATACTGATTTCGACTGATTTATGGAAATGGGAGTTTAGGTTCAAGAGGATCTGAAAGCTCTGGCCAGCCATGAAGATAGGACTGTTGGTTTGTGAGGCTCTCCGGAGTTGTAGATCCACAAGGCAGAGACAGTGTGGCAGGCATGGAAGTAGGAGTTACTTCAGAGAGTATCTAGCAGAGATAACTGACAACTGTAGGGGATGGTGCCCTGGTCAGTGATGGGGTCATCCGTTTGTGAAGTTAACTGATTGGTCAATGGGAACGGAGTTGGTTATATTTGGGGATTAACATTAAGTTTTAGTAATGTGGCCACTGAGACGAGCTCGCAGTCTGGGCTGGTTATTAGCCAGTGAAGATGAACCTGGGATTGTAAGGGCAACGAGAGGGAGATGGAACATGAAATGTGGAAGCCAGGTTTTGGTTGAAGAATCGATCATTAACTTTTGAGATGAAGCCACTCCACTGTCTCATGGATACAGATCTTCTGACAGTGACTTGGGTAATAGGTCACGAGTGTGAGGTCATTTCCTTGTGTGGAAGTGGGTATAAGAAGGTGTATTTCTTGATGGGGGACGAAACAGTAGTTACACAGGAGTCCAGAGGAGACTGCCGAGTACAGACAACAGAACCATCCGTGTCCTCTTGCAAACCCAGCTGCTCCGGCTAACACTGTCCGAACCCCATCTTTTCTATCAGCCCTACCCCCCCACAACATCCTCACCTGTCCGCGGGGTAACCGAGGAACAGGTAGCCGGAGGCAAAGCCCAAGATGAAGAGGATCTGCTCCAGGATCACCTGCCAGCCCAGGTCACACACCAGATCCCACTGGGGACGTGAGAGTGGTGCAGTCGCATGAGGCCGGGTCCTCACTGCCCTGGCCCGCTCCCACTCCAGATCCCGCCCGGCCACCTCACCTGGCCGATGGCATTGGTGGTGAGCACTGGCAGTCCGTTATAGTCCCAGTCCTTCAGGCAGTGGTTGAAGTCCGGTGGGGTGAAGCCACTGCACGAGGGGTCCGAGGGGTCCGTACTGGTGACGACTCCGGTGGCGACGCTGGCTGCTAGAGCCGCGCCGGCGACGCTGACGCCGCTAGAGTTGGGGGGTTGCTCCCAGCCCGAAGCATTGGGGGGCAAGGCGCCGTAGTGGCAGTGCAGGGGGGGCGCCAGCGTGAAAATGGGGTCTGAGGCCATGCCCAGCGCCACGAAGAGCACGGGCAGGCAGCACAGGCCGAGCTGCAGCTGCTGGCCGCCACCCAGGGCCCCCACCTGAGCGAGCAGAGCCTCGAAGCTGAGGGGGCCCGGGGGCGCGGCCAGCGACAGGCTGCTGCCCAGCGCGTCGCCATCCCCCTCCCGCCGGCGCTCCCGCTCACCCTGCAGCTGCTCGGGGGGGACAGCATCTCCGAGGCTCCCGACCTGCTGCGGCGAGGGATGGGGGAGAGAAGGTGAGGCGGGGGAGGCCGCGGGCACGCGGGGGCCGCGGGTGGGAGGAGGGCGCGCGGCGCGGGCGGGGAGAGGTCGCCGGAGGCCCCGGGGCGCAGACACTTACTCCATTGGAGCCGGGGGCGATGTCTACGGTGCTGTCGATTTTGTTGCCGCCCCCGCCATTAGGCTCGGGGGTCCCGGTGGCTACTCGGGGAGCCAGCTTGCCGACCGCTGGGGCCCTGTGGGCCGCGCCGAGAGAATGAGCTGTTGTCTGGCCCGGCTACGTGCGAAGGGCTGGGACGCGGAGGGCTGGGAGACCCCGCTCTGCAGCTCTGCAGCCGCGGGCGCCTCCTCCGTCTCTATGGTCTCTGCGCTGTTTTCCCCTCCCCTTCCTCCAGACTCTCCTCCCCTTCCCACGTCAGCAGAACCTGGGTCCAGACTGTTCGTCAGAGATAAAGGGGGGCCAAGGCCCCCGTGGAAGGAGGGGCTGGGGTCTCCGTCGTTTGTTTCTTGGGGCTGCAGACCATTGCGGTTAAAAAAAAAAAAAGTGGAGGATATAGCGGGGACAAACGCCTGAGATGCCTCCTTATTCCAGTTCTTCCCTGTCACTCATTCATCCATCCACTCTCCACCCTCCTACATTAATTTTGATAAGATGTATTAAGTGCCTACTGTATCCCAGGCAGTGTGTGAGGCCCGAAGGATTACAGGATGGATAAAATGCCCTTAGAGGTGGTTTCTAGGGGAAGCAGACGGGTAATTCAGTAATTGCAATGTGGTTTATGCAGCCGGAGGAATCCGTTGGTACCTTGCTTCTGCTCTCCAGCTTCCGTTCTCTTCAGGTCTCTGCGTTTCCCCACACCTAACTTGGTTGGATCACCATTTTTCAGCAATGTTTGGCACTGCTGACCACCTCTTCTTCTAAACTTCTTCCCTTGACTGCCAAGTCTCACCTTGTGGCTTTTTTCTCCTGTTCATTTTCTCCATGGTAGTCACACACTCTTCCTCCTCTTCAGCGTTTATGCTTACCTTCCCATCTCATGCCTTTACCTCTGCGCTATTTGTATTACACACCATCGACCCAGACAAGACACACCTGATTCCCATTCCCACCTCTTCTCAGAGTTCCGAGTCAGTGAATCAACCTCTCGGAAGCCCCAAAAGTGTGAATGTCTCTTAGAGGCCTCAAGAGCACAATTATGCAACACTCTCCTCATAATCTGGGTGTCTTCTAGCACTTCCCCCTTTGAGAGAATGGCACCCTCACCATCCATCTGTGGTCGGTACGTGCCCTTGGAATGCCTTCATCTTTTGTCAAGACCCTTAGAAAACTCTTCCTACATTACTCCACAATTCTCTCACTCAGCGTGGACTGTTGTCCCTTAGTTCCCAACTGGTGTCAAGAACCCACTCAGCTTCTTTCCATATTACTTATGATGCAGATGGAATCTTTTTAAATGCAGGTGCTTCATTTTTTAAAAAATGTATTACTGTGTAAGTGCATGATGTGTAGGTGTAGGTATGCATGCTGTGCTGTATTTGTTGGAGGTCAGAAGCTAACCTGACAATTCTTGTCTTCCATCTTTTCATGGGTTCTGGAGAAAAGAGTGATTTCCAGGCCTGCATGCTGAACCACCTTGCCAGGATCCCAAATGTTGATCTGATTTAGTTTTTTTTTCTTGCTCAACTGCCTTTAATGACTTCTCTTACCAAGAAAAATATTCTAGATAATGCAGCACACCTGGGCCTACATGCCTGGTCACATGATCTCTGTAGCCACATTTCACCTCTCACCCCACTCTTCACTCCAACCACCTGGCTAGCCCTCTTTATTTTTCTAGTATCCGAGGGCCTTTGCACAAGCTGGTTCCTAGACCCAAAAACTTCTCCTCTAAGGTTCCCTCATCCTTTGGCTGTCAGTTCAAGCATCTTTGCCCCACAGAAACCTCTCCCGAGCCCAACTTGCTATCTAACCTGTGGCTGACGGACACTCAGCATCCTTACCACTGGAGAGATTGCTAAAAACGCACACATCTTGGCATCATTCAGATCCATAATTTTCAACTAGATACCCAGACATATATGGGCATTAAAGATAGCTATTTTCATGGGTATTCCTCTTAGAGATGTAATACTTGGTAGATATTTCACCCTCAACCCCAGGTAAAGCCAGAAAGGCGTCTCGGCAATCTTTCATTTCTCCTATGAACACAATGGAAGTCCAAGCCACAGAATCACTGCTTACTTCCTTTGTTCTGAAAGTTTCTAAATACAGGTTTTCTTCTCTAACCCAAATTGCCCTCAGAACACCCCCTCCCCCAACTCCATATCTCTTTTAGAATTCCTACCTCTTATAGCCTGAATTCCCTGGGACTAGTTGGTCTCCATCCTCCTCTATCTTGGAATAATATTTCCTTAACTTCTTTTTTTTGAGACATGGTCTCACTATGTTGACTGGGCACAGAAATCCACCTTTTTCTGCTTCCCAAGTCCTGGGATTGAAGATGTGTGTGGTAGCCCAGCTTAATAATTCTTTAATTTAAGCATTTTCTTGTTTTCAAAAGCCCTCTAAACCAGGCAGTGGTGGTGCATGCCTTTAATCCCAGCACTTGGGAGGCAGAAGCAGGCGGATTTCTGCGTTTGAGGCCAGCCTGGTTTACAGAGTGAGTTCTAGGACAGTCAGGGCTACACAGAGAAACCCTGTCTCAAAACAAAACAAAACAAAACAAAACAAGCCCTCTAAGACCATTTTGATCACTCTCATGCTAAAACTAAAGACAAGAGGGGCTGAAGTGACTTACTCACACACAAAAAACATGACATATCTACTATCTGAATGGAAGACTCCAAGTTAAGGGTTCATTCAGGAAAGCTTACCTGGAAGATAGGAATGACCTTCAATGTATAGGGGTGAATTTGTTGCCCCCAAATCTGAAAATGTTTTCCCTCAAGTAGGTGCTCAAACTTGAAGAGGCAAAAAGCATAGGGGTGCCAAGATCCAAAGATTACGATCGAAACCTGAGGTGCCCTGGTGCTACTTAGCCAGGGTCTTGGGGAGACAAAACCAAAGTGATGGTTATTTTCTTGCAGTTAACAACTAAACTGATGGTTACCTTCTTGTGGTTAACAGGTAAACAGATGGTTACCTTCTTTCAGTTAATGGCTAGATTGAACATCATTTAAGCCACCAGCTGTCATCTCATCAGTGTTCCAAGGACTTCTAGCCTGTTGGATTCATCTGCACCCTCAGCTTCTCTAAGTGAGAGCAGCCTGGGGAAAGTGACCCTAAGGAAGCCTGGTCAGCCAGCAGCAGCCTTTTGGTTGGCTACAGGTGGCCTGGGGTGCAGAAACTGAGGTTAGCTTTCTGGTTGGAGTGCTTTTAAAAGAAGTATCTTTTGAGGCTGTTGTGGTCAAATCCTCCACATCTGGACCTATTTAATAACACTGTGTGATGACGAAATCTGCAAACACTAGCCACACACCCTTCTTGGTTCTTTCATCCCATGTCAGCTCAGGCATCACCTCCTGGCCTTCCTAAGACGCCTTCTCCAGTTGCTCCCTTCTCCCAGGCTCTTCATAGCAACCGCTGATTTCCATCACCGGCAACTTATTTGAGACAGGGTCTCACAGTATAGCCTAGGCTAGTCTCTAACTCACAGATCCAGATCCACCTGCCTCTGTCTCCCAAGGACTAGAATTTAAGGTATGCAACATGACACTTGGCTAGCTTTTTTTTTTTTTAAATGCACTCACAATAATTGACTTGCTGTCTATCTTTGCTGGAAGAATATACTCACTATGTATCTTGGGCCCATTGCAGGAGCTGAGAACAAGTCTATTGAATAGGTCTTTAAGGAGCAAAATCACTCCTCACAGTGATTCTCACAGGAATGGGGAAGGGTGCCAGGCCTTCCCCCTCAGACTTTCAAGAAGCAGAGTCAGGAACCAGATGACAGGGTTTATTGAGGTGCACACCATGCCTGTGGCCAGCTCTCCTGATGTGCGAGGGGAGAAGCTCCCCAGTGTTTCCCAGACTATTACATTGTCATCTTCAGCCAAGAAACAGGAGAGAGGCTCTATGTGGTGCCAAGTTTCAGCCACCTGATTTTCTGTGTTCAAACTCCTAAAGGCAGAAGGCAGTGCAGCAACCTCCACCCAGGACGATGAGGAGAATCCAGTCCCTCCCTACCCCAGATGGCCTGATGCCTGCCTAGACAAAGCAAGAAATATTAAATATAAATAATTTATACAAAATGGCTCATACAAAAAGCAGTAGGTATGGGGGAAGAGATGCCTTGGTGAGTGGCTAAAAGGACCAAAAGAGATGAACCTCTAGCTGCCCTCAATAAGGAGAGCAGGGCTCTGCAGGCAGGGGAGGGTAAGGCTGGACGAACAGACCCTCAGGGGAGCAGGCCAGCGAGTAGGGTGGTAAAGCGTAGGGCCTGCCCTGCAAGCTCTGCCACACATCGCGCCATCTCTTGGACCGCAGTGTCAGATGGGTAACCTAAGGCAGCCCCCTTGACAGCAAGCACAGTGGCCCGCAGAGTTTGGGCCAGCATTGTGCCTGCAGCCCCCACCTGTGCTCGGAGAGGTGCAGAGGCTGCCAGCCGGCTGAGGGTGTCTCCAACAAATACCAGGCGGTGAGCAGCCACTACCACTCGTTTGCCGTGGGGCACAAAGAGACATGGCGGCTGGCTGGCCTGGGTACTGGACATGAGAGCTGCCACGGCAGCCTGCAGAGCTGAGTAGTGGCTCTGGCATTGCCCTGCATAGAAATGCAGAAGCTGCAGGTCTCCAGTGGACAGGACCAGTGGCTCCTCTGGGGACAGGGCTTCCTGTGGATGGAAGGGAGGGTCAGTGAGGACAAAGTGATCAATGTCACTTCCACTCTTGCTGTCCCCTCCCTCCCTCCATCCCTCCCTCCCTCCCTTCCTTCCTTATTCCTTCTGTTTTTCTTTATTGAATATAATCCCTGTATCTTTTCTCAGCATCAAAGAATGTAGACTCTCAGAGACAGCAGTAAAGTACGCAGAGCTGATTCCAGAAAGACCTGAAATCAAATAATCCCAGGCAACTTCAGAGAAGTCTCTGAACTTCCTTGGTCCCTTATCTCAGAGTAGCCCAGTGCTGGGGACGGGGCTTTTCATTTTAGACTTGCCTGGTGTGTGCAAGGCCTGGACTTGCTTCCCAGCATCATGAGAACAAATTGCAATGAGCAAAGCAAACCAAGAGCGTGGTTCTATACTGTCCAACATGTGCACAATGCAAGCCATGTTTTATGTGGTTTTAAATAGCCACATAAAAAAAGTAAAAAATGTAGCTAGGCAGTGGTGGTGCACACCTTTAATTCCAGTACTTGGGAGGCAGAGGCAGGTGGATTTCTGAGTTTGAGGCCAGCCTGGTCTACAGAGTGAGTTCCAGGACAGCCAGGGTTACACAGAGAAACCCTGTCTCAAAAAGCAAAAAAACAACAAATGCCAAAGAAAGAAAGAAAGAAAGGAAGGAAGGAAGGAAGGAAGGAAGGAAGGAAGGAAGGAAGAAAGAATGAAGGAAAGAAAAGAAACTCCAAAAATGTTATCTACATCTAGATGTTTAAGAACTCAGAGCATCCATGTGTAATCAATTTAGTTATGTTCATATTAACTCTACAAAATCAAATCTGAGTTGGGCATAGTTGGTTGCTCACAACTGTACCTCTAGCACTTGAGAATGTGAGACAGGAGGCTTGCTTTGAGTGCAAACTCAGGCAATGCTACATAGTGAGATTCTGCCCGAAAATACCAATAAAAAGAACCCTGATATATATGTTAGTTTTTAGACATTTAGTGTGAGGCGTGTGAGAGACTATGCGTATGTGTGGTGCAATCATGCCACAGCATGTACGTGGAGGCCTGTTCTCCCCTCCTCCACGTGAGTGCTCAGTTAGATCCATCTCACTCAGCTTGGCAGCAAACGCCTTTGTCCACTGAACCATCTCTCCAGACTCTTTATATGTATCTCATTTTACTTCAGACTAGCCACATTCCAAGTGCCCCAAAGGCACATGAGTTAACTGTATTGGATAGTTCAGGTCTAGCCTGTATTTCAGAAAGGTACTGTAAACACTGATTGAGATAACATGTTGAATTGCACGTTAGCACAGCATACTGCAATCTGCATAAGCACCACATGAACATTACCTGTGACCGTGACAACACAGGCAGCCTTCCTAGCACAGGATCCAGTACTCAGGAAATACCTGATGAATGGGGGGCTACTTGGGAAATACCTAAGGAACGGGGGATACTATATTATGTCCTTCTGGCCTTTGGCTAAAATCTGGTATAGTGGAAACTGCCTCACTTTGGAGGACCAGAAAGATAAAGCAATTGCTACAGAACCCCACGTTAATCACTGGTGGAGACCAGCTTAGGAGCCAGTCTCTTAGGAACCCAGAAATTCACTGCTGGAGAGAAGTCACCTGGCCAGCTTTGATCCATTGCCCAGAAATTCTTTCACTCTCCTGGCTACCTGACTTCCTTCCAGCACAGTCTTTCCTGTCTTCCTGAATTCCCAATAGACTCTTCTATATTCCAGCACCTTCTATTGACTCCCAGCTCCTCTCTGCTCTGTCCTAGCTTCTAATGTATTTAGCCCTGGTTGCCCTGTCTCACTGATGGTTTGGCTAAGAATACCCATTCCCCTAAGTTCCAGGCCATCTTCTCTAGCACACCCCTCCAGGTTTACCTTCTGTTCTGCCAGTCCCCTCTCCTGCAATTCAGGATCCGCTGGGGAAGCTTTATCCAGAGGTCTAGAACCCTGAGCTTTATCCATACCCTAAAGAGGAATCACTGGTTAGTGTTAGGGAAAGGGAGCTGAATACAGGTTCCCCATTGCCTCTGGCTCAGTCCTTCAGGAAAGTATTTCCAGCATCAGAGCTTGTAGTCCTTGCCCTTCAGGGTACAACTGTTCACCCTTTATGCTGGGATTAGGGCATGTGGCATTCACTCAAGTAGTGTCGGCTAGTGCTGGAGTCCCAAGCTACTGGACATGAGGCCGGGAGAAAGGGAGATAGCTAGGGAGACCCTTCTGGTGGGGTTGCCCAGGATCTCACCTTCAGATGCACGTAGTCATATTCCTCGGCCATTGGGATGCCTTCATATTCATTGTGTGGGGCTGCTGAATCATTGTCTACCTCCCTGCACTCTGGATCTCCCTCAGGTTTGAGGCCCCCATAACCAGGCAGGCAGGGTGGAGGAGGGGGTAGAGGCCTGTCCTGGATACTGCCCTTTCGGCCTGGGGCAGGAGAAGGAGCTGGAGAAGGAGCAGGAGCCTCAGAGACAGGGAGGGCAGGCAGAGGTCGGCGGGACAGGCTCTCAGTGGAAGGTAGCCTGGGCCTGTGTTGGGGTGGAGAGCTTCTGGTCAGAAGCTGGGCCACAGTGTCCAGGTCAGTGGAGGAAGAAGATGCTGGGGGCTCTGGAGATGGTGGCTCTGGCCCCAGCAGAGGCACGTCATAGATGCCTTCATCTGCATCCCTGCTTTCTCCATTTGCTAGTAGTTCCTCAGGTGCTTCATACAAGTTGAGCAGAGCTGAGGCCCGTTTCAGGTTGGAAGGGGCAGCATAAAGGGGAGGCCCTGGTTCCCGGCCCCCTTCCCACTCCAGCTCTGGCTCCAGCTCTGCAGGTGACTTCAAGGCCAGAGGCACATCGTAGGGAGCTTCATCCTCTCCAGGGGGCTGTGAGACAACTGGGGCCACAGGACAGGAGAAGGAGGCTGGTGAATCATAGGGACAGTTGGAGGGAGCCCGGAGGATATTGGGAGGCACATCATAGACCTGGTGGGAGAGATCAGCGTTAGCCTTCAGCTCAGCGGTAGACTACCCCTGAGGAGTCTGGCCCTCAGCCAACATACACAAAACCACAAAACTCTAACCTCTACCACGTCTCTGGAGGCAGTCAGCTGCATCCCATTGACTCTGGGGACCTTGTAGATGGAGTCAGAAGAGGGAGAACAGGATCTAGATGGAAGTCCCGAGGCAGAGCAGAGTCGAGCTGGTGGTGGTATCACATACACCTAGGGGATGAAGAGGTGAGAGTGTCAGGAGTGGAATTTATTGAAACAGTTACACAATTTCAGGAGCTTATAGACTTTCTAGCCTCCTCCCTCTACCTTCTCTGTGCTGAGCTTAGAAGCAGAAAGACATCAACCAGTGGAAGGTCAAGGGTCAAGGTCTCAGTTATGATCTCCCTGTAAATCTGTCCCCAGGCCCTGGAGAGGACAAAGATTGCCAGGCCCAGGATGAAAGGCTCTACTTCTTACCTCTTGCTCCTCACAGCCACGCTCTGGGGTGGGACATGATGAGCCAGATTGGGTGGGAGGTGCTGGGCAGAGGCTAGGCTTGGGTGCTGGGCCGGCAGGAAGGAGCTTCACTCTGTTAGCAGGGACAATACCCTGCTGGCCATGCAGGGAGCAAAGGCACCAACCATCAAGTCCACCAGCTCCCTCCCTCTGCAGTACCCGTAGAACATCCCCTCGGCGGAAGGACAGCTCCTGGGGGGACTCAGCAGTGTTGTCGTACAGTGCCCGGGCAAGCTGGGCCTGGTGGGAGAGGTTAGAGGAGAAGAGTTCACACACGGAACAGGCCACGTGGAAACGAGCCAGCCTCCCCTTCCAGTCAAGCTAAAACGTCTCACTCCTGACTCAGTAGCTCCTGATTAGGCTCTGCCTTGCCAGCATCATGGAGGGCACACTCTTCTTCTTTTCTTAACCTGTCCTTTTTCCATCTTAGTGCCTTTGCACTTATATTTCCTCTACTCCACGTACTCTCTCCTGACTCCATCTTACCGATCCTTTTCCATCCTTCAGTTCTGAGAAAATGTCTCCTCCAAGGAAGAGGCTTCTCTTTACTCTCTTCCCCATCACATTCTGTGCCTGGATCCACCCACTGTTTCCTTCAAGACACTTTCTATTACTTAGGTTTTGTTATTATTGAGTTCTGCTATTACAGAACTGTAAGCCCTGTAAGAACAAGAGCTGCTATACTCCATGACCCCTCCAATAGGGTCCCAGTCAGAACTGGTCCTCAATACACATTTGTTTAAGAATTTCTTTAAAACACATGAAGAGGTCTGGCTAGCACCTCCCATAGACTCTCTTTCATGTTCCCCTTGTCCTCCAGTGATTACTCCCCCAAGTGAAAGGTTAGATTAAGCAACTCTAGACACCCATCTTTCTGAGGGAGGGAAGACATCTTGACCAAGTGTTAAGCCACACTTGAGAAAGAAAACAAATAGAAGCTGTTGCTTTCTCCCTAGCCTGGACAAATACAGTACTACCAGAAGAGGCTGAGGAAGCATGGAGAAGAGAAATGTATATATCCTATAGTATGTGTTCAGAGCAGGGCTGGGAGTGACAGTTCATGCTTATAATCCTAGCAGTTGGGAGAGCTGAGCAGGAGAACTGCTGTGAAGGTTCAAATCCAGCCTGCAGACCTGTCTAGACAGGATCCTCAGCTTTTCCCCATTGAGGGCATGAGCTTAGGTACTGAGTCACAAACACAAAGTATCCAGAGACTCTTAAGTCTTTACACCAAATCTAATTCTCAAAATCTGCATTTTAGAGGGCAAACTGGGGCAGGTTTAGGCTTGGCCCGTGGCGTATGGTTGACGTGGTCGGAAGAGCAGTTTGATGTCAGAGCTTGTCCTTTCAAGGGTGCCCCTACGCCCTTCTGCAGCCACTGTGGTTTTCTCTTACATCATTTTGTTTGTGTGCATGAGTGCCACAGTACACAGGTGGAGGTCAGAGGCTAATGCGCAGGAATCGGTTCTCTCCTTCCTCCATGTGAGTTCTGGGGATGACACTTGGGTCCTCAGACTTGGCAACAGGCATTTTTACCTACTAAGCCACCTCTCTAGCCCGTCCTTTTTCTTTTAGTTTAAGATTTCATTTTACTAGTACAGCAGGAGAGAGGGACAGTGACTCCGAGTAAGGTCTTTATATAGGCTCCGATATATCCAACCTCCGTCGGTTCTCACTCCTCTCGGTGCTCCTGTTCTATAACTTCCTTTGGGAGAATCAAGCTTACTCCACTCGGAGCACTCAATTTCAGTTGGGATTGTTAAATGACCGCCTGCCAGTAGGATCCCAGATAGTGTGGCTCATCCAGAAACACAGGGGAACAGCCAGTTAGATACTGCTGGCCAGGCAGCCATGTGGACTAATTAAGTCTCCAGTCGGGGGCTCAGTGGTTAAAAGTGGATACTATTCTTCCAGAGACCCAACTTTGGTTCTCAGCAGCCATAATGCATGACTTCCAACTGCCTGAATCTAGTTCCAAGGGGTCCAACACATCTAGCTTCTGTGAGCACCAGCACTCATATGTACAGACTCCCCCCGCCCCGTGTGTGCGTGCGTGTGTGTGTGTGTGTGTGTGTGTGTGTATAATTAAAATAAACAAATACAAAGTATTTAGATAAACTGAATCTAGTGGTGGTGGAGGCCTATAATCTCAGCTGCTTGGGAAGCTGAATCAGGAGGATTGAAAGTTTGAGGCCAGCCTGGGCAACTTATTAGATCCTATCTCAATGTGAAAAAGAAGGCTGGGGACTGGGAAGGTAGCTCAGCTGGTGGAGTGGTTACCTTAGCATACAATAGGCTCTATCTTTATCCACTGGGATTGTGGGGGTACGTACCTGTTAGCCCTGTACTGTTGAAGTGGAGGCAGAAGGATCAGGGTTAGACTACATAAAACTTTGCTTTAAAAAAAAAAAAAAAAACCAGGTTGAGAATTTGGGTATGTGAGTATGTAGCTCACGGATAGAACACTTGCCTAGGATGTTCTGAGGCATTAGGTTCAAACTCTAGTACTATTAAAAAAAAATCATCATCATCAAATAAACAACTAAACTCAGGCTGTAGCAGGATGCTACTGGACTGTAGGGGGGAAGGATGTGTGGCTCACTCAGACATGCTGCTCCTCTGGGACCGTTTTGTGCTAGGAAGCAAGTTGTGCAACCCGTGCTCATTTCTTCTGCTCCCAAGCAACCATCCACCCACCCTCCCTTCCTCCCTTCCTCCCTCCTTCCTTCTCCAAGGTGCTGGGGTCGAACTCAGGTAGGTCCCTTTGCATGCCAGGCAAATGTCGACCACTGAGCTACATGCCTGGCCCTCATCACACTGTTTCTGATTATACAGTGACTTCTAAAAGAAGCACGCCTACAAGAGGAGAGCATGCTAAACAGACAACACAGATCTCTGGCTGGCTCTGTACGCTCCCTGTCTTCCATGTGTGTGCACACATGCATTTGGAGGTCAGTGGTTGGTGGTGGGTATCTTCCTTAATCATGCTCCATTGTTTTTCCTTTGAGAGCCTGAGCCTTAAGCTCACTGGCTTAGCTAGACTAGCTGGTCAACAAGCCTCTGCAATCCTCTTGTTTCTGCCTCCCCAGTGCTAGGATTACAGGTGAGTGAGTACCTGGCACATGGCTCTTTGTGTGGGTGCTGGGGGTCAAACTCAAGTCCCTAATTTATTCAGCAAGCACTTTACCAACTGAGCCATGTCCCCAGCCCCTGTACCTTTCCTTCTAATTGAAAACTAGAAATTAGTATTTTGGATCTAGCCAATGATTAAAGACAACATTGTCAGTGCAGGTGGATTTGGGGTTGAGCCCCTTTCTTGCTTAGATGCCTTTAAGGAGATTTTAAACATCCCTGTACTGTAGTATCCTCCATTGTAGAATTTCCTTATCTACAGCCAAATACCTATTTTTGAATGATAACATGTCCTTGTAAGGTTGAAAGCGCATGCGACAATGCGTCAAAATATCATGACAAAGTTTAGTGGGGTGGGCAAGTGTGTAAACTATAAATGTTACTATTGTTATGATCCTGTGAGTTTCATTAGCATAAATATTCCTCACCCAAACACCTTCTGGACTTCAAAAGTGACAGTAACTCCAAGATCCCGACAGCAGCTTTGACACTCCCAAAGGCACCCTGCCACCGGAGGACTAAAAGGTTTTGTCTAAGGAATGACAATTGGATTCATCCTCAAGGTGTTCTGTGGCTCCAGGCTTTTCCTTCACTTTCGTAATTTTTCTTCCCTTAGCCAAGGTCCAGGAAAGCTGGTGGCAGCCTGGCTTCCCCTGGGAATCCCCAGCAAGGGTTAGAGAAGCTGAGAAGGAATGGATTTGCTGTACAGACACCAGGACAGAAAGCAGAGGTGCGGCTGTATGGCCCCTCCCTGTATTAGGTTTGAATTTTATCCAATGGGGCCATGCGTTGCAGTTTGCCTAAACCCAGGCCAGAGCTGCTGATAGGATGATGGATTATGGGTGTGATCGCTCCTGCTTTATCTCCTCCTAGGGGCCCAGCTGACTTGTGAGGCAATGGCTGACTTATTCGAGGTGGCAATGTGCCACTGCACTTTCTGGTAGGCCTCCTCCCACAATTCCAACACGTCAACTGTCCCTGTCTTTTGTCCCCGGTCAGAAAGTGGCCCGAGGCAGGCTGACATCATCTTCCCTCCTCTATATTATTTTCCCCAGGCTGTTCACATGCCTCCTTCCCCATTTCCCCCAATCCTTTAGAGTTGGGCTTCCTTGGCCTTCCATTTTCCTTGGGCTTCCTGGTCTTTGTCAGAAAACTCCATTTACTTACCTCCCAATTACAAGCCCTTGCCAACCCCCAATAGGCATCTGTTTCCACCCAGCAAGAGCAAATAGGATGGGGTTACACCCCCTCCCCACATCCCCCATCTATCCACAGCCACTATAAAGAAAGAGAACAGGGAGAGAGGAGGAGGGGCCAACCCAGACCCAGAAGGCACAGGGTATGAGGACTGAGAAGGAGAAAGGAACAAAAGAGAGAGGACAGCTTCTGGGAGAGGAGATCACAGAGTGGGTAGAAATAAACGTGACAGTGTCGAAGAGCAGGTTGGAGGTCTCCACCTGGCAAACCTCCTTTCCCTGGTGAACTCACCGACGTGGCAATGGCCATGGCTCTGGCCTCCAGCGTTGCTTGCTTCAGGCCAGGCTCAGTTTCGCTGACTTTAGCGATGGCTGCCCCACACCATGGTTCCCGGCCTCCAAGCCAGAAGGTCACCCCAAGCTGTAGCGCTTGAGGAGATGCCTCCCCCAAAGTTGGAGGAAGAGAAAGAAAACCCACAAAACTTTCCAAATAGGAGGTAGCTTGGCCAAGCAGGAGGAGGAGTAAGGCGGGCCTGGGCGTCGCTGCGGGACTTCATCCAAGGGGCGCGCTCTAAACTGTCCCCAGGGTCTCTCGGGGCTCCAGGCCCCCACAGCTGCCGCCTTAAGTAGCAGAGGCCTTCTGGACACACATGGACCCAAAGCCCACTTCCCAGGCTAAGAGACAGGAGCTGTGGCTGCTTTCGACGCCTCTCCAGGCAGCTCAGGCTAGCCCCGAGGGCTGGGAGAAGCCGCCTGAGTGGTTGGGCTGGACGAGCGACTCTAGGGGCCAACCCTCCCCCAGCGGCGCAGAGCGGTGCTCCCAGGGCTGTGGTCGTGGCAGCCGGGGCACTGCGGCGGGACCCGCGGGGAAGGAGGAGGAGCGACAACTGAGCTGAGTGTCGCCAAACTCGCTCAAGTCAGCGCAAGGGCCGGTGCCAAAGGCCTAAGAGCGCGTGGCGGTGGAGCTGGGCCGTCTGCCCAGGCCCGCGCTGAGGCGAGCTCTCCCGGCCACACTCCTTCTCAGCACAGCCGGGTGTTGGAGGTGGCCGCCAGGCACCTCTCAGTCTCAGCGCTCAAGGGCGCGCACCACCCTTTGCCCCGGTCACCCCACTGGCCCCAGTCCCCGCTCACACACCCTGGACTGGGCCCTCGGCGTCCCAAAGCTTAGGGAAGCTCCAGGTGTCTTGGGGAACGAAGAAAAAGACCACAGAGCAAAGGGAACAGAGAAGGGGAGGAGCAGTCCTGTGGGCTTGCCTAGGGTCGAGGTGGGGACACTGGGGGTTAGAAAAGGTCCGGGGTCGCGCGTGGCCCCCGCTCACCCCTTGCACTCGGCGCCCCTTCCCTCCCCTGCCCGGGCTCCGGCTCCCCCTCAGCAAGCTCTCTCTCCCCTCCCCTCGGGCCCACTCCTCTCGCGAGGTGCTCAGGCCAGGGGACTAAGAGAAGGGGGAGGAAGGGGGGCGGAGGGGAAGCTGCAGAGAAAGCGGACGATCCTTTCCGAAGCGGTGTTGAGTTTCAGCTCCCGACCCTCGGGCTAAACTGCGCGCCCCAGCCCGGCCCCTCTCCCCGGCACCTTCCTCCTCGGGACCGCGCAGCAGACCGCCGGGTGGTCTGGTCTGCGCGCTCCGGGGAGCTCGGCTCTGCCCGCCACGCCCCCGCTCTCCCCCGCCAGCCCCACGCCTCTCCCTGCCTCCCTTTCATTAGCCCCACATCTGTCTTTCCCGAGGGAGGGGACGCGCTGCTTCCGCCGCGCCAGGGTCCTGGAGGTTTCGTCACGCTGATTTTGCAGGGGGCGGCGGGAGTGAGGCCGGGAGGTCCAGAGGGCCACAGGCTTGGAGTCTGCTAGTGAACAAAGATTCTGGCCCTTGGGAGAGAGCGGGAAGCCTCCCCGTCTGGCTCCAGATCCCAGGCTGGCCGGTTCCGCCGCCTTTTAGCCTCCTTTGCCAGTCCGGGCCTGTTTCTCTTCTTCACTTGGCTCTCGCTGCTCCTGGAGCAGTTGGAGTAGAGACTGTGGGCAGAAGAGGATAGAGCTCTTCCAGAGGGGCTAGAATCGGGAGTTGAACCCGAAACCGAACCCGAGCTCTCCTTGCCTTCTATACCTTTCCTGCAGGCCTCCCTCCAGTCACCACCTTCTTAACTTCAAGGAGATATACATCAGAACTTCTCAGAGGGTTGAGGGAGACCTACCTGTCTTCTTCATTTTTTTATTTTATTTATTTATTTATTTGTTGGGGAGAGCTGTCCCGGTATTTAGACAGCAAGCTGATAAATAGAAGTGGAAAGCTTTAATGTCTTCCCAGCGTGTACGTTTAACAAATGAACACTTAAGGCATAAAATAGAAAGCGAGCTTAGTCGTAACCTCTTTAGGAGAGAACATATGAAATCTTACTTAAGGAGCTTTGTGAACTGGAGGCTTTGAGACCACTGTTCCTCCACCACAGTGTTCCACAGACTTAACTACAGAATTTTACAGAACCACCTGTGGGGACAGTGTTTGCTGCCTGGTTACCTAGAACCCTCTGCCGAGGGGAGAGGTGGCACTTAAGGGGTGGCTCAGTGAACGTTTCTGGATGAACACAGGATGAATGGTGTTGGCTCTGGGCAGTAACGCTGGAGGGCAGACCTCATGCCCTGGCTGGAAACCTTCAACATAAGACACCATTAGAACAAAAAGGAATTTTAGTTTCTAGATCCATCTGGAGTGTGAGTTCTCATGCCTCAGTTTCAGTTTGGTTGGAGGTGGTCACTAGGGAAGCCTTTCTATCCTCCAGACTCCAGTCCTAGGGGAGAGGATTTGGCTGCCTTGGCACTGCTAAGGACTGAGTGAGTTTGACCCCTACCCAGAGTCACCAGCACAAAACAAAGGTAAGCAGGACATCTTAGTCTCCAAACATCAGCACTCTGACAGACACAGAGAAATAGATGCAGGGCAGAAGCTAAGCAGAAGGATGTGAAAGGTCCAGGCAGGGATGCAGTTTGCGAGATGAGCAGGGATTTCAGAGCTTGATGAATGATTTAAGGTAGGGGCAGCTTCTGTCTTGGGAGTGAATCCTGGCTTATTAGCTCTGTTACCTTGGTCAAATCATAGGCCATCTCGCAGTTTTAATTCCTTCCGTGTAACAGTTGCCTTGTCGAGAAGAACAGAGATGGAAATGCTTCCTCCAACAATGCTTTCATGAAAACCGGATGGTCTTAGCTGAGGGAATGGGACTCTTTCCTGCATACTATGCCCGTACTTCGGCCTTCTCCTTTAAGGTTGGAGGTGCACAGATATTCAAACCAGGCTGGGAAGGGGTGATTGATGCCTTGTGTAGAGAGCAGCCTCATGGGGTTTTGCACCATGGTTTGACTTGGCCACGTTCAGAGAGTTGCAAAGAAGGAAGTCTTCCCAGCAGGATCCAGCCATCCTTGCTCTTCCTTGTCCCACCCACATGTTCCCTCTCCTGGAATCCCAGTCTTCTCTTCACCCCTAGTTTTTTTAGTCACATTGTCATATCTGCTTCTGACCCTTCCCATCACAATGCCAAAAAGGCCTCTCCTGTTAGCATTGCCTTCCCACCTTCTCCAGTCTCTCACCCCCACAGCACCTCTGTGCCCTTCCTATGCCGGAGCACTGTCTCATTTTCTTCTTTGTGCTTTCTTCTATTATAATGGGAAGGCATCGTTCTCATTGTTTATCCTCTGTCTCCTACACTGTAAGACTCAGGAGGAAGAGGCCCCATCTCTCTTGTCTTCCTCTTCATTCCTAGCACTTAGAATGTCAGTGTCTGGTGTGCAGTTGATGCTCAATAAGTATTTGGTGAGTGGATGTATGAACACAGAGGCTATGAATATAGGGCAACATTGGGTTACAAGTTTGCCTTGGAAGGCAAAACTGGGTTAGCCTTGGAAAGATGCCATCCTTGCATTCTTCATCTGATAACTCCATGTGTTTCCCAGATCAAACTGGGTTCTCCTTGAAGGAAGGTAGTCTCCTGAGCTTGATTGTTCAGTACTTAACAATTGCATTAAAAATAATTAGTGTGCTGGAGAGATGGGTCAGTGGTTAAGAGCACATACTGTTTTTCTTGAGGACCTGAGTTCAATTCCCAGCACCTACATACAGGTGTACCTGTAACCCCAGCTCCAGGTAGATCTCTCTGTGGGCACTTGAATTCATGTACACAACCCCCCTACACAATATACATAATTAAAATAATAAAAATAAACCTTTAAAAAATAACTTGTATCCAGGGCCATTATCAACTACAAATCAGACTGTGGAAATACTATTCTAGAGGTCTCCATTTTTGCCATTGCTGGGTATCTCAGAAAAGTGTGATGAGGATGTCCCATTGCCAAGAGCAGCTTCTGCTTACCGGCAGGCACATGAGGATTCCACTGTTTTAATAGCCGAGTCCTGGCTTCTTATAAGGCAAGTAGAAATGAACTCAGTCCCATGGATGCCACACCGTTTTAGGACTTTAGGTCCAGGGCAGATAATCTTTTTGGACCCTCTAAGCTCACTCACTCCAGGGACACTCACACTGTACCACACATGTTCCTACCAACAAAGAAGCAGGAGCTGAAGGAGCATCCAAGGTCATGAACAGACTAACATCTCAAGGCAGCAGGCACGGGGGCTTGAGCACCCTTTTGATGGACAGTCGTATTTGAAATCCCAGAGAGCCCCAAGAGCTTTTCTGAGCATAAAGTTCATCACATTTCTCCTTCCCTTTCTGGGCAGGTGCTGACCTCTTTTCCAGAGGCACAGAGTAGGACTTCCGGCCCAGTTTGACTGCCAGGCAAGTAGAGACATGTTGGGAGGGTACTAGTAATGTCAGATGTTGGGCCAACCTTTCTTTGCTCCTGCCTCCAGCATTCTCCCCATTGCCACCCCCACACCCCTCAAGGATTCCCTGGAAGCTGAAATGACTCAGGGATTCCAAAAGTAGTCACCCCAGGAGGAAACCCTCTGGAAAATGTTTCTCATGGCAGGGAGTCACCCTAAAGTGTCCCACAAAGCTCCTACCGAGATAAGGACAGAGGCTGAGCAAGCAGGGTTGGGTGGGGGCCTGTGGCTCAGAGAATAGGTTCATGGGTCAGCCTGGTCATCATGGAATGGGGAAAGCCAACCCTGGGGAAGCCTGTAATTGAAGGTATATTCCGTCTTCTTTCCAGAGGCTTCTTCTGGCCTGAGGTACAGAGGGCAGAGAGAAACCCCAAATGCCTCACATGAAGAACAATGTCCCCGTCACCCAGGCCAGTTCCAATCTGTAGTATCAGCAGTTGAGACAAGAAGCTGGGATTATTTTCCATGCCTAAGAGTATCTTGGCCATTCTGCACTGGCCAAGATCTGCTTCCTAGGGTTGTGCTGGGGGGAGACCTATAGGAATTCTTCTTTTTGAAAAAAGGACCCTACTCTGGGCTTGGAGTTGCTAGGGAACACCACAAGCCACCTGAGGCCACTTGCCAGACCAAAGGCTGGGGAACAGGAAGCTGGAACAAAGGATCCTAGCCAGTGGGGCTGGATGCCAAAGGGGACAGGAATGCTGCATGGTGGGCAGGTGCAAATGAAACACATCCAGCACAAGTCCAGGGGAACAGGAACATGTTTTCTCTGGGTGCTCCCCTTCCGTCTACAGCCACCTGAGGATTGGCTCATGCTAGGAGCTTAGGTTTGGAGTTACTGAGGGCTGGAATGGAAAGCTAGCTCAGACTCTATCTAACTGTGTCACCTTGAGTGGATGATTAGATTCTGTTGGGTCTCGCTTTCCTCATCTCTAATATGAGGATTTTAGTTTTTGTGTCTTGGTTTTATTGTCAGGATAGTAAGATGATGTGTCTAGAGCTCAGCAAGTCTGGCACACTCAAGTGCACAGGAACAAGACCAGCATAAAGAGAGATGGTGTCCAGGAGCACTGGGGCAAGGGTGGGAGCACTGGGGCAAGGGTGGGTATGGCATCTGCTGAAGATATTCCTGGCTTTATTCTTCTTCCCAAGTATCCTAACCCTGGCCACTGATGGTTTCTCCTCAATGCCTCCCACTGTTCCAGGCCCCTAAGATTCACCCAAAGCAGTTTCTTCCAACTTTTGAGAATGCCCTCTGTTGCCATGACACCGCTGCCTCCAGACTGTTTTGTCCCGCAGCATCTGAAAGAGCGATCCTCTATGGAATGCATTATTCCTGGCTCCCTTTGTTTACTTTCTGATCCCTTGGTTACTTCAGGAGTATTTTCTGAGGGAAAGCACATGCAAATCACCACACATTATTCTAGAGACAGTGTGTATGAGTGTGTTGGGGTGGAGCAGAAGGTCCCTGGGCAAACAGAGAGAGGCCTGGAGGAAGCACACTGGCCGGTCTCTGCACACTCCTCCCTAGCAGGCTGGACCTTGATTGGCCTGTGTCTTTGGAATCTGTCTTTCTGGAGTATACACATACCCACCTGGCCAATAGGGTCCCATTAGAGTGAAGAGGCTGAGTGAACTCCCCATGGCTCAAGAATGGCAGCTATCATTGCTGTGAGCCTTGTCCCTGGGGCCCTGTAAACAAGACTGAGACCTGCTGGATCTTAGGTACCACAGTGTCCTCTATGTTCTACTCTCTCATTTGTGCAAGGTAGACGGTCACCCACAGCTTCTTCTGTCACTCTTGCTCACCCAAGCAGAAAACTCCTTCAGGCATATCTTGGTAGCATTGTAGGGCAAAGCCTGCATCCTCATCCCAGGAAGAGGTCAGGGAAGGTCTAGGGACATGGATGGGGACAGGGTGGCAAAGTGTGAATGCAAAGGGCAATTGGGGGCAGTAACGGACAGTGAGGAGAAGTCACACTCAAAAGCGCTGGGGTCAGAACCAAGGGCATGGTGGCCAAAGAAGCTGAAGAGGAGGCAAGTGTTTATTAAGACAGGAGTTTGGAAACATCTAATGAGAAGAGTGACAGCTGGAGGTCAGATCCTAGGCAGGAGTAGCCGAAGTCTTGGAAATGGTGCCCTGGAAAGGAGACCACATGACATTCTTCAATGTGAGGTAGCAAACATCAGGGAAATTCCATCATGCCAATCCACAGAGACAGAAACAGAATTGCAGAATGCTATTACTACGACCCCCGCCCGGAAAATGCAAGGAGCAAAGTTTACCCAATCAGCTGCCAGGCTGATAATGATGGCCATTAGAACTTCCATGAGGGTAGCATTTAAACAGCTTTTGGGAACACTTCCAGGGTTGGGTTTTTGAATTTTGTTGTTGGTGGTGGTTTTTTTTTTCTTTTGGTTTTTCTTTTTTTTAATCTCAAGTCACTCCCTCTAAAAGATAGTGGAAATAAATTTGAATAAACAAAACAGGTTTGCTGAAAATAAAAGCAGGACACCTCAGCTGCTCCAGTCAGCCTGCTTCCAGAAGGCCTGTCAGGCAGGGTAGTACTGGTGGCTGGTGAGCACTGTCCGGCATGTACCAGGTGAGTGGCCCTGATGTCTAGCAGAGGACTGGCTGAGAGAGAAAGGAGTAGAGATGGTATTGAGTGTGTAGAAAGCCTGGTCTTCCAGGCTTTTGCTCTCAGGGAGCTGCAGGGGGTGGGGGGGGGCGGGGCTCATATAGGATGGGACCTGAGAGAGTCACTTTCTTATTGGCTTTTGCTCATAGGCTGTTGCATTCTTGGCAATGATGGTGGGAACCCACACCGCCAGTTTGCGGATCCAGGAGAACTGCGGTCACTTGCCCAACTGCTGCTCCAGCAAAGAACAAGAACCCCCCGAGGAGTGGCTGAAGTGGAACTCTGCATCTGTGTCTCCCCCAGAGCCTCTGAGCCACACCCACCACCCAGAATCCTGCAGAGCCAGTAAAGATGGCCCCCTCAACAGCAGGGCCATCTCTCCTTGGAGCTATGAGTAAGTGTACTTAGTCCCCTCCTGAATGTATTCATGTATCCCCTAGGTGATGTATGAGGGACGGGGTTGGGGGGGCAATTCCACCCAATTTGACCTACCAGCCTCTTTTAATTAACTAAACAGACCAGATAGGTTTGGGGGCTGTGCAGGACTGAATTTGACTCTCAGTTCTGCCCTCGTTATGTTGGGTGATATTTTCAAAGTTCCTTCTTTCCGTCTTTTCTCTAGATTATATTCTAGAGGCTAATATATAGGTCAAATGCAACAATGTATGTAGAACCCATATTTACATTGATTCTGTTTCTTGTTTGGTTTCTACCATAACTCATATTTCTCTAAAGTATCAAGTAGTAATATGTAACACAGAGACAAAGCACCACTATGCCACATGCTATCAATCAACCCTTGTGGGGCAGGTGGGAGGCCAGATCCTTAGGCTTGTTATCTTTAATCAAAGCCACAGTTCTCTTAGTCTTTTACACACTTTGTCACATACATATTGTAACTCTTTATTTATGCCACAATATGAAATTGAGACAGAGAAACAATTTACAAATTAGGGTCGTAGGGATTCCAAACATATGATTTCATTCTTGTATCTTCACATGGTTACACACCCCTCCCCCCCATGTGTCTCAGGTGCTTAGCCTTACCTTTGAGGGGTTATGGAGATAGCCCTGGTATAGGGAGCTGGTCAGCTTTAACTGATATTGTGTCTAAGACACCAGTTCATAATGCTTTGGAGTAGTCTCAGAGGCTACATGGAAGATCTGCTAGGGGCTGTGGGTGTCTCAGCTACACCTGTCCTCTTCTCAGAAAGGCAGGGATAACCTTTGATAACCACTTAGCAGACCGTCTACAACATATGCTCTATACAACACTGGTCCCATCAGCTGTTTCTCAGAAAAAAAGTTATGGGCGTCAAGTTGAGTTTGTAAAAGGTTACAGAGCCCCATCCCTTGAAGATTCAATGCTCTCCATGCATTACAATTGGCAAGAGGCCTACTAAAAAAAACCATTAGTTTTTCCCAGACTTAGTGGATTGCAGAAGCTTTTGTTTTTCAGTCAGTCAGTCAGTCAGTCAGTCAGACAGACAAACTACAACAAAATTTCAAGGTATTTATTATGGAATCTACTTTGGGAAATGCTTGCCGTAGCTGGACTCCAGTATCCCAGAGCTTGTATGAGAAATGGTTCTACTTCATTGCTGCTTCTTGCTAGGCTACTGGATAAAATTTTTTTTTTTTTTAGTATCTTCTTTGCAGTTTTTGTTTTGATCTGTTTTTTTGTTGTTTCCACAAATCTTTTCTGAATCAGTAAGAAAGAAAAAGTCTTTCCCATGACCTCTGTGTGCTTGTGATACATGCTTGGCTAATGGCTGGAGTGTGGACATGAAGCAGCTCTCCCTGGGGAGTAAGTAGAGCAAAAGCAAACACTTGGTGTTCACTATGTATTCGTTTATATGTGCCTGTCGACTGTGTGGCACAGGTTAGTCTCAAACTCATGACAGTCTTTGCCTCAGTCTCTCAAGTGCTGGGATTACAGGCATGTGCCACTATCCCAGCCTCACAGTAGGTTTTAGGTTTGTAATAGCGTAATTTAGATAAACACCATAAGATGTAATACCTTACTAAGAAGCCTCATGTGTATCAGGCCGGTGCAACGCTGGTCTGGTGGAGGCTGGAAGGATGTTCTTCACCTTCCTCTGTGCTGTAAGAAGCTGTCACAGCTATGGCCTGGCACTGAGGGCCAGTAGGAAAGTTACTATTTTTGTCACATTACTACATTAATAGTGGGAGGAAGTAAATCTCAGAGAGGAAGGGGTAGCATTCAAAGTTACACAGTATTGGGTGCCAGAACAGATTTAAGAAGTTGAGTCCCCAACCACACCGTTTGTTCCCTTCAGCTTCTCCACCCTACCTACCCCTTGTTTCTGGCCTGTCCCTCCAGGACTGATCAGCTCTGTCCCCACAGGTTGGACAGGGACTTGAATCGGGTCCCCCAGGATCTGTACCATGCTCGATGCCTGTGCCCACACTGCGTCAGCCTACAGACAGGCTCCCACATGGACCCACTGGGCAACTCAGTACCACTCTACCACAACCAGACAGTCTTCTACCGGCGGCCATGCCATGGCGAGGAAGGTTCCCATCGCCACTACTGCTTGGAGCGCAGGCTCTACCGAGTCTCCTTGGCTTGTGTGTGTGTGCGGCCCCGTGTAATGGCTTAGTGATGCTTGCCACCTGCCTGAGGCTGATCCCGTTTTGGGAGAGTGGGCCAGGTGTACAATCCCCTTGCCAGTGTGGGCTAGGGTGCCTGAATGTTCAAGCTCCCCAAAGCCCTACTTGAAGCAGCAGGCTCCTGGGACAAGATGGAGGACTTGGGGAGAAACCCTGACTTTTGCACTTTTTGAAAGCACTTTTGGGAAGGAGCAGGTTAAGCTTGTGCTGCTGGAAGATGCTGTTGTGGCATTTCCTCTCAGGAATGAACTCCAAAGGCCTGCTGACCCTGGAAGCTGTACTCCCAGCTTTTCCATTCCTCTGAATCCCCCAGTCCGGCACGGACATTTTCTCCACCTTTCCCCTTTGCCTTTCGTTGCATTTGTTTGTGAATGTCAACTCTGCATGCAGCCAGGTGTAATTACTTGGAATCAGATGGTTCTGAGGAGAAAGCTATTATCGAACGTGAAGAGATTTATCCAAATAAATATCTATATTTTAAAATGGTCTTATTTGTCTTTGCCATCTGTGGTACTGGAGCATCCTGTCATCCCCAGCGGGGTCCTTTCTCCTCTCTAGCTCTTTCTCCACTCTGCCACTCTCCCTACTTTCCTGGGTGGCCATTACATTCATCCTTCCCCTCCCCTGGTCCATCCCTGAACACAAGGGTGGGGGTCAGACAACTCAACATGGAGGAGAGACAGAAGGCCATTGAGGCACTGCAGTAGGCACACAGCGCCCCCTTGTCTCCCCAACAATCCTCCTTTGTCCTCTGGTTCTTGCTGTTGCAGCTTGGTCCAGCAGGGTACTGCCTGGGCTGGGCTCCAATTCCCACCTCCCTTAAAGGAAAAGAGAGAAAGGCCCAGCCAAATAAGAGGGCTAAGGTTATGGGAGGGGGTATAAACATCTTCAGGCTTTGGTTGCTGGGGACTCCTTGCTCTGTCTGTCTTTCTCCTACCCCCCAACTCCTCTGGTTTCTTTCCCATCTCTTCCTCTCCCCGCTCCTTCTTTCCTTCTTCAGGGTGGGTTAGGCTGGAGGAAGAGGAGGGTTAACCACCTCTCTCTCACCCCTCCCCATGCCTCCTAGGGGCCCTGCAGGCCAGAGCACAGGCACTCTGGGCAGCTGGGTGAAGCCCATCTGGGCAAGCCTTCCCTGGGTACTGCCTTTCACCAGAGTCCTACAGCAGGCCCAAGCTTCACTTCCAGGCTCCTGTCAGCTTCTCTAACCAGATTTCTGTTTCCCTTCCTGGGCTGCTGGGAATCTGGTGAGAGAGAGTCTGTGTCCTGTGAGCCTCACAGAGAGAGATGTTCAGTGCTTGGGATCGACGGGAGCAGCCTCCAGAGGAAGGAGCAGCTGCAGGGCTCCAGGGCTTCGGAGTGGACAAGACCTTCCTGTCTTCCCTCAAAGGCATCCTGCTGGAAACTGAGCTGGTAACAGCTGCCTCCCCAACCTTGTGCCCCCACCTCTCCCATCCCAGCCCCCTGACACAGCTTTGTGCTGGCCTTCTGTGCTCACCATTTCACAGCCCCCTTCCCAGGTCTTCTGTCTTCCCACGCCCAGGCTTACCTTCTGCAACTCTTAGCTTTCTGGCCACTTCTCTGTCTGGAGGCAGTTGTAGCATGCACCATTCACCGCAAGACGGAAGTTAGATGGAAAGATAGCTTTCTAGGATACTGAGGGAATGAGCCATGGGAGGGGACGGGAAGAGGACCGACAGGAAGAAGGCCACTCTGTTTCCCTCCAGCTTCTAGGAGGGCTACTTCTTGACATGTCTAAGTCTAAGTATACAAAAGGGTAGATTTACTTCTTGACATGTCTAAGTATCCAAGAGGATTTCTGACAGCCACACTTTATCTGTCAGTTGTTACCATTACCATCTAGTCTCAGGCTTTCCCTGGTTACTGAGCAAGATCACAGTGCTAACACAGGACCTTTTCCTTATCTGCCATCCTATATGCAGCAAGCTCCTGTCTTCTAAGCCTCTCTCAGCATGAAATCTGTTCTTGTTATATGACTTTTAGCTATCAGAAGTAGAGAAAGCTTCATGGGGCAGAGGTGCTGTGGTCTGGTGTGTCCTGTGCCCCCGGGAACTCCCCTGGGGCTCTGCAGATTGGTCAAACTGATGGAGTTGCTGGGATTCCTGGGATAGCAGGAGTGGGAGGATGGAGATGCCCTTGATGGTCCCTGACACTAAGGATGAGTCACTTCTTTGTCTTCATTGAGAACTCTTCCTTCTCACTGAGGCTGGGTAAAAGTACCTGCTGAGAAGAGGAGCTCCCAACCACAGCCAAACCATGGCCTGGCCTGTGCATGTGTCTCCTCAGAAAGCTCCCTGCACTTGGTCCTGCAGGCCCTGACCTTCATCATCTTCATTTGCTTCACGGCCTCCATCTCTGCCTACATGGCTGCAGCGCTGCTTGAGTTCTTCATCACACTGGCCTTCCTCTTCCTCTACGCCACGCAGTACTACCAGCGCTTCGATAGGCTTAACTGGCCTTGTCTGGTGAGGAACATTGCCTCTCCCTCCCCTTCCTAGTCTCTTCCTTCTCTCTGATTGCCCAATTTTCCTGTAGCCTTGTGGCTTCCCTTCATTTCCACAACTGAGCTATGCTTTGACTCATGTTGTGTCCTGTGCTCAAACGTGAACTTTGGCCCGTGAGACTGCCCTTGTCAAGGAGAATTGTCAAGGAGGATGTACAGATCTTAGACCTGTTCTCCCACACATAAAAGGCCTAGCTCAGTCCTGCTCCATGTGGCATGTTTACTGGTCTCCCCTCTGCCTCCTGGCTGATCTGGATTTATCTGCTTCCATCTTCTGGGTAGGTTTCTGAGCTCACTCCCTTGGAAGTACGTGGCATGTGTCTGGGGGTATCCCTGGGCAGGAACTCAATCTCTGAGGACCAGACAGGGAAAGCTGACTAGTTTGGGAGAGCTCCATGTAATGATCCCTTCCAGCATCCTCCAAACCCTCCTCCCCCTGCCTCTGGCTCCCCAGGACTTCCTCCGGTGTCTCAGCGCCATCATCATCTTCCTGGTGGTCTCCTTTGCTGCTGTGACCTCGAGGGACGGAGCTGCCATTGCTGCTTTTGTGAGTCCATTCCTACAGTGCTCTCCAGCACCCAGGACTTGTGGCTGGTATTGGCACACTTCCTGTGCCCAAAACAAAGCCTGTGCCCACTCATATATCATTCCCTCACTTCTGGCCCCATTCCCCCTCCCCACTCCCCTAGTCTGATGGCCTCTGCTGCCCCACTCCCATCCCTTTCCACAGGTTTTTGGCATCATCCTGGTCTCCGTCTTTGCTTATGATGCATTCAAGATCTACCGAACTGAGCTGATGCCCAGGACCACGGAGGGTGAGTTGTCTGTGCCCTGAGAGAGGAGATGCCCCTACCTCTTGCCCCAGATACTGTAGGCATACATGGTTTCTCTGCCTGGCTCCCTCTCCACAGGGGACCAGCAGTGATTCCAGGATTCCTGGCTTCCACAACCAGACATAAAGAATCATGGAGCCCATCTTTGTCATCTTTGAATTCATTGAACCCCAAGTGCCCACTATCTACTCTGTGTCTTCAGAGATTGTGCTTGCGCTGTCCCAGGGATCTGTGGAAAGTGGTGAAGTTCTGGGGGTCGGGGCAGGTTGCTGTGCCTCCAAGTCTCTCCAAAATTAAAAAAAAAAAAAGTCAAATCCCAGTGGTGATCTTCTTCTTCCTCAGAACTTACACAGACTAGAAAGCCAAAGAGTTATTCATGGGAACGTGCTCCAGAGAGCCAAGATCCTCTGTGGGGTGAGGGAGCATGGCTTAGATGGAGGGAACTGAAGAGATACTTCAAGGGGAAAACTTTTGTACCTTAGCCCAACACATCAGCGGATTGTGAGATTGCCAAAATGCTATGTGCTGGGCTGTTCAGGAGTGAGATGGCTAGGCCTTCCTGGCCCAAGTGACAGCCTAGCAAACTTCTTAGGCGGGGGCAATGGTCCTTTTCTGGGGTTTGTGTAGAGCTCCCCCTTGTGGTATGGGGAGGGCTGGGCGGCAGACATAGTGGAGGGAACAGCCAAAGGTCTCAGGAGAAATTCCTAAAATGCCAGCACCTGAAAGAAAAGTTCTTAGGCGTGAGCTGGTCACATGCCCTCATTCTCTGTGAAAGAAAACTGGGGCTTAATTACGGGAAGTGACCTCCTTGTGGCAAAGCTGGCGCTACAGCATCTTGACCTCGAGACAGTACTGTTTTGAGTCCTTCTGAAGCTCTGAAACCAAGGGGCCCATGCCTTTGCCAGAGGACCTTCCTTCCTAGCTTGCCACATTCTCAGAACACATTTGCTGAGTGTTTCCTGTCTGCAGAGCCTATACTTGATACCAGAGATTTAGAGGTAACAGTTGGGCCTGAAAGAGCAAATCCACTTGGAAAGGAGTTTGAGACAGGAACTGCCTGGTCAGTGATAATCTAGTTTAGACACGCCCTTCCTACCTGGCTGGAGGAACCCATCATGGTTCTTATATGTGGGTCCATTCCCGCTGACATCTCGCCCTCTCTCTTTAATGCTTTACCCTTCTCCTGAAATGTCTTTCTTCCTTCGGGATGGGCCTGTCAGTTGCAAGCTCTGGCCCCAAGCCCTGACTGTCCCCTGGATCTTGAACTTGGGAGATGTGCCATGCTTTTCTGTGATGACTATACTTCTCTTGAGTAGATTTTTTCCTGCTTCCTATTTCCTGTCTTCCTATCTTTGTGTTCTGTTACCTCATCAGGCCTGGTAGTCATTCCAGGGAAGGAGGCTACTGGACTTTGGGTTTCTCTGGACTCTGTTTATGGTTCTCAGGCTTTCTGCATAGTCTATGCTCGAGTCTAGATGACTGCTCTTGGTCAGGATAATGGAGGGTAGAGTGGGCATAGTCTCAGAGGAGAGATGGAAAGCCTGGGCTGGGGAAATGGGGAGGAGATTGTAGGTTTGAAAGGGTAAAAAGGGGGTCTGGAGAACATTGTCCAAATACCCAGAGGACAGCCAGAGATCTCAGCTCCACCCCTGAGCAACTGTGTGTCCAGTCCTCCAAGGAGGAGAGAGATACAGAGACAGAGACAGACAGACAGTGACAGATATAGAGAAAGACACACACAGAGAGACAGAGAGAGACACACAGAGAGAGATAGAGACAGAGAGAGATAGGGACAGAAAGAGAGACAGACAGACAGAGACAGACATAGAGAAAGACACACAGAGAGAAACAGACAGACAAAGAGACAGAAAGACACAGATAGACTGACAGAGAGAGAGAGAGAGAGAGAGAGAGAGAGAAAGAGAGAGAGAGGGAGAGAGAGAGAGAGAGAGAGAGAGAGAGAGAGAGAGAGAGAGAGAGACTTGTGTCAAACTGTAGGTCTGTACATGCACCTATGTATGTCCATGTGAAGGGATACAAAGTGAGGATTGTCCCCATTTGGTCCATACCCATAATGACTTGGGCTCAGCAGCATCTGGTACCTGAGTCCTGGAATGTCCTCATGGTGAGGCCTGACTCACAGAGCTAGGGCAGATGTTGGGGTGGGGTCTCAGCTGTTTCCTGAGTATCCCACAGCGGTTTCCTGTGCATCCATCCCCAGCAGTGCAGAGACTCTTGGGGCATCAGTGGGAAGATCATCTTGGAGGGAACACATGGCCCGGGGCAACTTTAATTTCTGCCAGCTAAGAGGTCGAGCTGTGGAAGGGTGGCTTCTACCTTAGCACCAAACTTCCATCCCCCTGGGTCTGACTTGGCTCCCTTTCAGTGCCTCTGTTCTTTGTATGCTTTGAGGGGTTATTGTTTTCTTGTCTTTGATGTGGGGGTCTCATGTTACCCAGGCTGGCTTTGAATTTGCTTTCTAGCTGAGCCTGCCCCTTGCCTCTACCTCCTCCTGGAGGCTTGGCCATCCCTCATATCAGTGGATTTGATTCTCCCAGTTTTGGAAATGTCCCCTTTCTTTACTTGCACAACGACCAAGTATAGCTGGGACTGTGACTGTGCTACCTGAGACAGGACACCCCACTTCCCTCTTGGCCTCCACAGGCATGGGGTGCTTTGGATCCTACAGCTTTGACAGTCTCTGCCGTGACCATCCTCCTCCAGGGCAAAATTCTCCACCCAGATAGACTATTGGTAGGAAGGACAGGGATACAGGCAGAGTTGAGCGTTTGTGTTTATTGTAGATCAGCAACAGCGAGGTTCTGCTGGAAAGGTTATTCCTCATCGTGCATTTTCTGCAGAGAAAGGAATAAGGAATAAGACATGTGAGGCCAATGGGCAAGATGGCCTGGGGAGGAATCTCTAGGGATTTCAGTGGCTCTAGGAAGATGCACTAGGAAAGAGAGGGGTTAAACCTCAGGGGTCATGATGGCTGTGCTTGTAGTTTAGAACATGGATCTGGGGCTGATTCGAGTGGAGAGTAGACTCTCAGGTTAGACGTGTCTGTGGTGTCCAGTTTTATGTATTGCCTATTCTATGTCTAAATGCACATGGGATACATATGTAGCTGTTCAGAGCATCATGCATGCAAGGGCATCCTGGTGAGACCATAACTAGCAGGGCCAGGGGAGGAACCCACCTTGGCACCAATGTCACGGCTCTTGGCCCGCAGCTTGTTGACCTGGGACTCGGCGATGTCCGCCCTCTCCTCTGCCTCATCCAGCTCGTGCTGCACCTTGCGGAACTTGGATAGGTTGGTGTTGGCCTGCTCCTCCTATGGGCAGATAAAGGGGATGGGAGATTGGGATGAGAAGAACTCTGGAATGGGCTCTCAGGTTCTCACGGTCCATGTCCCTGAGCTATTCCTCACCCAGTTCCTCCAACAGCCCTCCCAGGCATGTCCTGCTTGGCACCCTCCTCAAACGTGTTCAGTGTTTAAGATCTTTCATCACCACCCACTGCCTCGAATGAGCCTGTGCTGCTTGGCGAGCTCCGGGAGAATCCAAATTCAGTGCATCTATTCCAGTTGTGCCTCAGATGCCTGCCGACTTGGGGGTTTTCTGCACATCTGTGCTCATCCACACCACACCCACTTGTTTCTATCCACCCAAACGTCTTCTCTTTTACCCTGTGTTTAGTCAGGTTCCTGTCTAGGTTCAGCTCCAACTCGTGGCCTTTTGCTGCCCTGCATCTCCACGCTGTCCCTTTGTCTTAATGGTATGTGGACTGTAAGCAACTAGTGCGCAGATGAGGGGCAGGAACAGCACTGATCTTTGGAACTTAGGGTGCTAGATACAGTTCTGATCGTACATGCAGAATAAATGTCTGAGCTGAAGGTTAGAGCAGACCCTTGTCTCTGCCCCCCTGTGGCAGATGCTCACTGGTTCTCTCTAGCAGATGTGTGGATAAAAGATGAAGAGACAGTTCTGAACTCACCGCCTCCTCAGCCTGGCGCTTGTAGGCCTTCACCTTCAACTGCAGCTTGTCCACCAGGTCCTGTAGCCGCATCAAGTTCTTCTTGTCTTCCTCTGTCTGAAGGTGGGTGGGAGGGAGAAAGATGCCAGTTTTGGTGAGAGGAGCAACTGTGGTCATCAGTCCCTCCTCCCTTACTTTGCTCTTCTCTCCAGGCCTCAGCTGCCTCTCCCTCCAGGGGCTCAGGTCAAGGGGTTGCCCAAAGGGATTTTTCAGTCAGGGACCCACAAATTAATGAGTGTCCAGGTGCTGGAAGTGAGGGGAGGTTCTCAGAGCCACAGGGAATTTTGATTTATATGTTTGTTTGTTTTTATTTGCATTGGTGTTTTGCCTGCATATCTATCTGTGTGAGAGTGTCTGACCTTGGAATTACAGTTTTGAGCTGCCGCGTGGGTGCTGGGAATTGAACCTGGGTTCTCTGGAAGAGCAGTGAGTGCTCTTAATCAATGAGCCATCTCTTTAATCCTCTGGGGAACCTCTTACTGCAGTCATATGGAGGCATAGGGTCTGCCTGGTGAAGAGTTTCCCTTGCAGTAACATGGGCACTTTTAGCCAATGGTTCAAAGCGACCAGAAGAATAGTAAAGAAAGCTGGCATTATCACCATCTAGATTATTCTATCTAACATAGCCCAATATTCTCTTGAGGCAGGATTTGGGCAGCAGGGTCTGTGGCTCCAATGCTCCTCGGTCATTCTGGTCTCTATGTCATGTTCTAGGATGCCATTGCCTCTTTGTCCACAATAGGTCTGCCTCTTGTATCCCTTTCTTAAATGGACCAATGCACCCATCTCTTTAGGCTTCTCTTCCCAGACACTGAAAATAGCAGGCTAGTGGCCAATCTCAGCTATGTAGATGGTGTTCTCAGACACTCTGAGATAGATGGTACCCTAAGGCAGGTGTCCTGTCAGAGAAACTGCAGCTAGCATCTAAAAGTGCTGGTGTGAAGTGGTGCCTGGTATTAGTGACTGATGGCAAGGCACAGAAGAGCCCTGTTTGAGCCCATAGGTGGGCTTGTAAAGCCATTGCTCCATCCTGTCTTCCCTGCCCAACCTGGTAGGTGAGCTCCTTGATGCGCCGCTCGCTCTTCCTCATGCCCTTCACTGACTCTGCATTGCGCTTCTGCTCAGCCTCCAGCTCATTCTCCAGCTCCCGAACCCGGGCCTCCAGCTTCTGCAGCTGCTTCTTGCCGCCCTTGAGGGCGATCTGCTCTGCCTCGTCCAGCCGGTGCTGCAAGTCCTTGATGGTCTGCTCCATGTTCTTCTTCATGCGCTCCAGGTGGGCGCTGGTGTCCTGCTCCTTCTTCAGCTCCTCGGCCATCATGGCGGCCTGTGGACAGGAGGGGAGGGCATGTGGTCTGCTCAGGTCCTTGTGGGCTCACTGCCCAGGCTAGGGAGATGCTGGTCTGGAGTGGGTAGGCAGGGGAGGGGACTCACATCTGTGATGGCCTTCTTGGCCTTCTCCTCTGCATTCCTACACTCCTGCACTGCTTCCTCTACTTCTGTCTGGAGCTGGGTCAGGTCTGCGTCCATCTTCTTCTTCTGGTTGATGAGGCTGGTGTTCTAGATACGAGAAGAAAAAATGCCAAATGCACACTTTATTGCTTAGTTCCATATTTTTGTTCAGAGAAAATTAAAATAGGTCATTGAAAAAGGAGGAGGAAGAGGAGGAAGAGGAAGATGATGAGGAGGAGGAAAGTCATCTAAGGCTGGGGAGATGGTTCAGGCAGAAAAATCACCTGCCACTCAAGCATAAGGGTCTGAGTTCAGATCCCCAGAACCTGTGAGAAAGCTGATGTAGTGGTGCACACCTGTAACCCCAGTGCCCAGAGGTAAGACCCAGATGGAACTCCAAAACTCACTGGCCAGCCCACCCAGCCAGCTGATGACCCCCACATTCAGTGAGACACTTCACCTAAGGAGATAAGATGGAGAGTGACAGAGGAAGACACCCAGTGTTAATCTCTGGCCTCCTCACATGTGCACACATATGTGCACATGTACTGTGCGCCCGTGTGCACACATATGAACAAGTACAAATAACACCAATAAAAGATTAAACAAACCTGGCTTCTAGGATACTCCTCACTTTCCCTTTCCTTATGAGAGTGAATATAGTTCAGAAAATTCCTCAGCACTGGAGAACAACCCCAAACAGCTCAAGGTCTGGAGTTTTACCCTTGAGTGCTTAGGAATAGATTTGTATATAGGAACAGAGTAGTATTCCAGGGAGAATGGGAAGATTTCACAGAATAACTAGACATGATTATAACTAGAGAAAAGTGTCCTTGACTGAAGCAGAGGACACAGTCACTGGATGGTGTCATTTACACGTATGCTAAATTCTGGAACAAAGCCACACACGGCACTGCAATAGTTTGGCACAACTATTGGGAGTATAGAAAGCACTGTCCTCCCCACAGTTTGCCTGGCAAGAAGATGTAGTTCTGCTTCTTAAAAAATGTCTTCCTCTCTCTCTGTGTGCATATGTGTGTGCATGTGTGTACATGTGTGTATGTACATGTGTGTGTGACTATGTGTGCATATGTGTGTATGTATGAGTGTGTGCATGTGTATGTATGTGTGTGTGCACGCACATGAGTGTTCGAGTGAGTATGCACATGGAGTACAGGTGCCCACAGAGGCCACAAGCATTAGATCTTCTGGAACTGGAGTTGTAGGAGATTGTGAGCCACCTGACTTGGGTGTTGGGGACCAAATTTTTTGGGTCCTGCAAAAGAACAGCTAACACACTTAACTGCTGAGCCATCTCTCCAGCCCCAGTTATACATCTTTAAACTCCCAAGCTCCTATCTTTACAAATCAACTTGGAGGCTGTCTTGTAGATCAAGATATCAGATGACAAAATTCAGTCCGTGACTCCCAGATTTGTGACTCACAGGCACCACCATTCAGCCGTGACATACTTAGCTTCTAAGTCTGTTCCTCTCGCTCGAGATAATGGTTCTCCCAGCTGCTATTAATAAATGAAAGCTGACCCAAGAAGTGAGATACTTTGGAATCCTGCTTGACTTGCTCCAAAGTTATCCCGGGCTCTGACTCTCAGTGGGTTTCTGCACAGGGTCCCTAACTCTGTCACCTGTGAGTGCAGCAACTGCACCCGCTCGCTGGTCTCAATCAGTTCCTGCTCTGCCAGCTTCCGAGACCGCTCCGTCTGCTCCACCACGGCCCGCAGCTCCTCCAGCTCTGCCTGCAGCAGGGTGTTGCGTCTCTCCACAATGGCGATGTTCTCCTTCAGGTCGTCATTGGCATGGACGGCATCATCCAGCTGGAGCTGGGTGTCCTATGGGGAAAGTATGATGGTAAAGGGCCTAGACCTCATGCCAATAGACCTCCCATTTTGGATCTGGCACACCCCACCTGATCCCATCCAACAGCCTCTTGTCATCAGGGAGATAAGTGCCTATCTCATTCTCTACTCTCTTGTCCTAAGGCTCCACTGGTCCAGAGTGCACTGTTTCTCACGCCTACAAATCCAGGAGGTAGGTAGTTCCCACTTTCTCATATTTACATTAGCCCATTTACGATTCCCTGTCCTTTACTATCTCTTATTCAAGCATTAACCAGTCCCAACCCTCTTGACTTCCAAGATCAGACAAGAGTGGGTATATCCAGAGTGGTGTGGTTGAAGACCTTTGTCATCTTTCTGGGCACTATACATATACTGACTCACCACCTTCTAGAGGCCTGGCTCTGGTTACCTTCAAGTGGGCTTGAGCATTCTTCAGGTGCTTCTGGGCCTCTGAGGCTATCCTATTGGCCTGGCTGAGCTGGATCTCCATCTCATTGAGGTCACCCTCCATCTTCTTCTTCACCCGCAGGGCCTCATTGCGGCTGCGCGT